>NC_136526.1:28151388-28311388 GCF_053919585.1 Euprymna scolopes
TTGTTTAGAATTTTTCTAATTCCTAAAACATCCTTACAATTATGACTTTCAAGGGTTTTCGGGGGTGCTGAAAATGAATATATACTATAAAAGCGACGTAGAGAAATAGTTTTCATGATATAAAGAAATTACGTCTCAAAAAGTGGAGATGAAATATATAATAACGTCAAATATATAAATTTAACGTCAAACTAGCCACTCACTTTCTGACCACCTAGTGATAATTTTTTTTTTTTTTGGTGGGGGGGGGGTCTGCCTGGAAACCGTTTTGGTAAAAGTTTACTGACTCTCCACTTAATAATCACCTTTAACATGTCGACTTTCAAGGATTTTCGGGTATGCTGAAAACGAATATAGCATTTAAATTCGCTGCAAACCCGTAATTTTCCTGATAACATAAAAAATAACATTTCTTAATATCCGGAAAAACTACTGGCTTGTGGCAGAAATATGCGCGTAACAGAAATCGTCACCACTGACAACTGAAGTAATTACACGTATCTGATACTGATTAAAAAAAAAAAAAAAAAAAAAAAAACAGTTCTTTAATATCCTTTCGGGTCTTTACTGACAGATCAAAGCAAAAAAAAAAAAAAAAAAAAAAAAAAGAAAAATGCCCCCTTATTAGATGGCCTAAATGTGGGTGCTCATTTTACATTAAATTTATATGGAAAAGTGACCCCCCACTTTTTGAAAAAGTCATTTCTTCATATGAAAACTATCTGCGCCACTTTAAAAGTATATATTAGTTTCAGCACCCCCGAAACCATTCAGAGGTCGTCATTGTAAAGGTTTTTATGGAGTTGAAAAGATTCTAGATATTGATCCTTTTTTTTTTTTTTTTTTTTTTTTTTTTTTCAAATAATCGCAAAATCTTAATTTCTTGCTGATTAGTTAATATACCGGATTACCTAAAAAAAAAAAATAAATAAATAAATAATAAAAACGGCCTACACCTGTGTGTACGTGCGACCGCATGTCTACGGCCTTTGGCTATGTGTACGTACGTCTCGTGGTCAACTTAAGGTTACGACCTTTTAACTTTTAGCGCATATTTTTTAAAAAAGAAGATATTTATTGTGCTAAGTTTTATAAGTTGCCCCGAATCGCGTTTAATTACCAAATTAAAAACTAATTAGGGTTTGTATTACTGTACACATAGATTCGAAAAAGTTGTCAAAAAACAAATATAGAACAAATAAATGTTATCAAAGGCAAGATAAGTTACTTTTCTACCTAACTGGATATTATTCACGTGTTTTTATTCAGTGTAACATGTTTATTCAGCTCGAAAAACATGCAATGTTTACCGATGTATTGGAAAATTCAAAATGGCAGCCGACTGTCTCTCGGAGAGGGTACGTTTGGGAAAAGGTATTATAAATAATAAACTAGACAAAATACTGTTAGAAAACAACCGAATATATGTCAACTTATGTCACGGTAACATATATTGAGCGAATTTCTAACAGTATTTTGTCTAGTTTATTATTTATAATACCTTTTCCCAAACGTACCCTCTCCGAGAGACAGTCGGCTGCCATTTTGAATTTTCCAATACATCGGTAAACATTGCATGTTTTTCGAGCTGAATAAACATGTTACACTGAATAAAAACACGTGAATTATATCCAGTTAGGTAGAAAAGTAACTTATCTTGCCTTTGATAACATTTATTTGTTCTATATTTGTTTTTTGACAACTTTTTCGAATCTATGTGTACAGTAATACAAACCCACTAATTAAACACAATAACACGTTAAATGTGAATTTATTTGTTTCTTGTTTGTTATTTTTTTTAAATTAAAGTCGACATCGATTTTTAAAAACATGTTGTTTTAAGCAAAAACAACACCAACTTAATTGTCATGTCGAAAATAGTAAGATATTAAAAAATTGCGAAAATTCATTGAATAGAAAATTATTTATAGCTAAAAGTATTTTTGTACTGAAAGTTGGGATGTGAACACCTTGAAGATCGTGAATACATGGAGACGTACTTATCTCCCTTTTTGCCACTTTAATGGCTGACGTTTTTGTTTTAGCCGACTTATTTTATACTAAAAACCCAAAAGCAATTGATGAGTTTTTGTAATTTTCGACATGTCCCTTTGTCAAGCAATTTTTTCACAAATTCGAAACTATAACAATAAAATAAATATTAACTCACAAAGTACGAAAATTTCAGCGGAGCCAGTAACTTTTCTCTTTTCTTTTCCAAACAACAACCAACCTGCCTGAAGACGGTCAAAGGTCATTCCAACCAAAACGTTGCACAAATAACATTCAAGAAAAGAACAATAGTCCAATCAATACAAGCAATATATACTTATATTTTTGTTTGGTATTTTTTTACATTAGGTTCACCTCCAAAATTTTCTTTAAAATGATAACTTTTAAAAGTTTTTGACTATGCTAAATAAGAAAATTTCATTTAAATTTTGCAGAGACAAGTAGTTTTCGAGATATAAAGATCTGTATTATGATCTGTAATTCACTATCAACCATGTGTGTATGCACGTGTGATAAACAAATAGGTCCACCTCCACAATTTTCTTTAAAAATATTAAAAACAACTTTCAGAATAAATACTCCCAACCTCCCCCTATTAAGAACGGCTTTGGGAATAAACAACCCCAATCACCCGATGTTAAGAATGGCTTTCAGAATAAACATCCCCAGCCTCCCCATGTTAAGAACGACTTCCGGAATAAACATCCCCAGTTTCCATATGTTGAGAACGGCTTTCTGAATAAACACTCCCAACCTCCCCATGTTCAGAATGGCTTCTGGAATAAACACACCCAACCTCTCTATGTTAAGAACGGCTTCCAGAATAAACAACCGCCAACTCCCCATGTTAAGAACGACTTTTGGAATAAACACCCTCAACCTTCCTATGTTAAGAACGGCTTTTGGAATAAACACTCCCCGAACCTCCCAATGTTAAGAACGGCTTTGAGGATAAACATCCCCAACAGCTTTGGGAGAGCGGTAGCCCTAGATATATCTAAGGCTTTTGACAGGGTATCGCATGATGGTCTTCTCAGGCAAATCAGATCATATGGTATCAGTGGGAGAATACATAACATAATTAAATCCTTCTTACATAAGAGAAGAGTCCAGGTTGTCGTTGACGGTCGTACATCTAAACAATATGATATAAATGCGGGAGTACTTCAGGGGCTTTATCCTTGGATCTTTATTATTCCTAATATTCATAAATGATAAAATTGTCTCTGAGATGAGTATATTTGCTGATGACACCACACTCTATAACAGGTACAAGGCGAAAACAAATAAACACATATCTAAAGAAATGGCAGAAACACTAGAGGATGACCTCCAATCTGTAGTAGAATGGTGACAAAAATGAATGGTCTCATTCAATGCTGCCAAGACTTAGCTTTTATCCTTCAAAAATGATAAGAAACCTTCTCTACCACCAATACCAATGGCCAAAAACAGATTACCTGAAAGTACTTCTTTTAAACTCCTTGGCCTAACATTCACAGGGGACATGAGTTGGAACAGATACATTGAGAGCATTGCGAAGGCTGCTAAGAAGAAGGTGGGCTCTCTATACTGTGCTAGAAAGCTACTTACGCCTGAAAGTATGCTGTACTTCTATAAGGCTACTATTCACCCATGTATGGAGTACTGTTGTCACATTTGGGCTGATGCATCTGCTACTAGTCTCTCACTCCTGGACAGGATTCAAAAGAGAGTCACCAACCTGATAGGTCCTGAGCTGTCATCTAAGCTTCAGCCTCTGTCCCATCGACGAAATGTTGCATCCCTCTGCTTGTTCTACAAGTATTTTAATGGTGAATGCTCTGACGAACTACAAGCACTTGTACCCCCTCGATGTAAATACCCCCGACAAACCTGACAAGCAGCTAAATCCCACCCCTACACAGTAGAGATCCCTAGGTGTAAGAAAGCCTTCTACTCCAATAGTTTCTTCCCCATAACTGCTAGACTTTGGAACTCCCTTCCTGGATTCAGAAGTTCAATTATAATGTGAACAGACATCTTGCTGCTCATCTCCCTTCATAATATCCCTGCAGCTTATGTCCCCAATAGTAACTCTCTACTTCAAAGTGGCACTGTGCTTTGTTTGGGGTGAAAATTGAATAAAAAAACAAAACAAAATAAAAACATCCATAACCTCCACATGTTAAGAATAGCTTTCAGAATAAACACCCCTATCCTCCTCATGTTAAGAACGGCTTCCTCAATAAACACCCTAAACCTCCCCATGTTAAGAATGGCTTCCAGAATAAACACACCCAACCTCCCCATGTTAAGAATGTCTTCTGAAATAAACACCCCCAACCGCATATGTTTTTTTGTTTTTCAGTTTTTCATTGGAAGAGTCCATAGCAGGGCCAGACAAATGTAATTTTAGGACCGAATCGAAAAAAAGTTCATAATTACAAAAAAAAAAAAAAAAAAAGTTATGAATATTTAATTGTTTGAAAAAAAAAAAATAGTTTTCTCAAAATTCACATGGATTTTGAATAAAATGAAAAAAAAAAAAAAAAAATATATATATATATATATATATATATATTTTGTTTAAAAAAAATCAGTTTTGTGTTAATATAAGTCTCTTATATTTATTTTAACTCTAGACATGTTACAAAAACTTTGTTTCATGCTTTTTTTATAAAAAAAAAAACAATTCTATTTTTTTAAACTTTGTGTTATTAGTCCTCGTGCGAAAGAGCATGACACATGTTTTAAATAATAATAGAATAACAATAACAAAGACTTTTGCTGGCGAGGACTACTATTGATCGTAACCAGTTATACAGTCCTTTTGAAATTTTCATCTCTATTTTTCTCATTATGTACTGAATATTTGTTAATAAAACCTGTATGAAATATGTTCCTTATTACATTTTAAAGATTTTCTGTTCTGAAAGAAGTTTTAAAAAATTTAATCTAAAAAAGTTATTTTTAAGTTTTTGTTAAAAAAAAATTCAGATTTTCTTATTATTCAGACCTATATTACAAAGAGGGGGTTGAAAAAATGAGTTGTGGTGTGAGGAGAAATACAAACTGAAACAGAGAGAATATTCAGACCTGTAATAATACAAAGAGATGGTTGTAAAAATGAGTTGTAGTGTGAGGAGAAATACAAACTGAAATAGAGAGAAGGAGAGTTTTAAAATATAATCTTAAAAAGATAAGATACAAGTTAGAAAAGCATCTCATCCAAGGCATGAAAATTGTTAAACAAATTTTTTTTACTATAGGCTTTAAAAATAAATGTACAAGATTCAATTTAAAATTTATTTATCTTCAAAGTGCGCTTTTATAAATTTTACAAAGTAAGGTATAAAAATTTAATTTTAATTGAATCAAAAAATTACCTTGGATTTATTTTATGTAATGTACATTCTGTTGGACTTTTTAAAAAAAAAGATAAATAAATTTCAAATTGAATCTTGTACATCTATTTTTAAAGCTTATAGTAAAAACATTTTAACAATTTGCATGCCGTGGATGAAATGCTTTTCTAACTTGTTATAAGTTTCTTAGATTTATTAAAAAAAAAAACTTTCTCAAAAAAATAATAAAAAATAACGCATTAAAAAACACTTGCATTTATTTTCAAATCGGTCCTGAAATTGCATTTGTCTGCTCCTGCTATGCACTCTTTTTTTTTTTTTTTTACATAGGCATAACCACTTATCAACGCCCAGAGACCACTCGAGGATAAGGGTTAAGAGTGTACAGTAATCAATTGGACAATATAGTAATCGTTAGTAATGGAAATTCGGTAAATTTAACTTAAGTGGAACGGCTCATCAAGAACTTGTTTACGTTGGACTTGAAGACAACCGTATTGTAGTCACCTGGAAAGCGGGAAAACGGAAGACAATTCCACAGGCGTGCAGTTCTAAGAAGCTTTGTTCATGGAATCTAAAATTAGGTTTAGGAACCGATAAAGAATGGGGGAGGGGATTATTGATAGTGTTTTCAGTTAGGTTCTTCTGAAAGTTTGGCGAGAGGGGACCATAGATTAAAGCTCAAGCGAACACTTGCCACGAAAATAACCATAAAGCAAAGACAAACTCGCAACATCTCTTCTGTGAGAAAGAGGTTGCAGAGAAGACATCTACGAGACTACGAAGTCTATTTTGAACTCTGTCAAGGCAGGACAAGTCCTTTCTAGCAGCTCCTGTCCAGATGTGGCAACAGTACTCCATCCTTCGACGTACCTGGCTCTTATATAGATAGAGAATTGCATCAGCAGTGAGATAACTACAGGATCGATAGAATTAGAAACCAAAAAAGTTATTAAGTGCGCACTCCGCACTGGTGCCTTAAATTTTTATTTTTATTTTTTTGATATGTTGTCTATATTATTAAATAGCCATATTTTCAAATAATTTGTTTTTGGAAAACAAAATTGGGGTTTGTATTACTGTACACATAGAGTCGAAAAAGTTGTCAAAAAACAAATATATAACAAATAAATGTTATCAAAGGCAAGATAAGTTACTTTTCTGCCAAACTGGATATATTTTTTGTGTTTTTATTCAATGTAACATGTTTATTCAGCTGGAAAAACATACAGTGTTTACCGATGTATTGGAAAATTCAAGATGGCGTCTGATTCTCTCTTTAACACGGTAAGTTTGGGAAAAGGTGTTATAAATGAAAAACTATACAAAATACTATTAAAAACCCGCCGACTATATGTCCACCTATGTCACGGTAACATATATTGAGCGAGTTTTTAGCAGTATTTTATCCGGTTTTTTATTTATAACACCTTTTCCCAAACTTACCGTGTTAAAAAGAGAATCAGACGCCATCTTGAATTTTCCAATACATCGGTAAAAACTGTATAGTTTTCGAGCTGAATAAACACGTTACATTGAATAAAAACACGAAAAATATATCCAGTTTGGTAGAAAAGTAACTTATCTTACCTTTGATAACATTTATTATTATTTATTATTCATTATATAAATATTTGTTTTTTGACAACTTTTTCGACTCTATGTGTACAGTAATACAAACTCCAAAATTGCTTAAAGAAGTTTTAAATGAAAATGAGGAGGAGGAGAAAAATTATGAGTCTCGGCCAATTCAAGATGGCGTTTCTTGTTGTCTGCTTTAATTCAATTTAATCGATAATACACTTCCATGTTCCTTATTAAAATATTGAAAGAATTAAAATTAAAATAATAAAAACTTTAATCTTAAAGAGATTAACACATTTATTTTCCATATCTTTTTTATTTTCTGCGGGGCTGCTTTTCTGGTCACCATTTTGAATTTTGACGAGAAACCAAATACATTCGAGCATTAAGAACTTTGCTATTTTTATCATAATTGTTTTTGCTATTCTTATTTCTGTAACGCAGATAAGAAAGTAGATTGGATAAGGTAAATATAATCTTATTTGAATTACTTTATTTTACGATTTTCTCAATTGTTTCGGTGCAACTACGCCATAATAGCGAAACACGAAAAATCGATTAAAAATGTCAATTTCAATGAAAAGCAATGATATCCACTTATGTTTTGTTACGTTTCTATTAATAACAGGACAAGGATATCATTGTTCAAACCAACATGGCCGACTGACCAAGTCTCGTTTATTCACGTTTATGTCCGAGAGTTTAAAACATTGAACAAAGGGGGACAACTCCTACCGATCCGAGGGACATAACATCTCCCTTTTTTATTTATGATAATAATGTTTGATGTCCTTCAGTATTCAAGCTATATGATCTCTCTCTCACACACATACACACACATTCTCTCTCCCTCTCTCTCTTGATATAATATCTAATTTAAAAAAGAGTTCATTTATATATATATATATATATATATATATATATATATATATATATATATATATATATATATATTATAGGTCTAGTTTGATAGGTGGTCCTGACTGACGTCCAGATCTGGTTGTTGTATACTCTTGAGAGGTGAGGTAGGGGCATGCTGTTCTGACTGTTTCTTCCCTTGGTAGATGACTGTCTTCATGGGACTCCGATGTGTGAGTCTCGACTATTTCTGGTGGTTTGGGTACGATGTGTCGTCAATTGCGTCGGATTATTGTCCCATCTTCTTTGGTCTGTAGGAACGTGGTGTATTTACCGGGTGAGTCGAGACGTTTGTCCTGAGGCGTCGGCCCATTTACAGTTCACTGGGACTAAACCCACAGTCCATTGGTGTTTCTCTGTGTGCAAGCAAAGAAAGATATGAGTTTTTTGCTTTTTTTAGCATTCTTTTCATTGTTTTTACACAGGCTTCTGCAGCTCCATTGCTTTGGGAATAGCAAGGGCTGTTTATAACATGCTGAAATCCCCAATCGTTTACAAACTTGGCAATGTCTTTTGAAGTGTATTGGCTTCCTGGGTCTGTTCTAAGGATGATAGGTCCTCCATGTTTGGCATAAATAGCTTTGCTCTGTATTATTGCACTGGAAGTCATTGATGTAAGCATGGCGATCTCTGCATATTGAGAGAAGTAGTCGACAACTATGACATAGCTGCTGCCTTTCAACTTAAACAGATCAAAGATTAGAGTGTGCCATGGTCTTGTTGGAAGCTCAGTTGTTATGAGGGGTTCAGGCGGTTGGTGTCTTAGCTCGGCGCATCTTGGATCTTGGGCAGTTTTCCACAGTCCTTTTGATTTGGTCAGATAGTCTTGGCCACTATATAGATTGGCGAGCTCTTTGTTTGCACCTGGTAATTCCCTGATGACCAGAGTGGATTTTGGTGATGATAGTCGGTCTCAGTAGTGATGGGATTATGATCCGTGTGCCATACATCAGTAATCCATTCTCGCATATGATGCTGCCGCGGTAGGCCTTATAGGGTTTAATTGATGCTGGGACATGATCTTTTGATGGCCAGCCGTTTCTTACATATTGTAAGATGTAGTTGCTGATTTCATCAGTTTTAGTGGCTTCTTCCAACTCTTTCAGACGTTTTTCTGTGGCAGGTAAAGTTTCTATCATGGTGTGGACGAACGCTGTTGATAACTCTTCTAGGTCCTTATCTTGTTTGGTGGCTCCATTGCCAGATACCGCTCTTGACAGAGCATCATCTGTATATAGTTCCTTACCAGGGACATAGTGAATTGTGTATGCATTCCTCATTAAATGTGTTCAAAACCTCTGTATCCTTGCTGGAAGTTCACTGAGGTCCTTGGTATCTAGTAGTGGCACCAGTGTTTTGTGATCTGTCTCCACTGTGAATGTAGACCAACAAGACAGTCTGAAAAGCATTCACAAGCCCATGTAATTGCGAGGGCCCCCTTTTCTATTTGAGCATAACGAGTTTCAGTTTCTGACATGGCTCGTGAAGCATAGGCGATGGGGTGTAATTTTGTCTCATCCTGTCATTGCAATAATACTGCTCCCAGCCCGTTAGATGAAGCATCGCTAGAAACCAGTCTAATTTGATGGGTTGTACAGGCATAGCACAGGTGCTGAACACAATGCTTTCTTGATGGAGCTGAATGCATCCTGTTGTGCATTGTCCCAAACAAATGAGTATTTCTGACTCAATAAATCCCTTAATGATTTAGTCATGTCTGCTAGGTTTGGAATGATGGTGGGTTTCCATCATGTTCATTGGTGTTCGGAATTTGGAGACACCAGCGAGCCTTTCCGGATCTGGTCGCAGGCCGTCAGTACTGAGTATATGTTCAAGAAATTTTACTGATGACTTGGATATTTCACATTTTTCGGAATTGAGCGTAATACCAGCAGCCTGAATTTTTTCTAGTGTGCTTTTCAGCCGGGCATCATGTTCTTGTTGATTTTTTTTCATATACTAAAACGTCATCTTGCATGCATATGGCTCCAATTTCGGTCTCTAGTACTTGTGACATGTGCCTCTGGTAGATCTCACTCGCTGACAAAATACCAAATGGGAGGCAGTTGAATTGGTATCGTCCAAGTGGAATTATAAAGGTCGTCAACGAATGGGATTCTGACGAATCTGCTGTTGGTGTCCAATTTGCTTATGATTTTTACTTCCACCAACTGAGCCAAAAGGTGGTCAACCATGGGGAGCATGTGGAGTTCACGTTTTATGCACTTATTGAGCTTTGTGAGATCTACGCATATCCTAATCGTTCTGTTTCCTTTTGGTACTACCACCATGGGGGAACACCATTCGATGGGTGTGACAATATTGCTTATGACCCCCAATTTTCCATTCTCTGGAGCTCTGCTTGTGTTTTCTCCAAGGGTAGTGATATGTGTCGTGGAGTGGATACTGAGTATGGACTTGCATTCGGATGTAAGAATATAGTCCATTGTATCCCAAATGTGCCTAGGTTTGTGAATAGGTCTGGCATTTCTTTTTTTGAGTCAAATGGTCGTTTCTGGCTGTTGATAGTATGCAGGTTTGGGTGGATAGTTACGAGCTTAAGTGCTTCGATGGTTGGCCTTCCTAACAATGGCTCTTCGAGATTGGGGATAATAGATATCCACTGTTCTGTTGAATGCTCTTCATGCGAGACAGTTGCAGTGACCACTCCAGTCACTTTGAGTGGAATACATCTTGAACCATGAAGAATTTTGTGGGTATCCCAGAGATCTGTTAGGTCTCTCCTTAACTTGTATATGTGCTCTAAAATCGCAGCCACATCCACCCCAAAGTCCAGCTTGAATTTAAGTGGTACTCCATTGATGGCGATATTGGTTCACCAAGGTTTACTCATGCTGATCTCTGATATCGTCAGAACACCAAGGTATGCATTCTGATCACTTTCACAGTCATCCAAGCTAGATTTAATTTCATGCAGCCTTCTCATGCGGCAGCACTGAGCATAGTTGCCAATCCTACCACAATTGTGGCAGGTGGCTGAAATGGCAGGACACGTGCGCCTCTGATGTTGTGTTTTGTTACCACAGCGATGGCACTTAGCCTCTGGTCTATGCTGCTGCATGCGTTCATTTTTTGTCGATTCTCATAGTGCAATTCTCACCTGGGTCTTGTCATGTGTTTACCCTGACCTTCTCTGCGAATTCTGTTGTCACTAACGTAGTGGACTGCAATATTATTGTCAGCCGGATCTTCACCAATGATGTTTTCTGGAGACCGCAGGAGATGCTGTTGTTATTTTATTGTTTCACTCTGTCATGCGCGTCTTATGGCCCCGTCCAAGGTGAAGTCTGGAATAATTTGCAGACTTAGTGATAGCTTAGGATCTGTGCACCCAACTACAATTCTGTAATGAATTAATTTCTCGTGCAGGTCTTGGAAATTGTAGTTTTTAGCTAGTGTATGGAGATTATTGATGAATGAATCAATGGACTTCCTCTTGACACCTTCAGTTGAATCTGGCCTGTTCATAAATTATGTTCGTGTTGCCTTTGAAATGGTCATTGAACTTTGCTACCACTATATTTGTTCTGGGCTTCCTCGGGTGCAAGTTTGAATGTGGCGAAAATGTCTTTGACTTTATTGCCCATACAATATATTAAGGTGTCCACCTGACAAGGACTCGGTTTTTCGTCAAGGCTGGACACTGTCCAGTAACGGTTGAACCATCATATCCATTTTTCCCATAACTTGGGTTGGTTGAACGGAAAGGGTTCTGGTGGGCTCACGTGGCTATTCATTCTGGGGTGTTCTTATGGAATTTCACTTCTTTTTTTTTTAACGGCTCTGAGGCTCGGTATTTAGTGTAAGTCTTTCCCCGTATTTTGCTCACATTTGTTTGTAAATCCCACATTCTGACACCATGTTTTATTTCGTTTCTAGTAATAACAACAGGACAAGCATATCATCGTTCAGACCAACATGGCTGACTGACCAAGTCTCGTTTATTCACGTTTATATTTGAGAGTTTACATTATAAAACATTGAACAAGGGGAGAGGGGCAACTCCCACTGATCCAAGTACTTAAATATTAACGCATTAGTTTTAAAAAAAAAAGCACACGTTTTTAATCTTTATCGTAAAAAAAACTCGCCATATTCTTTTCAAAACATGTAACATAATAACAAGGGAATTAACTCAATTATGCTAAAAACAAGGCAAATAGTTTATTTTTATGTTTATAAATGCAGAATTTATTTTTAAAAAATTGGCAATATTTACATCCCTTTAAGGATTCTCAGTTGTTTTCTTAGGCAAACATTTTATTTTTGTCTAAATGTTTTCTTGGTGAATTTTTTCAGCCTTATCGTTTTTCGTCATTTTTGGATATATTCATTGCTGTAACATGACAATTAAGAAGAGACCATTGGTTTGCCTTGAAATTCAATATTAAAATTTCGAATTTCGCTATTGCAGTGTAGTTGGACCATAGTTTCATTGCAGAAGGAAACCCTTTTGTGTAATTGTTGTAAAGTGAGAACAAAAGACACATTTACATCGAATAAATACTTTAATGAACGAATAGAAAATACTAGAGAGTACACAGCAAGGGGAGATAACACAAAATATGAGAGTTTTAATTAATATTACGACATTCTCCCCTTCTCAAAAGAATTAAAGTTATAGTATTAATTAAATTTAATTTGTCACAGTCATTGATAATGTGATGATTTTCGACGTTTGCATAAGGTTTGTCTTAGGGTCCCTGGGCATTCAGATTTAGGACGGGGTGATATTTCCTCTGGGTCCATAGGTACCATGGGGGAAGGTTTAGGTTCAGAAACAGAAAAATCAGCATCAGCATCAATGGGCATTGGAGAAGATATCTCAGGTGTTGTATTTTGTTCTTCGGTAGAAGTTGGATTAGCTAAGTTATTCTCAGCACAAGGATTGTTCGACTTCTCGATGAACTAAGGGGTCAGATTTTTAGATAGAGTCAAGTTTCCAATGGGAGCTAGGTCATGTAGAGAGACCGTAATCTCTCCATCATTAAACTGCATGTAGGCGTACTGAGGGTTTGCTTCTAAAAGTTGTACCTCATCGACCAAGGGTTCATATTTACTATGCCGAACATGATGACACAATAATACAGGTCCTGGTACAGTAAGCCCAGAGGGTAGAGAATGACCACTAAGTGACTTCCGTTGGTAGGAAAATATTTTCTCATGAGGAGTAGCATTAGTTGCAGTACACAGTAGTGATCTGATAGAATGTAATACTTTGGGAAGTATAGTCTCCAACTGTGACTCTTTGAGGTTACTAGAAGCCAATAACTTGGATATAGTTTTCCATATAATGCCATTGTATCGCTCATATTATCCATTTCCTTGAGGGTTGTAAGGAGTAGTCCGGCTAGTTGCTATGCCTAAACTTGTGAGATACTCCCGTAGGTCTTTGGATACAAATGAAGTTCCTCGATCAGAGTGGATGTATGAGGGTGTCCCAAACATTGTGAAAATTTGGAATAAACATTCGATTCCTACATTACTAGTTATATTTGCACAAGCAAAAGCAAATGGAAAACGTGAGTACTCGTCCACTACTACTAGTAGGTACCGGTTCTTAGATGTAGATGGAAGCGCTCATTTGAAATCTATGTTGAGTCTTTCCGTTGGCTGAGTAGCTTTGATAAGAGGGGTTGAGTTTGGAGAGTGGAACCTTGGTTTCCATTGTGCACATATGGGGCATTCGGCATACGCTTTCTTGATTTCTTCTATTGAATAAGGAAGATTTCGAACTTTCACAAAATGTGCCATTCATGTGATTCCCGGGTGGCAGAGAGACATATGGATATATGATAATTTAGCTTTGTTGTTGATGGCTCCACAATAAGCTCGTGAGAGTGCGTCAGCAGAAATGTTATGTCTTCCTGGCCGATACATGATATCATAATCGTAGCATCCCAATTCTATTCTCCACCTTTGAATTTTATTGTTTTTAATTTTTCCGGGTCTTTTTGAATTGAACATGTAGTTCACTGCTTCTTGGTCAGCAACTATTATGAAACGCCTGGCAGATAGGTAGTGTGACCACTTTTTGATTGCTTCCACAATAGCATATGCTTCTTTTTTGACGGAAACATGTTTGCATTCAGCATAAGAGACTTTGAATAAAAGGCAACTGGTCAACCAACTTGATTGAGAGTGGCCGTTATAGTGGTATTTGAGACATCAGTTTCAACCATTAGGGGAAGCTCTTCATTTATTGGAGCAGAGTCTTTCCAATTTCGTCTTTGATGTTATTGAAGGCCTTCTTAGATTCTGTGTTGATGGGGAAAGAGTCATTGTTAACAAGGTTTTAATTTCTCTGAGAATTTAGATATCCATTGTAAATAATATGAAAATAATCCAATGACTCGGCGCATAGCAGCCTTGCCTTTTATGAAATATATATCTAATTATGTAATTATATGTAATTATGAAATATATATCTAATTATGAAATATATATCTAATTATGTAATTATATCTAATTATGAAATATATATCTAATTATGAAATATATATCTAATTATGTAATTATATGTAATTATGAAATATATATCTTATTATGAAATATATATCTAATTATGTAATTATATGTAATTATGAAATATATATCTAATTATGAAATATATATCTAATTATGTAATTATATCTAATTATGAAATATATATCAAATTATGAAATATATATCTAATTATGTAATTATATCTAATTATGTAATTATATGTAATTATGAAATATATATCTAATTATGAAATATATATCTAATTATGTAATTATATGTAATTATGAA
This sequence comes from Euprymna scolopes, assembly GCF_053919585.1. Classification (NCBI taxonomy): domain Eukaryota; kingdom Metazoa; phylum Mollusca; class Cephalopoda; order Sepiida; family Sepiolidae; genus Euprymna; species Euprymna scolopes. Next base: position 28,166,046 of record NC_136526.1, read on the forward strand.
ATATATATCTAATTATGAAATATATATCTAATTACGTAATTATATGTAATTATGAAATATATATCTAATTATGAAATATATATCTAATTATGTAATTATATCTAATTATGAAATATATATCTAATTATGTAATTATATGTAATTATGAAATATATATCAAATTATGAAATATATATCTAATTATGTAATTATATCTTATTATGTAATTATATGTAATTATGAAATATATATCTAATTATGAAATATATATCTAATTATGTAATTATATCTAATTATGAAATATATATCAAATTATGAAATATATATCTAATTATGTAATTATATCTAATTATGTAATTATATGTAATTATGAAATATATATCAAATTATGAAATATATATCTAACTATGTAATTATATCTAATTATGTAATTATATCTAATTATGAAATATATATCAAATTATGAAATATATATCTAATTATGTAATTATATCTAATTATGTAATTATATGTAATTATGAAATATATATCTAATTATGAAATATATATCTAATTATGTAATTATATCTAATTATTAAATATATATCAAATTATGTAATTATATCTAATTATGAAATATATATCAAATTATGAAATATATATCTAATTATGTAATTATATCTAATTATGAAATATATATCTAATTATGTAATTATATCTAATTATGAAATATATATCAAATTATGAAATATATATCTAATTATGTAATTATATGTAATTATGAAATATATATCTAATTATGAAATATATATCTAATTATGTAATTATATCTAATTATGAAATATATATCTAATTATGAAATATATATCTAATTATGTAATTATATGTAATTATGAAATATATATCTTATTATGAAATATATATCTAATTATGTAATTATATGTAATTATGAAATATATATCTAATTATGAAATATATATCTAATTATGTAATTATATCTAATTATGAAATATATATCAAATTATGAAATATATATCTAATTATGTAATTATATCTAATTATGTAATTATATGTAATTATGAAATATATATCTAATTATGAAATATATATCTAATTATGTAATTATATGTAATTATGAAATATATATCTAATTATGAAATATATATCTAATTACGTAATTATATGTAATTATGAAATATATATCTAATTATGAAATATATATCTAATTATGTAATTATATCTAATTATGAAATATATATCTAATTATGTAATTATATGTAATTATGAAATATATATCAAATGATGAAATATATATCTAATTATGTAATTATATCTAATTATGTAATTATATGTAATTATGAAATATATATCTAATTATGAAATATATATCTAATTATGTAATTATATCTAATTATGAAATATATATCAAATTATGAAATATATATCTAATTATGTAATTATATCTAATTATGTAATTATATGTAATTATGAAATATATATCAAATTATGAAATATATATCTAACTATGTAATTATATCTAATTATGTAATTATATCTAATTATGAAATATATATCAAATTATGAAATATATATCTAATTATGTAATTATATCTAATTATGTAATTATATGTAATTATGAAATATATATCTAATTATGAAATATATATCTAATTATGTAATTATATCTAATTATTAAATATATATCAAATTATGTAATTATATCTAATTATGAAATATATATCAAATTATGAAATATATATCTAATTATGTAATTATATGTAATTATGAAATATATATCTAATTATGTAATTATATCTAATTATGAAATATATATCTAATTATGTAATTATATCTAATTATGAAATATATATCAAATTATGAAATATATATCTAATTATGAAATATATATCAAATTATGAAATATATATCTAATTATGTAATTATATCTAATTATGTAATTATATGTAATTATGAAATATATATCTAATTATGAAATATATATCTAATTATGTAATTATATGTAATTATGAAATATATATCTAATTATGAAATATATATCTAATTATGAAATATATATCTAATTATGAAATATATATCTAATTATGTAATTATATGTAATTATGAAATATATATCTAATTATTAAATATATATCTAATTATGTAATTATATGTAATTATGAAATATATATCTAATTATGAAATATATATCTAATTATGTAATTATATCTAATTATGAAATATATATCAAATTATGTAATTATATCTAATTATGAAATATATATCAAATTATGAAATATATATCTAATTATGTAATTATATGTAATTATGAAATATATATCTAATTATGAAATATATATCTAATTATGTAATTATATCTAATTATGAAATATATATCAAATTATGAAATATATATCTAATTATGTAATTATATCTAATTATGTAATTATATGTAATTATGAAATATATATCTAATTATGAAATATATATCTAATTATGTAATTATATCTAATTATGAAATATATATCAAATTATGTAATTATATCTAATTATGAAATATATATCAAATTATGAAATATATATCTAATTATTAAATATATATCTAATTATGTAATTATATGTAATTATGAAATATATATCTAATTATGAAATATATATCTAATTATGTAATTATATCTAATTATGAAATATATATCAAATTATGAAATATATATCTAATTATGTAATTATATCTAATTATGTAATTATATGTAATTATGAAATATATATCTAATTATGAAATATATATCTAATTATGTAATTATATCTAATTATGAAATATATATCAAATTATGTAATTATATCTAATTATGAAATATATATCAAATTATGAAATATATATCTAATTATGTAATTATATGTAATTATGAAATATATATCTAATTATGTAATTATATCTAATTATGAAATATATATCTAATTATGTAATTATATCTAATTATGAAATATATATCAAATTATGAAATATATATCTAATTATGTAATTATATGTAATTATGAAATATATATCTAATTATGAAATATATATCTAATTATGTAATTATATCTAATTATGAAATATATATCAAATTATGAAATATATATGTAATTATGTAATTATATGTAATTATGAAATATATATCTAATTATGAAATATATATCTAATTATGTAATTATATCTAATTATGAAATATATATCTAATTATGAAATATATATCTAATTATGTAATTATATGTAATTATGAAATATATATCTAATTATGAAATATATATCTAATTATGTAATTATATGTAATTATGAAATATATATCTAATTATGAAATATATATCTAATTATGTAATTATATCTAATTATGAAATATATATCAAATTATGTAATTATATCTAATTATGAAATATATATCAAATTATGAAATATATATCTAATTATTAAATATATATCTAATTATGTAATTATATCTAATTATGAAATATATATCTAATTATGTAATTATATCTAACTATTCAGCATCTGGAGAGAGTTCAATAACTGATTACTACTGGTGAAGAAACTTTACCGATGGAAACTGACAAGAATCTTCACTTTTTTTCATTGTAGTTTTTTTTAGAAATGAACAAGTGCAGTTTTCTTCTTAGTCCTTTTTCCTTTTTCCTTTCGTTGAATTGAAAATATATGTGCACAGCTCCCCAGTTCTTGAAACACCTTGCTTTTATGCATCTAATGTGCATAAAAATGATTGGAATCATATTATGTTATGATTGGCATTTTGATTTTTTTTGTTAAGCAGCTGGAATCTACAAAATGTGGCGTTTCTGAACTTAATCATTTTTGTACTCATGATGATTAAATCTGGTGACCTCAGAAGAAAATTAAATTGCGACATTATACTGAGATATGTGTAGAATAGGGGACTTATATTGTTTGATATGGAGGGTTGAACATGCCCTAAAAGGAGGGATGAACCTGAAAGTGAATATTGAAAATTATGTGAATTCTGACTTTAAGGGCAATTTTTTCTTTGGGCCTACTAACAACCAACCCAAATAGATGTGAGACTCTGTTGTTGGGCTAGACTCAGCTGGGGACAGGGTCATGCAGATAGCTGAAAATCAGTCTATTTTTTATTAGTTTGCCTTCAATTCCCTCTCTTTTTCATACATTTTAGTTTTCTGTTTTTGTTCTGTCAGAATTAAAATTTTAAAATACAATCTAGCACCAACAAGTTCAGCAGCACAAGCATTAATGACAGGTTTATAAAAGAAGATGCATGGTTTATAAAAGAAGATGCATGGTTTATAAAAGAAGATGCAGGTTTATAAAAGAAGATGCATGGTTTATAAAAGAAGATGCATGGTTTATAAAAGAAGATGCATGGTTTATAAAAGAAGATGCATGGTTGTATACTATTGAAACATCTGCAATCATAATGTATCAGCTTGACTTGCTGAACTCCGTTAGGATTTACTAAACTGTAGGAAGCAATAAAAATGGATGTAAGGTCACAGAGTTTAGATAAATTGGTAATTTCTGTTGAATTTCAAACGTGAGAATTAATGACAGTCTGAATTCAAACAGAAGATGAACATCTGTATAACATTAATTCTAACACAACACAATTAAAGTTATTACATAAATACATGTAGAACAGAATCATAAATACCTGTAGAACAGAATCATAAATACCTGTAGAACAGAATCATAAATACATGTAGAACAGAATCATAAATACATGTAGAACAGAATCATAAATACATGTAGAACAGAATCATAAATACATGTAGAACAGAATCATAAATACCTGTAGAACAGAATCATAAATACATGTAGAACAGAATCATAAATACATGTAGAACAGAATCATAAATACATGTAGAACAGAATCATAAATACATGTAGAACAGAATCATAAATACCTGTAGAACAGAATCATAAATACATGTAGAACAGAATCATAAATACATGTAGAACAGAATCATAAATACATGTAGAACAGAATCATAAATACATGTAGAACAGAATCATAAATACCTGTAGAACAGAATCATAAATACATGTAGAACAGAATCATAAATACCTGTAGAACAGAATCATAAATACCCGTAGAGCAGAATCATAAATACATGTAGAACAGAATCATAAATACATGTACAACAGAATCATAAATACATGTAGAACAGAATCATAAATACATGTAGAACAGAATCATAAATACCTGTAGAACAGAATCATAAATACATGTAGAACAGAATCATAAATACATGTAGAACAGAATCATAAATACATGTAGAACAGCATCATAAATACCTGTAGAACAGAATCATAAATACATGTAGAACAGAATCATAAATACCTGTAGAACAGAATCATAAATACCTGTAGAACAGCATCATAAATACCTGTAGAACAGAATCATAAATACATGTAGAACAGAATCATAAATACATGTAGAACAGAAGAAGGCCAAGTAAAACATTGCAGGAAATAATAAACATGGACATGGGATAAAGACGAAATCAGTGATATGTTACTTTGGAAGTAAAGCTGTTCAACACATGGCAGCATGGAAATTGTTTGTTAAATGAATCTGATGATGATTTTCAAATGTTTGCATATATTCCAGTGTTTTTCTTATGTCGATATAGTCTAGATTTGTAAAACCATCTCCCATATTTCTTAAACAAGATTTTTATCTTTAATATATGAATAATATAGCAATAAATTTGAAGGTTTTTTTTTTTTTCGTTTTTTTGACAAATTCCAATTTTACAATCTGATAAGGTGGATTGATTTCTCCAAAATGCAGTGATGCTTTTGTAATATTCAGATTTTTTTTATATCCATTTGGACTCTTATCAGAATAAGTTACATAGCTTTTCATGGCCATTTTTTTGCAATACATTGATATATGATTTTTTGCAATATATTGATATATGATTTTTTTTACAATTCATTGATATATGATTTTTTTACATTATATTGATATATGATTTTTTTGCATTATATTGATATATGATTTTTTTTCAATACATTGATATATGATTTTTTTGCAATACATTGATATATGATTTTTTTGCAATATATTGATATATGATTTTTTTGCAATATATCGATATAGAATATTTTTGCAATATATTGATATATGATTTTTTTTGCAATATATTGATATAGGATTTTTTTTGCAATATATTGATATAGGATTTTTTTTTGCAATATATTGATATAGGATTTTTTTTTGCAGTATATTGATATAGAATTTTTTTTTTGCAGTATATTGATATAGGATTTTTTTTGCAATATATTGATATATGATTTTTTTGCAATATATTGATATATGATTTTTTTGCAATATATTGATATATGATTTTTTTGCAATATATTGATATATGATTTTTTTTCAATATATTGATATATGATTTTTTTTGCAATATATTGATATATGATTCTTGTGCAATATATTGATATATGATTTTTTTGCAATATATTGATATATGATTTTTTTGCAATATCTAGATATATGATTTTTTTGCAATATATTGATATATGTTTTTTTGCAATATATTGATTTGATTTTTTTTGCAATATATTGATATATGATTCTTGTGCAATATATTGATATGTGATTTTTTTGCAATATATTGATATATGATTTTTTTGCAATATATTGATATATGATTCTTGTGCAATATATTGATATATGATTTTTGCAATATATTGATATATGATTTTTTGCAACAAATTGATATGATTTTTTTGCAATATATTGATATGATTCTTTTGCAATATATTGATATATAATTTTTTTGCAATATATTGATATAGTATTTTTTTGCAATATATTGATATATCATCTTTTTGCAATATATTGATATATGATTTTTTTTCAATATACTATTATATGATTTTTTTTACAATATATTGATATATGATTTTTTTGCAATATATTGATATATGATTTTTTTTTGCAATATATTGATATGATTTTTTTGCAATATATTGATATATCATCTTTTTGCAATATATTGATATATTATTTTTTTGCAATATATTGATATATTATTTTTTTTACAATATATTGATATATGATTTTTTTGCAATGTATTTATATATGATTTTATTTTGCAATATATTGATATGATTTTTTTGCAATATATTGATATGTGATTTTATTTTGCAATATATTGATATGATTTTTTTGCAATATATTGATATATGATTTTTTTGTAATATATTGATATATGATTTTTTTTTCAATATATTGATATATGATTTTTTTGCACTATATTGATATATGATTCTTTTGCAATATATTGATATATGATTTTTTTGCAATATATTGATATATGATTTTTTTGCAATATATTAATATATGATTTTTTTGCATTATATTGATATATGATTTTTTTTCAATACATTGATATATGATTTTTTTGCAATACATTGATATATGATTTTTTGCAATATATTGATATATGATTTTTTTGCAATATATCGATATAGAATATTTTTGCAATATATTGATATATGATTTTTTTGCAATATATTGATATAGGATTTTTTTTTGCAATATATGGATATAGGATTTTTTTTGCAATATATTGATATAGGATTTTTTTTGCAGTATATTGATATAGGATTTTTTTTGCAGTATATTGATATAGAATTTTATTTTGCAATATATTGTGATAGGAATTTTTTTTTGCAATGTATTGATATATGATTTTTTTGCAATATATTGATATATGAATTTTTTGCAATATATTGATATATGATTTTTTTGCAATATATTGATATATGATTTTTTTTTCAATATATTGATATATGATTTTTTTGCACTATATTGATATATGATTCTTATGCAATATATTGATATAGTATTTTTTTGCAATATATTGATATATGATTTTTTTGCAATATATTGATATATTATTTTTTTGCAATATATTGATATATTATTTTTTTGCAATATATTGATATATGATTTTTTTTTGCAATATATTGATATATGATTTTTTTGCAATATATTGATATATGATTTTTTTGCAATATCTTGATATATGATTTTTTTGCAATATTTGATATATGATTTTTTTGCAATATCTAGATATATGATTTTTTTGCAATATATTGATATATGATTTTTTTGCAATATATTGATATATGATTTTTGTCAATATATGGATATATGATTTTTTTGCCATATATTGATATAGTATTTTTTGCAATATATTGATATAGTATTTTTTTGCAATATATTGATATAGTATTTTTTTGCAATATCTAGATATATGATTTTTTTGCAATATATTGATATGTGATTTTTTTGCAATATATTGATATTTGATTTTTTTGCAATATATTGATATATGATTTTTTTGCAATATATTGATATATGATTTTTTTGCAATATATTGATATGTGATGTTTTTGCAATATATTGATATAAGATTTTTTACAATATATTGATATATGATTTTTTTGCGATATATTGATATGTGATTTTTTTGCAATATATTGATATATGATTTTTTTGCAATATATTGATATATGATTTTTTTGCAATACATTGATATATGATTTTTTGCAATATATTGATATATGATTTTTTTGCAATATATTGATATATGATTTTTTTGCAATATATTGATATATGATTTTTTTGCAATATATTGATATGTGATTTTTTTGCAATATATTGATATATGATTTTTTTGCAATATATTGATATATTAACTATAAAAATAAATGTCACCAGTGAGAAACACATAAACGCAGAAGAATTGCTCTCTCTATTAAAGATTTTGAAAAAGAATGACAAAAAATCAAATTTATGTATTGATATAATCTATAAGTTTACTACATTATTTTATGTCCGAGTTTCTTTTTAAGATTTATTTGATAATGAAATATCTTGTTCAATTGCATGGTTATTGGAAAAATGAATATTCTCTACTGAGAAATCTTAATCATCAACTAAGTGTTAATTAGCATTTGCATGATATCACATTTCTGTTAAATAATATATCTTGTTTATTCACTGGATTGGATCAGTATTATCATATCGTTTCTCTTATGATAATATCTGAATTTTATGTAGCACCTGTGTTTGTCGTCCTATAAATGAAGAGAGGAAAACTGACTTTATTATACGCATCAATTAGAATATTTTCTATCTAAAATATTGACCAGAACCCAACATACTTTGTACAGCGCATTTTATGCAACATTTTATGCAACATTTTAGTTTACCTTAATTCATAAAACATTAAACAAGTATGTTTTATATTTTCATAAATAAGTATGTTTTATATTTTCATAAAACATTAAACAAGTATTTTATAATTATTTTCTTTATTGCTACATACAACTGTAAGAAAACCTATCATCATCATCATCTGAGTATGCAGGGGTACTTGTAAGTTTGATATTACCTTGACACTTCATCCTTCAAAGGAAGTTAGTTCAGCTCACTTAGGGTGAATATCATTTGTCATGAAACATTAAACATGTATGTCATTCAATTATATCATTCATAATGAAATGTTTTCTGTATCAAATTGAAAATGGTTCTATTCAAAAATATCTTGTATATTCACAGATTAGAAAATCGAATTTACTGCTGAGGAACTGTAATCATCAGACAAAAGTGGATCTTCATTTTTACAATTTAAGAATATAAGAATGGAGTCACGTGACAAACTGCAGCCATACTCCTGTGAAATATGTGATTTATCATTTGTAAGCAATGCTGTGTTAAAAAAACATGGACGAACGCATAGCGGAGAAAAACGTTATTCTTGCCAAGTGTGTGAGTTGGCATTTTCTGAATATTTTCGCTTAAAAAAACACATGCGAACACACACTGGCGAAAAACCTTATTGTTGTCAAGTATGTGGAGAAGCATTTTCGCAAGATGCTTATTTAAAAATCCATATTCGAACACACACAGGAGAGAAACCATATTCATGTTCGATATGTGAAACTGCATTCTCGCATGATTCTTCATTAGCGAAACACATGCGTAAACACACTGGGGAAAAACCATATTCGTGTAGTGCATGCGGACGTGCATTCTCAGATAATTCGTCATTGAAACGACACATTCGAACACACACTGGTGAGAAATCTCATTCATGTGATGTATGCGGGCGTGCATTTTCAGAGTCTTCACTCTTAAAAAAACACATTCGATCACACACAGGAGAAAAACCTTATTCCTGTCAAATATGCAATGCTTCGTTTTCACAAGATTCGTCGTTAAAAAAACACCTGCGATCACATACAGGTGAGAAACCATATTTTTGTACGGTATGTGCATCATCGTATTCAAGCAGTTCCGCCTTAAAAGATCATTTTCGTAAACACACGGGAGAAAAACCTTTTTCTTGTCATATCTGTGCATCTGCATTCTCACGCAAATATTCGTTACAGATACACATGCATACACACACACGTGAAAAACCTTATTCGTGCAATGTCTGTGGATATGCATTCTCAGAGAATGCGCATTTAAAAAGACACATGAAAACTCACAAAGAAGCTGGGTTCCCTCTATCGAGCTAGAAGACTACACCTGAGAATATCCTGTATTCGCCCATGCATGGAGTATTGTTGCCACATCTGGGCTGATGCATCTACCACTAGCCTCTCTCTATTGCATAGGGCCCAAAAAAGAGCTTTCAGTCTGATAGATTCCACTTTATCAACTAAGCTTCAACCTCTGTCCCATCACCGCAATGTTGCCTCTCTGTGCTTGTTTTACAAATATTTTGATGGAATGTGTTCTGATGAACTCGTACTTGTGTCACCTCAACATACATATCCCTAACAAACCTGCTTAACAACAAAATTTCACCCCTTCACTGTTGAGGTCCCCAAATGCCGGAAAGTCTTCTACTCTAATAGTTTCTTCCCTCGAACAACTAGACTTTAGAATTCCTTTCCTGCTACCTGCTTCCCTGGCTGTACTGATATGCAGAAGTTTAAATGTAACATAAACCAACATCTTGTTAATCTTTCCTGCGCATGGTCTCAAATAGTAACCTCTTACGTCCAAGTGAGAATAGGCCTTGTTAATAATGTGAATAAAAAAAAAGAATTATAAAAGTCATACACCATCCACTATGACAAGGATCGACACCCTATGGCCTGTAGGTTGGATCCGACCCACGAAGGAATTTTGACCAGCCTGTAAACTTGATTACCAATGACTATTTTCAATATGAAAGACAAGGCTTTTCAATTCAAAAGGCTTGCTGTTATCTTCCACTGAAGCAGAATTCTTTATATTATATCTGAAAGAACAATTTCAAAACTCAATTACCTCCATTTTTTACATAAAATATAAAAAAAATAAAGCACAAACTGAGAGCCAATTTAACCAACCAACTGACACTGAGCAAGGATATCTTCCAGGCAACAATGTTATTTTAGTCAGCGTTCTATTTCATGCCTCAACTAGCTATACTTGTATGAATATGTATGCGTTCTGTTTTTGGTACAATTTTCAATAACTATTTCAAAGATATGCGTCATAATTTCATCCATTTATATTTGGAGTTTTTTTTCACTTTCAAATTTCGATTTTCTTGGAGGAAAAATAATTTTTGTTGGATGTTTTTTTTATTTTTAGATTTTCTTTTGTTTTTTTTCTTTTAGATTTTCTTTTGTTTTTCTAACTATGTTTATTTAATAATAATACAACGGTCCTCAGGATCAAATGAGTTGCTGATTCCTGCACTATGATTATGCAATTCCTATAGCTACATACCTAGAAAATAGAATTATTGGACATGATAGAGTGATATGTGACAAGAAGGAGAAAGAAGCAACCTTAGTAGAAGTCAGTGTCCCCAAATGATGCTGGATTAAACAAAGCTGAGAGGAAAAGATAACAAAATATCAAGTTCTTATGATGATGACATGAAAAGAAACTGGAATCTTAGGAAGATCTCTATCATTTTAATAATTATAGAAGAAAAAAAATGAAAAACTATCTAGCAGTGAACCAAGAGATTCAAACAATTGCACTTAAAGGGATGTTCAGAATCTTAAAAATATCTTTTAGTTGAAATATATGAGATAGCAGGTGAATATTTGGCAGCAAATAAGGTACCCAATCCCCTGTTTGAATAAACTGATAAGAAAATTAAAAAAAACATGATCATGGAACAAGAAGTAAAAGGACGTAGCATGTATGTATAATTTATAACTTTATTCTTGGTTTAGCCACCAGCTGAAGTTGTGTGCCGGAATGTGATGCTTGGATCCAGCATGTGAGAGATTAGAAGGTGGATGGGGTCCAGTGGCACTCATCGGCCCTAACAGGTAGGACATAACATGTCAAGCGCCCCCTCCACACCATTTATAAAGTAATTATAAAAACACATGAGAAAACTCAAGTGAAAAACTGATGCAAATAATTTTACTGAAGACTAGTCAGAATCCTTAATATCACTTTCAGATGGAATGTCATAATAAATGTCTGGCATTTATAAGGAAGCCTTGTTCCCATTCTAATTAAAAACGATTAAACAATCAACAGAAAAGGCGGGTTCAAGTATGTTAATTTGCAGTAAAATAGAAAATATACTTATGGTTATAATTTTTAAGTTTCAAAATATAGTATAAAAGAAATTTTCCAAAAATAAAATCCACTTATAAAATGAATTTGATATGATTATTTGCTAAATTTTTTAAAATTAAAGATATCCCAGCCAATATATTTTATCATTTGTAAATAATTTTTTAAAAAGTTACAAGTAAATTATTTGCCAAAAAGAAAAGAAATATCTGTGGAATATTGTTTTTTTTAAATTAAGATTGGTTTGCAATTTCCAATATCAGATATGACAGCTCTGGTTTGTCATCTATATACTGAAAACCAACTTTCACTAGACAGTGCCTAAACTTCAACTCCCACCATCCATATAATGTCAAGAAAGGAATCGTCTGTTGCCTACAACACCAAGCAAAAGCAATTCAGTTCAATCGTAAAAGTGATATTCTCCTGAGATAGTAGTTCAAACAACCAATCCTCATCTCAAAATTCAGAGATGTTGTTTTTAATATTGGAAATAAATAGCAAAATTAAAAAGAAATATCAAAATTGTTGTTTTTAATATTGGAAATAAATAGCAAAATTAAAAAGAAATATCAAAATTGTTTGTTAATATAGCAAATAAAACTAATTCTACAAAACCAACATCATTGTATCTAAGTTTCTATTAGATAAAAAAGAAGCATATTTAGTTCATAAATAAGTAATAAACTATTTTATTTAAAAACTCTCTTTTTATGTTTTATTCATATAGGGTGGGGCATAAGTCCTGTTACAAAATTTTTTACCTATCTTTTTATGATAATTCTAAAATAAATTTACTATTTTATTGTCAGTATATTATAATGTTATATATGGTTTCTTGTTTTTCAGAAACAAAAGATACTAATTTTAAACAATGTTTAATTGAAAACAAGATTTATCATAGATCAACATGAGAAGAGCCTGCATCTACCAGAAATATTCAAGTTATGGAAAAACCTCAAAATCCAAAGAATTTTTATAAAAAAAGATGATTCATACCTGGAAACTTTGAAAGATAAACAACGGGCCATCTCCACACCTCCAGAACATCTAAACTTATCAAAAATATTGGGGAAAAAATCAAACGAAATCCAAGAAGATCCAGAAGACAAATGACAAAGGAAGCAGTATGTGAAGACTATGTCAAAGTGACCTACAGATGTCATGCTATATACTCCAAAAGTGACCTACAGATGTCACGCTATATACTCCAAAAGTGACAACTTCTCTCTGCATCCACAATTGCATAGACTCATCAGAAGTCGACTCTTGTTAAACCTCAAAATCAGGGAGAATACGCTAAAAAAAATCATCCTTATGTACAATTATTCTCACTTCCACAATCATCAAAACAATAAAGTTATTGCGAGAAATTGTGAGGCAGTATCTGGAATTCCAGGAAAGATGTTGAGAATGTTAAAACCAGCATTTCTCAGATAGGAAAATCTCCGCTTGTTTTTTCCCCTTAAAGGATCAAGATGAACAAAGAACGTTACATTGAGGACATTGTTGAGGGTGCACTGACTCCATAGTGTAATTCTGTGTTTGGTGATGAAGTTTGGACTCTCCAACAAAATAGTGCGACAATCCAAATTGCTCATTTAACACAACAGTGGTATTGAGACAACTTTTAGTTCTGGATCAGCAAAGAAGAATGGCCTCTATCATCACCTGATTTTAACGTTCTTGATTATTCTTTGTGGTCAATCCTAGAAAGTGGAGTCTGCTCTACTCTATATCAAAATATTGAAGCTTTAAAGACAAAATCGAACAAATGCTAGGAGAGAATACCCTTAGATGCTGTATGTTGCTATAAGTGAAACTGGAATAGGGCCGACCACTTCCCTAGATGAGTTCATAATTAATGGATACTCCAATTTAACAGCTAAATCTGACACCCAAGATCGCCATGGGCATGGAATATGTGCCTACATTAAGGATGGCTTCCCGTGTGACAGGGATATCTCTAGAAAAGATCCTAATTTACCCTATATGTGCTTCAGGGTTGCACTTGCTAACACCACTGCATTTATATTTGCCCTCTATAGGCCCCACAACAGCGGAGTTACTATCTTTAAGAGCATATCTGAGAAAATAGACCACATACTGTCTTCACATCCCTCGGCTAACATCCACATCTGTGGTGACTTCAACGTCCATAACGTGGAATGGCTGACCCATTCAAATAAGACAGATGATGAGGGGAGGTTTTGTCATGATTTTGCCATTGCTTATGACCGCACTCAGATTGTTCGCGAACCCACCCATGTGCCCGATACACCCGATCAATATGCAAGCCTCCTAGACCTTTTTCTCTCAACTTCGCCTGAGCTATGTTCATGTTCCATTCATTCTCCTCTAGGATCCTCCGACCACTCCATTGTATCAGTTAAGATAAAAACGAAATGTAAGAAGCCCCCAGATGTACCCCTCCACCGTACTGTATACCGATATTCTATGGCTGACTGGGATAGCTTCCGTACATTCATATCTGATTTACCTCTGCACTCCATGTTTAAAAAGGAAGTGTCCTCTATAGTATCAGATCTGACCGAATGGTTAATTGTAGGCATAGACCAATTCATACCATCTAAAAAATTCCAACAAATACCTAACAGCCAGCCATGGTTCTCTCCAGAATGTGCTGCTGCTATCGCGCACAGAAATCACTTTTTCCATAGCTACCAACGTAATAGATGCACTGAGACTAAAGCTGCTTTCAGGTCTGCCAGCAGCCACTGTAAAAGAGTAATAAAAAATGCAAGAGAGCTATATGCCTAGTCTGTTAAATCCAAAGTAGCTGATCAGCGGCTTGGATCCCACCAGTTTTGGCAAATAACAAATAGGATCCTGAACAGAAGTGTGCATTCTATCCCAACCATTATCAATGGACCAGAGGTCATCTCGTCAGCGTCAGACAAGGCCAAACTATTTACAAAGAACTTTGCAGCTAATTCTACCCTATGCAACGAAGGCCATCAACTCCCCATATTTCCTTCTATAACACAGAACAAGCTAGGTAACATACAAATATCCGTGCATGAGGTCGCCAAGCTAATAAAAAACCTAGATTCCAGTAAAGCAACTGGCCCTGATGGCATCCCAATTACAGTGTTAAAAAAGCTTCAACCAGAACTTGCTCCCATACTTACGAAACTAAGCGCTGCCTTAAGGAGAAGTGCTTTCCGACCCCCTGGAAGACCTCATCAGTTTGCCCTGTATTTAAGAATTCAGGTGATAAGTCCTCTCCCTCTCAGTACAGACCAATAAGTCTCTTGTGTGTTATGAGTAAGTTGCTGGAATCCATATTAAATAGAGAAATAGTCAACCACCTCAGCAGGAATAACCTTCTTAGTGACACACAATATGGTTTCCGCTCTGCAAGATCTACCGCAGATGTGCTGACGGTTATATCCCACAGGATTAGCGAATCTCTTGACAAAGGCTTCCTTTCTAGGGCAATTGCTCTTGACATATCAAAGGCCTTCGACAAGGTATGGCATAAGGGTCTACTTCACAAGATTTCCAGCTACGGTATAACTGGAAATGTTTTCTCAATCATTAAATCATTTCTCTCCGATAGGTTCATAAGAGTAGTGGTAGATGGACAAAAATCGGAGGCCTGCAATATAAATGCTGGAGTCCCTCAGGGGTCAATCCTGGGCCCAACTCTCTTCCTGATCTATATCAATGACCTCCCTAAACACATACTTAAATCATTCGTTGACATCTATGCTGATGACAAAACCATCTATGGCAACACATCAAAGGCTGTAAATGACAAAGTTCTCTCTAATTCTCTCTCCTCTGATCTCGAGCGCGTGGTTCAGTGGGGGAAGATGTGGCTGGTTACCTTTAATGCATCCAAAACCAAACTCCTAT
Organism: Euprymna scolopes; assembly: GCF_053919585.1. NCBI lineage: Eukaryota > Metazoa > Mollusca > Cephalopoda > Sepiida > Sepiolidae > Euprymna > Euprymna scolopes. The sequence continues at coordinate 28,182,482 of NC_136526.1, forward strand.
CCTTACATCATCAATGCTCTGATCCCCATCTGGCATCAATTGTGATGGATGGCTCTCGTCTGGGTGAGCCCCCATGTTTTGAGAAGCTTCTGGGTTTGACCTTTACTCCTGATCTGAAATGGAACACGTACATCAAGTCTGTTGCCAAGGTCGCTGGAAAGATGGTGGGATCCTTCTACCGCTCCAGAAGATATCTCACTACTGATGCAATTCTCTATCTATATAAAAGCCAAGTACGTCCAAGGATGGAATACTGTTGCCATATCTGGGCAGGAGCTGCCAAAAACAGCCTATCATGCCTTGACAGAGTACAAAATAGACTTCGTGGTTTAGTGGGGGATGCCCTTTTCTCTACCCTGCAACCTCTCTCCCACAGAAGAGACGTTGCGAGCCTATCCTTGTTTTATCGTTATTTTCATGGCAGGTGCTCGTCTGAACTCCAATCCCTGGTCCCCCCTCGCCAATCTTTCACGAAAAACACCCATCTAGCTGAATCCACTGTGAAAAATTTCCCCCACTCTATATCTGTGCCTAAATCAAAACGTGGATTCCATGAACAAAGCTTCTTTCTTAGAACTGCACACCTGTGGAACTCTGTTCCGTCTGCCTGCTTCCCTCCGGACTACAACTTGGATGTCTTCAAGTCCAATGTTAACAAATTCCTAATGAACCGCCCCCCTAATTAAACACTTCATCAAATCTTCACACTAACGTAATGTACTTGCAATAACCCTTATCCCTGAGTGGCTTCCGGGCCTTGATAAGTGGTGACCACTGTGTAAAAAAAAAAGATGACTTCCCCTAAAGACTTTGTACTTAAAGCGTCAGAAAAGCATTTTGAATAATACTCATGCCATATTGTTCCTTCAGTATGTGCTAATCATTTTCTGTGATTGCGTCGCATAATAAATTATTTTCTTGGGAAAAATCTGAGTTTTATTTTGTAACAGTATTTATGCCCCGCCCTGTTTATATATTGTGTTTATATTGAATTTTTTTTATTTGGTTGGGATTACTATATTACTATATAAATATTAATATTTATATTTACGTTTACATTTGCTTTTATCAGGTGAACTTTTCATTCCTATGGCCTGATTTATTTCCTATATATATATATAGATGAGATATATATATATATATAAATTATTTTTAGAATATGATAAAAAGGGAAAAAAAATAACATGCATTTTTCAATAAAATCTTAACTATATTGATTGAAAATTTGGTATTAATTTAATAAAGGAAGTCTTCATTTCTATGCTTATATGTTGAATGTCTGTGATGGTTAAATATACTTATGTATGGATGTATATTTCTCAATGCATGTGTTGTATGTATATTTATAAACTTTTCATATATGTATTGATATCTGTATGCATTTGTGTGGAGCCTGTATGTTTACAAGGAATATTGTGGCTTTGCAGACGGTTTCTAATCAAAACAATTACAAAAATGTGATTAGCAAAACTATCTTACAGAAGTGCACATGATTCTTGAGCCATAACTGCCTCTCATCATTGCCCACAGAAATAGGCATATCAGCCATAACTCTTATACTAAAATATAATATTGTAGCTCAACTGAGCTGAAGTCAAATATATTTTATTCGCTTACTTGAAGATTGTGTGTTCCTATGCTATGTGTGAATGTCCTTAATTAAATTTGTGTGTTTTATGTATGGTTTCTCATTCTGCCCGACAATAAGATGTGTGTTTTTCCTTGCAATTCAGTTGGCATGTTAGTTCAATAAGGTTTCATTCTTCACATTGACACATTTACAATCCAGTAATCTATAGTATCTTGTCTAAAAAGGATTAGAAAGCATTTGGGAGGAAACTTTTCTTTTTTTTTTGAAGGGAAGAAAAATTAAGGTTTAGATTGATCCTAAAAATATATTGAATGAATCACATGTAAAGATGAGATTTGAATGAATCACATGTACAGATGAGATTTGAATGGATCGCATGTAAAGATGAGATTTGAATGGATCGCATGTAAAGATGAGATTTGAATGAATCACATGTAAAGATGAGAGTTGAATGAATCACATGTAAAGATGAGATTTGAATTAATCACATGTAAAGATGTGATTTGAATGAATCACATGTAAAGATGAGATTTGAATTAATCACATGTAAAAATGAGATTTGAATTAATCACATGTAAAGATGAGATTTGAATGAATCACATGTACAGATGAGATTTGAATGAATCACATGTAAAGATGAGATTTGAATTAATCACATGTAAAGATGAGATTTGAATGAATCACATGTAAAGATGAGATTTGAATTAATGACATGTAAGGATTATATTTTAATTAATCACATGTAAAGGTGAGATTTGAATAAATCACATGTAAAGATGAGATTTGAATGAATCACATGTAAAGATGAGATTTGAATGAATCACATGTAAAGATGAGATTTGAATGAATCACATGTAAAGATGAGATTTGAATGAATCGCATGTAAAAATGAGATTTGAATGAATCACATGTAAAGATGAGATTTGAATGAATCACATGTAAAGATGAGATTTGAATGAATCACATGTAAAGATGAGATTTGAATGAATCACATGTACAGATGAGATTTGAATGAATCACATGTAAAGATGAGATTTGAATGGATCGCATGTAAAGATGAGATTTGAATGAATCACATGTAAAGATGAGATTTGAATGAATCACATGTACAGATGAGATTTGAATGAATCACATGTAAAGATGAGATTTGAATGAATCACATGTAAAGATGAGATTGTAATGGATCGCATGTAAAGATGAGATTTGAATGAATCACATGTAAAGATCAGATTTGAATGAATCACATGTAAAGATGAGATTTGAATGAATCACATGTAAAGATGAGATTTGAATGAATCACATGTAAAGATGAGATTTGAATGGATCGCATGTAAAAATGAGATTTGAATGAATCACATGTAAAGATGAGATTTGAATGAATCACATGTAAAAATGAGATTTGAATGAATCACATGTAAAGATGAGATTTGAATGAATCACATGTAAAGATGAGATTTGAATGGATCGCATGTAAAGATGAGATTTGAATGAATCACATGTAAAGATGAGATTTGAATTAATCACATGTAAAGATGAGATTTGAATGAATCACATGTACAGATGAGATTTGAATGAATCACATGTAAAGATGAGATTTGAATGAATCACATGTAAAGATGAGATTCGAATGAATCACATGTAAAGATGAGATTTGAATGGATCGCATGTAAAGATGAGATTTGAATGAATCACATGTAAAAATGAGATTTGAATGAATCACATGAAAAGATGAGATTCGAATGAATGACATGTAAAGATGAGATTTGAATGAATCACATGTAAAGATGAGATTTGAATGAATCATATGTAAAAATGAGATTCGAATGAATCACATGTAAAGATGAGATTTGAATGGATCGCATGTAAAGATGAGATTTGAATGAATCACATGTAAAAATGAGATTTGAATGAATCACATGTAAAGATGAGATTTGAATGAATCACATGTAAAGATGAGATTTGAATGGATCGCATGTAAAGATGAGATTTGAATGAATCACATGTAAAGATGAGATTTGAATGAATGACATGTAAAGATGAGATTTGAATGGATCGCATGTAAAGATGAGATTTGAATGAATCACATGTAAAAATGAGATTCGAATGAATCACATGTAAAGATGAGATTTGAATGGATCGCATGTAAAGATGAGATTTGAATGAATCACATGTAAAGATGAGATTTGAATTGATCGCATGTAAAGATGAGATTTGAATGAATCACATGTAAAGATGAGATTTGAATGAATCACATGTACAGATGAGATTTGAATGAATCACATGTAAAGATGAGATTTGAATGGATCGCATGTAAAGATCAGATTTGAATGAATCACATGTAAAGATGAGATTTGAATGAATCACATGTAAAGATGAGATTTGAATGGATCACATGTAAAGATGAGATTTGAATGAATCACATGTAAAGATGAGATTTTAATGGATCGCATGTAAAAATGAGATTTGAATGAATCACATGTAAAAATGAGATTTGAATGAATCACATGTAAAAATAAGATTTGAATGAATCACATGTAAAGATGAGATTTGAATGAATCACATGTAAAGATGAGATTTGAATGAATCACATGTAAAGATGAGATTTGAATCAATCACATGTAAAGATGAGATTTGAATGAATCACATGTAAAGATGAGATTTGAATGAATCACATGTACAGATGAGATTTGAATGAATCACATGTAAAGATGAGATTTGAATGAATCACATGTAAAGATGAGATTCGAATGAATCACATGTAAAGATGAGATTCGAATGAATCACATGTAAAGATGAGATTTGAATGGATCGCATGTAAAGATGAGATTTGAATGAATCACATGTAAAGATGAGATTTGAATGAATCACATGTAAAGATGAGATTTGAATGAATCACATGTACAGATGAGATTTGAATGAATCACATGTAAAAATGAGATTTGAATGAATCACATGTACAGATGAGATTTGAATGAATCACATGTAAAAATGAGATTTGAATGAATCACATGTACAGATGAGATTTGAATGAATCACATGTAAAGATGAGATTTGAATGAATCACATGTAAAGATGAGATTTGAATTAATCACATGTAAAGATGAGATTTTAATTAATCACATGTAAAGATGAGATTTGAATGAATCACATGTAAAGATGAGATTTGAATGAATCACATGTAAAGATGAGATTTGAATGAATCACATGTAAAGATGTGATTTGAATGAATCACATGTAAAGATGAGATTTGAATTAATGACATGTAAGGATTATATTTTAATTAATCACATGTAAAGATGAGATTTGAATGAATCACATGTAAAGATCAGATTTGAATGAATCACATGTAAAGATGAGATTTGAATGGATCGCATGTAAAAATGAGATTTGAATGAATCACATGTAAAAATGAGATTTGAATGAATCACATGTACAGATGAGATTTGAATGAATCACATGTAAAGATGAGATTTTAATTAATCACATGTACAGATGAGATTTGAATGAATCACATGTAAAGATGAGATTTGAATGAATCACATGTAAAGATGAGATTTGAATGAATCACATGTAAAGATGAGATTTGAATGAATCACATGTAAAGATGAGATTTGAATGAATGACATGTAAAGATGAGATTTGAATGAATCACATGTAAAGATGAGATTTGAATGAATCACATGTAAAGATGAGATTTGAATGAATCACATGTAAAGAAGTGATTTGAATGAATCACATGTAAAGATGAGATTTGAATTAATGACATGTAAGGATTATATTTTAATTAATCACATGTAAAGGTGAGATTTGAATGAATCACATGTAAAGATGAGATTTGAATGAATCACATGTAAAGATGAGATTTGAATTAATGACATGTAAGGATTATATTTTTATTAATCACATGTAAAGGTGAGATTTGAATGAATCACATGTAAAGATCAGATTTGAATGAATCACATGTAAAGATGAGATTTGAATGGATCGCATGTAAAAATGAGATTTTAATGAATCACATGTAAAAATGAGATTTGAATGAATCACATGTAAAAATGAGATTTGAATGAATCACACGTAAAGATGAGATTTGAATGAATCACATGTAAAGATGAGATTTGAATGAATCACATGTAAAGATGAGATTTGAATGAATCACATGTAAAGATGAGATTTGAATGAATCACATGTAAAGATGAGATTTGAATTAATCACATGTAAAGATGAGATTTGAATTGATTGCATGTAAAAATGAGATTTGAATGAATGACATGTAAAAATGAGATTTGAATTAATCACATGTAAAGATGAGATTTGAATGAATCACATGTAAAGATGAGATTTGAATGAATCACATGTAAAGATGAGATTTGAATGAATCACATGTAAAAATGAGATTTGAATGAATCACATGTAAAGATGAGATTTGAATGAATCACATGTACAGATTAGATTTGAATGAATCACATGTAAAGATGAGATTTGAATGAATCACATGTAAAGATGAGATTTGAATGAATCACATGTAAAGATGAGATTGTAATTAATCACATTTAAGGATTATATTTTAATTAATCACATGTAAAGGTGAGATGTGAATGAATCACATGTAAAGATCAGATTTTAATGAATCACATGTAAAGATGAGATTTGAATGAACCACATGTAAAGATGAGATTTGAATGAATCACATGTAAAGATGAGATTTGAATGAATCACATGTAAAGATGAGATTTGAATGAATCACATGTAAAGATGAGATTTGAATTAATGACATGTAAGGATTATATTTTAATTAATCACATGTAAAGGTGAGATTTGAATGAATCACATGTAAAGATGAGATTTGAATGAATCACATGTAAAGATGAGATTTGAATGAATCACATGTAAAGATGTGATTTGAATGAATCACATGTAAAGATGAGATTTGAATTAATGACATGTAAGGATTATATTTTAATTAATCACATGTAAAGGTGAGATTTGAATGAATCACATGTAAAGATGAGATTTGAATGAATCACATGTAAAGATGAGATTTGAATTGATTGCATGTAAAAATGAGATTTTAATGAATGACATGTAAAAATGAGATTTGAATTAATCACATGTAAAGATGAGATTTGAATGAATCACATGTAAAGATGAGATTTGAATGAATCACATGTAAAGATGAGATTTGAATGAATCACATGTAAAAATGAGATTTGAATGAATCACATGTAAAGATGAGATTTGAATGAATCACATGTACAGATTAGATTTGAATGAATCACATGTAAAGATGAGATTTGAATGAATCACATGTAAAGATGAGATTTGAATGAATCACATGTAAAGATGAGATTGTAATTAATCACATTTAAGGATTATATTTTAATTAATCACATGTAAAGGTGAGATGTGAATGAATCACATGTAAAGATCAGATTTTAATGAATCACATGTAAAGATGAGATTTGAATGAACCACATGTAAAGATGAGATTTGAATGAATGACATGTAAAGATGAGATTTGAATGAATCACATGTAAAGATGAGATTTGAATGAATCACATGTAAAGATGAGATTTGAATTAATGACATGTAAGGATTATATTTTAATTAATCACATGTAAAGGTGAGATTTGAATGAATCACATGTAAAGATGAGATTTGAATGAATCACATGTAAAGATGAGATTTGAATGAATCACATGTAAAGATGTGATTTGAATGAATCACATGTAAAGATGAGATTTGAATTAATGACATGTAAGGATTATATTTTAATTAATCACATGTAAAGGTGAGATTTGAATGAATCACATGTAAAGATGAGATTTGAATGAATCACATGTAAAGATGAGATTTGAATTAATGACATGTAAGGATTATATTTTAATTAATCACATGTAAAGATGAGATTTGAATGAATCACATGTAAAGATGAGATTTGAATTAATCACATGTTAAGATGTGATTTGAATTGATCACATGTAAAGATGATATTTAAATTAAACGCATGTAAAGATGAGATTTGAATGAATCACATGTAAAGATGTGATTTGAATGATTCACATGTAAAGATGAGATTTGAATGAATCACATGTAAGGATTATATTTGAATTAATGACATGTAAAGGTGAGATTTGAATGAATCACATGTAAAGATGAGATTTGAATGAATCACATGTAAAGATGAGATTTGAATGAATCACATGTAAAGATGAGATTTGAATGAATTACATGTAAAGGTGAGATTTGAATTAATCACACGTAAATATGAGAGTTGAATGCATCACATGTAAAGATTATATTTGAATTAATCACATGTAAAGATGAGATTTGAATGAATCACATGTAAAGATGTGATTTGAATTCATCACATGTAAAGATGATATTTAAATTAAACGCATGTAAAGATGAGATGTTAATTAATCACATGTAAAGATGAGATTTGAATGAACATTGAGAGACAAAATACTAGATTGATGTTTGGGTAAACTTTACACAATTATAATCAATATTTCTTTCATGTGTTCGTTTTTATAACTTTTGTAAAGAAACTTATTTCATAGATGTTCACAATCAAAATAGTAAATTAAAAAAAAGTTCAAATCCATAAAATGATGTGATGCTTGTTTACTTTAACACAAAATTTTTCTTTTTGAATTCTTGCTTATCTTTTAAATCTGTATTGAATGAATTTCAGTTTCAGTATAAATCCTATCATGTTTCAGTATAAATCCTATCATGTTTCAGTATAAATCATATCATGTTTCAGTATAAATCCTATCATGTTTCAGTATAAATCCTATCATGTTTCAGTATAAATCCTATCATGTTTCAGTATAAATCATATCATGTTTCTTTTTAATGCATTTCTTATGCATTTTTAATGCATAAGAAATGCATTTTTAATGTATTTTTACATGTTTTTTTTATAAAAAGCTCTCATTCACTATCAGCAGTCTGACAAATTGACAAATTGACAGATTGACAAAGTGACAAATTGACAGATTGACAAATTGACAAATTGACAAATCTTGCATGTCAGTTAATCAGTTTACTTTTTGACGAAGATCATGACTCTTTGCTCATTTCGCTTTCTCTTGCTTTATCGTTTTGTCTCATTTCTCTGTTTTTACTCATGGTTAATGAAATTGGCTAATATTTCTTGAAGCATCTTTTCTCAGGGCGTTGAAGACACAAATGACGTAAGATTCTACCCAATCATGACTGACAGAATGTAGATTAAATAAATTCAAAACTTTGTTCAGATTCATGAGTTCCAGAAAAAGATTTGTGGCTTCGACACAGTCTGAAATAATAGTTGTTAGTATTAAGTAAAGAAATGAATAAACGATAGCAACTTTATTCAGGAGAATGCCAGGGTGTTACTGGTTGTATACAGTCCTAGGTAAGCAGAGATGAATATTATCAGCAGTAATACAACATCCCACAATTTATTGTATATCTGTGTGCATTTGTTGTTTTATCTTTGATTTATAGCATGTGATGTGATCAGTTTTTGTACTGCCAAGGTTTTCTTATTAGATTTTTGTAGCAATTTTGTTTGGTGTAGGTCTGGTAATGTTTCGTGATTTTATTGCTAACATTTTCCATTGCTTTAGTTCATTCGTGTTTGTATGGTGAATAGATATCAAAGTGAACCTTTTTGTGTCATTGGAATTAGTATGGCAGACAAATGTTTGGTGATTTTGGCAGAATTTACTTCTATTGAGCATCTCTACTATGTAACTTGTAGGCCATTCATCATTCTCAACAATAAGGGTTCCATGTGTTGTGAAGTTTAGTTAGTACTCGTACACACTGACCTGGGTACGTTGATGGTAATTCCTGGTTCTACTACAATGGACATGATGGGTTTTAATGCTTTCTGATTTCTTACAGAATTGTTTGCAGTGTTCTTCCTTTTTTGGTTCTGATCAGTTGGGTAAAGTGGTTAGTATAGTTCTTCCAAGCTTGCAGCTAGTAGTGGTCGTTGCTGTCTGTTGCGCTACCCTGCAGCCGAGCAAACTGAATGTCAGTTTTGCTTTTTGCATTTTTTATCGTTAACTTGTTATGTCTCACATGTCTCTCTATGAAGCGATTGCTTTGGTGTAGTGAGCTGCTGAGCTAGTGATTTCGCCTGATGATCCAGGACTTGATAAAGCTTTGGGAAGCCTGTCCAAAGTACTGTGGACCATTGTCCGTCATGATTTCGCCTGGACAATCAAAAAGTGAAGTCTAATATTTCATTTCATCTGCCACTTCTTTGCCAGTTAATAGTACCGATGATTGTGTAGTTTGAGTATGTGTTGATGGTGAGCAAGAATTGCTGCCCATCAATCTCGAATACATCTTATGTGATGAACTTCCAAAGCTGAGATAGGATGAGATGTGTTTGGGTTAGGGTTCATACCTGTTCACATCTTGGTGTTCCTGGCAAAGTGTGCACAACTTACACATCTTGTTATCATTATATATATTATCATTATATATATTATCATTGGTGGTGAATTATGAATTCACGAATCAATCAAATACAAACATATTTTGTTTGTAACAGATTTGAGACTATCGAGTGAGAGACGAATTGGTCATTAAGCTTAACTTTCAAGCAGGTCGTTAGAGAGCACTCGCATTGCTCAATTGATATATGGAATCACACAAAGTGAAACAATACCTGTACTTTTCACCAAAACTGTTTATTTTTTTATTGCATTTTTGGAATAACTATGTTCATTTAAGTTAATAAATTTAACCGAGTTGAAGTTGAATTACAGACATAAATCCGAAAATGTAATTCTGTTAAGCATTTAAAAAAATATTTTATAATGTTTTTTTTCTTTTAGTCATGTATTATTTTTTTTTTAGTTATGTATTAATTTGTTTTTTTGTTATGAATTATTTTTTTTTGTTATGTATTAATTTTTCTTTTAGTCATGTATTAATTTTTCTTTTAGTTATGTATTAATTTTTTTTTAGTTATGTATTAATTTTTTTTTAGTCATATATTAATTTTTTTTTAGTTATATATTAATTTTTCTTTTAGTCATATATTAATTTTTTTTTAGTTAGGTATTAATTTTTTTTTAGTTATGTATTAATTTTTCTTTTAGTCATGTATTAATTTTTTTTAGTTATGTATTAATTTTTTTTAGTTATGTATTAATTTTTTTTTAGTTATGTATTAATTTTTTTTTAGTCATATATTAATTTTTTTTTAGTTATATATTAATTTTTCTTTTAGTCATATATTAATTTTTTTTTAGTTAGGTATTAATTTTTTTTTAGTTATGTATTAATTTTTCTTTTAGTCATGTATTAATTTTTTTTAGTTATGTATTAATTTTTTTTAGTTATGTATTAATTTTTTTTTAGTTATGTATTAATTTTTTTTTAGTCATATATTAATTTTTTTTTAGTTATATATTAATTTTTCTTTTAGTCATATATTAATTTTTTTAGTTAGGTATTAATTTTTTTTTAGTTATGTATTAATTTTTCTTTTAGTCATGTATTAATTTTTCTTTTAGTCATGTATTAATTTTTTTTAGTTATGTATTAATTTTTTTTAAGTCATGTATTAATTATTTTTTAGTCATGTATTAATTTTTTTTTAGTTATGTATTAATTTTTCTTTTAGTTATGCATTAATTTTTTTTTAGTTATGTAATAATTTTTTTTAGTCATGTATTCATTTTTTTTAGTCATGTATTAATTTTTTTTTAGTCATGAATTAATTTTTTTTAGTTGTGTATTAATTTTTCTTTTAGTTATGTATTAATTTTTTTTAGTTAGGTATTAATTTTTTTATTTATGTATTAATTTTTTTATTTATGTATTAATTTTTTTTTAGTTATGTATTAATTTTTTTTTTAGTTATGTATTAATTTTTTTTTAGTCATGTATTAATTTTTTGTTTAGTTATGTATTAATTTTTTGTTTAGTTATGTATTAATTTTTTTTTAGTTATGTATTAATTTTTTTTAAGTCATGTATTAATTTTTTTTTAGTTATGTATTAATTTTTTTTAGTTATGTATTAATTTTGTTTTAGTCATGTATTAATTTTTTTTTAGTCATGTATTAATTTTTTTTAGTTATGTATTAATTTTTTTTTAGTTATGTATTAATTTTTTGTTTAGTTATGTATTAATTTTTTTTTAGTTATGTATTAATTTTTTTTTAGTCATGTATTAATTTTGTTTTAGTCATGTATTAAATTTTTTTTTAGTTATGTATTAATTTTTCTTTTAGTTATGTATTAATTTTTTTTTAGTTATGTATTAATTTTTTTTTAGTTATGTATTAATTTTGTTTTAGTCATGTATTAATTTTTTTTTAGTTATATATTAATTTTTTTTTAGTTATGTATTAATTTTTTTTTAGTTATGTATTAATTTTTTTTTAGTTATGTATTAATTTTGTTTTTAGTTATGTATTAATTTTTTGTTTAGTTATGTATTAATTTTTTTTTAGTTATGTATTAATTTTTCTTTTAGTCATGTATTAATTTTTTTTTAGTTATGTATTAATTTTTTTTTTAGTTATGTATTAATTTTTTTTAAGTCATGTATTAATTTTTTTTTAGTCATGTATTAATTTTTTTTTAGTCATGTATTAATTTTTTTTTAGTTATGTATTAATTTTTTTTTTAGTCATGTATTAATTTTTTTTAAGTCATGTATTAATTTTTTTTTAGTCATGTATTAATTTTTTTTTAGTCATGTATTAATTTTTTTTTAGTTATGTATTAATTTTTTTTAGTCATGTATTAATTTTTTTTTAGTTATGTATTAATTTTGTTTTAGTCATATATTAATTTTTTTTTAGTTATGTATTAATTTTTCTTTTAGTTATGTATTAATTTTTCTTTTAGTTATGTATTAATTTTTTTTTAGTTATGTATTAATTTTGTTTTAGTCATGTATTAATTTTATTTAGTCATATATTAATTTTTTTTTGTTATGTATTAATTTTTCTTTTAGTCATGTATTAATTTTTCTTTTAGTTATGTATTAATTTTTTTTTAGTTATGTATTAATTTTTTTTTAGTCATATATTAATTTTTTTTTAGTTATATATTAATTTTTCTTTTAGTCATATATTATTTTTTTTTTAGTTAGGTATTAATTTTTTTTTAGTTATGTATTAATTTTTCTTTTAGTCATGTATTAATTTTTTTTAGTTATGTATTAATTTTTTTTAGTTATGTATTAATTTTTTTTTAGTTATGTATTAATTTTTTTTTAGTCATATATTAATTTTTTTTTAGTTATATATTAATTTTTCTTTTAGTCATATATTAATTTTTTTTTAGTTAGGTATTAATTTTTTTTTAGTTATGTATTAATTTTTCTTTTAGTCATGTATTAATTTTTTTTAGTTATGTATTAATTTTTTTTAGTTATGTATTAATTTTTTTTTAGTTATGTATTAATTTTTTTTTAGTCATATATTAATTTTTTTTTAGTTATATATTAATTTTTCTTTTAGTCATATATTAATTTTTTTAGTTAGGTATTAATTTTTTTTTAGTTATGTATTAATTTTTCTTTTAGTCATGTATTAATTTTTCTTTTAGTCATGTATTAATTTTTTTTAGTTATGTATTAATTTTTTTTAAGTCATGTATTAATTATTTTTTAGTCATGTATTAATTTTTTTTTAGTTATGTATTAATTTTTCTTTTAGTTATGCATTAATTTTTTTTTAGTTATGTAATAATTTTTTTTAGTCATGTATTCATTTTTTTTAGTTATGTATTAATTTTTTTTTAGTCATGAATTAATTTTTTTTAGTTGTGTATTAATTTTTCTTTTAGTTATGTATTAATTTTTTTTAGTTAGGTATTAATTTTTTTATTTATGTATTAATTTTTTTATTTATGTATTAATTTTTTTTTAGTTATGTATTAATTTTTTTTTAGTTATGTATTAATTTTTTTTTAGTCATGTATTAATTTTTTGTTTAGTTATGTATTAATTTTTTGTTTAGTTATGTATTAATTTTTTTTTAGTTATGTATTAATTTTTTTTAAGTCATGTATTAATTTTTTTTTAGTTATGTATTAATTTTTTTTTAGTTATGTATTAATTTTGTTTTAGTCATGTATTAATTTTTTTTTAGTCATGTATTAATTTTTTTTAGTTATGTATTAATTTTTTTTTAGTTATGTATTAATTTTTTGTTTAGTTATGTATTAATTTTTTTTTAGTTATGTATTAATTTTTTTTTAGTCATGTATTAATTTTGTTTTAGTCATGTATTAAATTTTTTTTTAGTTATGTATTAATTTTTCTTTTAGTTATGTATTAATTTTTTTTTAGTTATGTATTAATTTTTTTTTAGTTATGTATTAATTTTGTTTTAGTCATGTATTAATTTTTTTTTAGTTATATATTAATTTTTTTTTAGTTATGTATTAATTTTTTTTTAGTTATGTATTAATTTTTTTTTAGTTATGTATTAATTTTGTTTTTAGTTATGTATTAATTTTTTGTTTAGTTATGTATTAATTTTTTTTTAGTTATGTATTAATTTTTCTTTTAGTCATGTATTAATTTTTTTTTAGTTATGTATTAATTTTTTTTTTAGTTATGTATTAATTTTTTTTAAGTCATGTATTAATTTTTTTTTAGTCATGTATTAATTTTTTTTTAGTCATGTATTAATTTTTTTTTAGTTATGTATTAATTTTTTTTTTAGTCATGTATTAATTTTTTTTAAGTCATGTATTAATTTTTTTTTAGTCATGTATTAATTTTTTTTTAGTCATGTATTAATTTTTTTTTAGTTATGTATTAATTTTTTTTAGTCATGTATTAATTTTTTTTTAGTTATGTATTAATTTTGTTTTAGTCATATATTAATTTTTCTTTTAGTTATGTATTAATTTTTCTTTTAGTTATGTATTAATTTTTTTTTAGTTATGTATTAATTTTGTTTTAGTCATGTATTAATTTTATTTAGTCATGTATTAATTTTTTTTTAGTTATGTATTAATTTTTTTTTAGTCATGTATTAATTTTTTGTTTAGTTATGTATTAATTTTTTTTTAGTTATGTATTAATTTTTTTTTAGTCATGTATTAATTTTGTTTTAGTCATGTATTAAATTTTTTTTTAGTTATGTATTAATTTTTCTTTTAGTTATGTATTAATTTTTTTTTAGTTATGTATTAATTTTTTTTTAGTTATGTATTAATTTTGTTTTAGTCATGTATTAATTTTTTTTTAGTTATATATTAATTTTTTTTTAGTTATGTATTAATTTTTTTTTAGTTATGTATTAATTTTTTTTTAGTTATGTATTAATTTTGTTTTTAGTTATGTATTAATTTTTTGTTTAGTTATGTATTAATTTTTTTTTAGTTATGTATTAATTTTTCGTTTAGTCATGTATTAATTTTTTTTTAGTTATGTATTAATTTTTTTTTTAGTTATGTATTAATTTTTTTTTAGTCATGTATTAATTTTTTGTTTAGTTATGTATTAATTTTTTGTTTAGTTATGTATTAATTTTTTTTTAGTTATGTATTAATTTTTTTTAAGTCATGTATTAATTTTTTTTTAGTTATGTATTAATTTTTTTTTAGTTATGTATTAATTTTGTTTTAGTCATGTATTAATTTTTTTTTAGTCATGTATTAATTTTTTTTAGTTATGTATTAATTTTTTTTTAGTTATGTATTAATTTTTTGTTTAGTTATGTATTAATTTTTTTTTAGTTATGTATTAATTTTTTTTTAGTCATGTATTAATTTTGTTTTAGTCATGTATTAAATTTTTTTTTAGTTATGTATTAATTTTTCTTTTAGTTATGTATTAATTTTTTTTTAGTTATGTATTAATTTTTTTTTAGTTATGTATTAATTTTGTTTTAGTCATGTATTAATTTTTTTTTAGTTATATATTAATTTTTTTTTAGTTATGTATTAATTTTTTTTTAGTTATGTATTAATTTTTTTTTAGTTATGTATTAATTTTGTTTTTAGTTATGTATTAATTTTTTGTTTAGTTATGTATTAATTTTTTTTTAGTTATGTATTAATTTTTCTTTTAGTCATGTATTAATTTTTTTTTAGTTATGTATTAATTTTTTTTTTAGTTATGTATTAATTTTTTTTAAGTCATGTATTAATTTTTTTTTAGTCATGTATTAATTTTTTTTTAGTCATGTATTAATTTTTTTTTAGTTATGTATTAATTTTTTTTTTAGTCATGTATTAATTTTTTTTAAGTCATGTATTAATTTTTTTTTAGTCATGTATTAATTTTTTTTTAGTCATGTATTAATTTTTTTTTAGTTATGTATTAATTTTTTTTAGTCATGTATTAATTTTTTTTTAGTTATGTATTAATTTTGTTTTAGTCATATATTAATTTTTTTTTAGTTATGTATTAATTTTTTTTTAGTCATGTATTAATTTTTTTTAGTCATGTATTAATTTTTTTTTAGTCATGTATTAATTTTTTTTTAGTTATGTATTAATTTTTTTTTTAGTCATGTATTAATTTTTTTTAAGTCATGTATTAATTTTTTTTTTAGTTATGTATTAATTTTTTTTTTAGTTATGTATTAATTTTGTTTTAGTCATGTATTAAATTTTTTTTAGTCATGTATTAATTTTTCTTTTAGTTATGTATTAATTTTTTTTAGTTATGTATTATTTTTTCTTTTATTTATGTATAAATTTATTCACGCAATTGTTTTTCTTTCTACACTAACCCCCGATCACACCTCCCCCAAATACTATTGTTTAAATTTATTATTGGAATTTATTGTTGTCAATTTATGACTTGTGATTCATTTGGTAAATTTTCTCAAAATAAACGCATTCTCCAATTTTGAATTTAACGCTTTTCCATATTCTTTTTGAAAAAAAAAAAAAAAAAAAAAAAAAAAAAACCTGCCGACACCATTCCATTTTTAAGAACACTTTTCAGATAGACATACTAAGAAATGCGCCGCCTAGTGTCAAATGTAAGCAAAAGGGGTAGACAATTTCCATTCAAATCAAGTTTGGAACAACTTGAGGAAATTTATCCGAGTTTTTCAAGAATTACACACGTTAAATTTGTCAATTTAATTCTTTCTTTATTTCAGTTAGTGAGAGGGGAACCTATCACCATACTTTCCTCATAACAGGTCAGTTAAACTTATATTACGAGGGGCGTGCAATAAGTAATGCCCACTTCCTATAGCAGTAGAGCAACGAAACTTGGCACAGTTATTAGTCTTTCTCTACATAGGAACCACCCAGAGTTATGCATTTCTCCCATCGTTTGATGCAGCTCTGGAGACCGTTTTTGTAGAACACCCCATGTTGGTCCTCCAACAACGACGTGACGTCAGAAATCAAGGTTGCATCATCTGGGAAACGCTTTCCTTTCAAAAACAACTTCATGGCTGGGAAGAGGTGAAAATCAGAGGATGCAAGGTCAGGAGAGTAGGGAGGATGGGGCAGGATTTCATAATCACATGCCCGTTCTTCTGATCTGGTGACATGCGAGTTTTGGACCGGAGCGTTGTCCTGCAGGAGGAGGGTATATTTGCTGATCTTATCCCACCTCTTGATTTTGATAGCTTCCCTTAATTTCCTCAAAAATGAAGCATAATAGGCTCCTGTAATTGTGGTACCCTTTGCCAGGAAATCTGTCATCACTACTCCGTCCTGGTCCCAGAAGACTGTGAGCATGACCTTGCCAGTGGAGGGCGGCACCCTTACCTTCTTTGGAGGTGGTGAGTCCAAGTGCTTCCACTGCATTGACTGGGCTTTGGTCTCTGGATCATACTGATGGACCCAGGTTTCATCCTGTGTAATTAGTCTTATGAAAAACTTTGACTCATCTTCTTGGCACATCTCCAAATTCATCCTCGATCACTCGACGCATTCTCTCTTCTGGAATGTTGTGAACAACCTGGGAATCCATCTAGCAGACACCTTATGCATATGCAAATGGTCATGAATGATAGTTTCCACAGACCCTGTACTAATTTTGACATCTTGAGCTATTTGGCGAATAGTAATGTGCCGATCTTCCAAAATGGCAGCCTCAACTTGACGGACAGATGCCTCATTAATGGCAGAAGGGCGGGTGACTAGGTCTGGGAGCTGTTTCCACAGACTTCCGGCCATGTTTGCATTCACGATGCCAGCGTTTTACAAGGTCATATGATGGGGCATTATCACCATAAGTTTCTTTCATTTCATCAAAAGTCTCCTGTGGTGTGCGTCCTTTCAAATACAAAAACCGGATCACTGCTCAACATTCAACAGGCTCCATTTCACACCTGACTCAGTTCAAACACCTGTAAAACAGAAACCACAATTAGTTCAGAGCTGTAATTTGCCAAATAACCCATATAGATATAAATCATTGCACATGCAAAATTTCAGCTAGATCAGACAACTGGAAGTGGGTCAGGGTCATTACTTATTGCATGCCCCTCGTAAGTAGAACACTTATTATTATCTTTTTTTTTGTTTTTTTTTGTCATTGTGGATGCATTGTCGGCAGCTCCTCTACCTCTCACTTCTCCGAATTTGTTTCTCAGTCCCCATTATAGTAAAAAAAAGAAAAAAAAAGCAAATAAATTTTGTGACAAAGGGAGAAGAAAAAGCTGGATTCTAGCTCGACCGAATGTTTGTTTTGGCCTGAAATGTCGGACATTTACTATTTCTATTTCTATCCTTGTGACCATGTCACTAGCAAGGGTGCGTGAGGTAAACGTTTTTCTGTTATCTGCCTGATAGTCAGGGACCACCCAAACCTTGGACTAACCACTAAGGATCACCTATCAGCAGATGCAATGTACTGGGGCTGCTGTATTGCCATTTGGTGAATGGATTCTGAACTATGAAGTAACTTTTGGTGGGGCTTCCTGATGCCATATTAGTGGGTAATTGTTAAGACTTTACCTTATCATGGTTTACAAAAAATATTTCTTCACTTCTTTTTCTTTCTTACCTTTTCGCTCTGCCCTGCTATAACCAAGCCTGCAAGGTATTCCACAAATCCTAAAACTCCATAAAAAGTCTCCAGAAAGAATACACAATTAAAGCAAGAACTCCAACTTCCAATATAACTCCCCCCCACCCACCAGCATGTCTCCTTCTCCAACATCAGGGTTCTACCTTCAAAAGGTTGAAATCTAATTACAGACCTATTCTTTCTAAGAAACACTGGCATTGGACCGACTATTTCCCTAGATGGGTTCGTAATTAAAGGATATTCTAATTTAACATGCAAATATGACCCTCAAGAGCGACATGAGCATGAAGATTAGAGATGGTTTTCCCTAAATTGCCCTATATGTGCTTTCGTATTGCACTTGCTCACACGACTGCGTTTATATTTGCCCTCTGTCACCCCCATAACAAAGGAGTTACTATCATTAAGAGCATATCTGAGAAAATTGATGACATACTATCTGCTCATCCTTCAGCTAACATTCACGTCTGTGGAGACTTCAACGTTCACAATGTAGAATGGTTGTCGCAGATGATGAGGGGAGGTTCTGTTACGATTTATCCATTGCTCATGACCCAACACAGATTGTTCATGAACCCACCCATGTGCCTGACACTTATGGTCAGTATGCAAGTCTCCTAGAACTTTTTCTCACAACTTGCCCTGAGCTATGTTCATCTTCCGTTCTGTTCCCACTGGGATCTTCCAATCACGCAGTTGTCTCCATTAAGATAAGAACAAAATGTAATAAGTTATCCGATATATCTCTCCATCATACAGTATATTGATACTCTATTGGGATAGCTTTTGTACATTTATACCAAATCTATCTCTGTGTTCTATGTTTGAAAAGAATGTGTCTGCTGTAGTATCAGACCTGACAGAATGGTTAATTGTAGGTATAGACCGCTTCATGCCCTCCAAAACATTTCGGCACAAACCTAATAGTCAGCTGTGGTTCTCTTCAGGATGTGCTGCTGCCATTGTGCACAGAGATCACTTTTTCATTGCTTCCAACATAATAGATGTACTGAGACTAAAGCCACCTTCAGGACTGCCAGCAACTACTGTAAAAGAGTAATAAAAAACGCGAGAGAGTTGTATTCTCAACCAGTCAAGTCCAAAGTAGCTGAGCAGAGGCTTGGTTCCCAAGCAATTTTTGTAAATAGCAAACAGGCTCCTGAATAGAAGTGTGAGCTCTATCCCAACCATCATCACTAGACCTGAGGTAATCTCGTCAGCATCGAACAAAGCCAAACTCCTATCAGCTAATTCTTCCCTATGCGATCAGCTCCCCCCCCCCTGTATTTCCTCCTGTGTCTGAAAATACTCTATGCAACATACAAATATCTGTGCATGATGATGCCAAACTAATCAAAAACCTTGATTCCAGTGAAGCAACTGGTCCTGACGGCATTTCTATTATAGTGCTGAAAAAGCTTCAACCAGAACTAGCTCCCATACTTACCCAGCTATTTGAGCATTGCTTTAAGGAGAAATGTTTCCCAACACCCTGGAAAACTTGTATTTAAAAATTTAGGTGATCGCTCAACTCCCTCTCAGTGCAGACTAATCAGTCTCCTGTGCGTCATCAGTAAGTTGTTGGAATCTGTAAGATAGAGAAGTAGTCAACCACATCGGCAAAAATAACCTCCTCAATGACATGCAATATGGCTTCTGTTCTACTAGATCTACAGCAGATGTGTTTACAGTTATATCTCATAGGATTAGCGAATCTCTTAATGGAGGCTTCCTTTCAAGAGCAATTGCCCTTGACATATCAAAGGCCTTTGATAGGGGTGGCATAAAGGTCTATAACATAAAATCTGCAGCTACGGTAAAGCTAAAAATGTCTTGAATTATTAAATCATTTATCTTCGATAGATTCATAAGTGTAGTGGTTGATGGGCAGAAATCAGAAGCTCACAGTATTAATGCTGGAGTCCCTTGGGTCCATCCTGGGCCCAACTCTCTTTCTGCTCTACATCAATGATCTCCCAATTCACATGCTAAGATCCTTTGTAGACATTTATGCCGAAGACACTACCATCTATGGCAACACTTCAAAGGCAGTAAACAACCAAGTTCTCTCTGATTCTCTCTCCTCTGATCTTGATCACGTGGTGCAATGGGAAAAGAAGTGGATGTTTAATTTTAATGCATCTAAGACCAAGCTTCTATGATTCCCATCTGGCATCAATCAAAATGAATGGCTTTTGTCTTGAGGAGGCTCCATGTTTTGACAAACTTCTAGGTTTGATCTGAGATGGAACACGTACATCAAATCCATTGCTAGGGCTGCTGGGAAAATTGTGGGATCGTTGTACTTCTCCAGTAGATATCACACTGCTGATGCAATTCTCTGCCGGTATAAGAGCAACGTGGCTGGATGGAATACTGTTGTCACATCTTGGCAGGAACTGCAAGAACAGCTTATTCTTCACAGAGTTCAAAATAGACTTCACCGCATAGTGGGGGATGCCCTTTTCTCTTCACTGCAACCTCTTTCCTACAGAAGAGATGTTGCGAGCATGTCTCTGCTTTATCGTTATTTTCATGGCAAGCGCTCGTCTGTGCTCCAATCTATGGTCCCCCCTGTCCTTACTTCCATGAAGAACACTCATCTAACTGAAACTACTATCAATAATTCCCACACTCTTTGTGCCTAAATGTAAACGTAGATTCCATGAACAAAGTTTTTCTCTTAGAACTGCATGTCTATGGAATTCTGTTGTTTTCCTGCTTCCCAATATGGTTGTCTTCAAGTCCGATGTAAACAAATTCTTGATGAACCATCCCCTTAAGTAATCCAGTTTACCAAATTTCCACTACTAACGATGACTACATGTTCCCCTTGATCACTGTACACTCATTAACTCTTATCCTCGAGTAACATCCCAGCCTTAATAAGTGGGGACTTCTTTGTAAAAAGAAAATGCTATATATTTTTGTAAACTGTTCAGATGTTAATTTTTTTAAAAGGTTTACAATGAAATATTTAAAGCGGAAGAATAGGATAGGAATGAGAAATTTTGTTAGAAAAACAAGATTTAATTATAAGAAATAATTGAAAAAATAAGATTTAATTATAAGAAATAATTGAAAAAATTAAGATTAATTACTTAGAAGAATGGACTCTTTTAATTAAAATTGTAAAAAAATATTCGCCTTTATAATTATGATAGACAATTTATATTTCATTTCTCTTAGTCTATTTGTTCTATTATTTCTCTGAAACCACAGATCTGATCTAGCTGAAATTTTGTATAGACTTTTGCAAACTTGATATGCAAAATCTTCACGCCTGTGTCCATGTGTGAATAAAATAAAGTTTTAGATTCAAATAATGGTGTAGAATATTTCAAAATACAAGTGGGGCCTGCGGAAATTCCACAGCAGAATCTTTCAAACGTAATATATTCATACGTAATATATTCACATATAATATATTCACATGTAATGTATTCACATGTAATGTATTCATACGTAATATATTCACATGTAATATATTCACATGTAATATATTCACATGTAATATATTCACACGTAATATATTCACACGTAATACATTCATACGTAATATATTCATACTTAATATATTCATACGTAATATATTCATACATAATATATTCATATGTAATATATTCATACGTAATATATTCATACGTAATATATTCATACGTAATATATTCACATGTAATATATTCATATGTAATATATTCATACATAATATATTCATATGTAATATATTCATACATAATATATTCATATGTAATATATTCATACATAATATATTCATATGTAATATATTCATACATAATATATTCATATGTAATATATTCATATGTAATATATTCATATGTAATATATTCATATGTAATATATTCATACATAATATATTCATATGTAATATACTGCTTGTCTTCAGAAGGAGTGCTACAACTTCGTACTCTTCTCTCATCCTCTTCCTCCAACCTGAATCCGCTGGATTACTTCGTTTGGGCATATGTCGAAAACATAACATAATAACAAAACCTTCCACAACACCAAAGCCAGTCTAATCGCCATCATCCGCCAAGTATTTGTCAAGCTCCTGTCAGCATTGGAGGAAAAGGCATGTTTCCAGTTTCGGGCCCATATCAAGGCTGGGATTGAGGCTGAAGGTGGCTACATTGAATAGCTGTAAGCTCTAGTAAAAAATCAAATTAACAGAACTGATTTTTTCAATAAAAGCTTTAAAATAAAGCTGTAGTGTTGTTTTTTTGGAGCCAATTTTATTATCCCACGATGTATGCACTAATTTAATGTTCATAGTATATTATCACTTTCTATCCTTTTTAATAAATAGGTTCTCCCAATCGAATGATTTATAATCTGGAAACCGTGACATCCGTTAAAAGTACTATGATATTAATATATAGATAATTAAGTGGATAATTCTTGATTGTGTTTTAAGGGAAAGAATGTTGTCAAATAGATTTTGAGTCGTAATGGAATTTAATGTTATAAATAATAAAGTACATTGGAACGTTAGTTACATAAATAAAAGTAAATTTAGAATAAACAAATACAATTGCAGTTTATAAGAACAAAGAGCGTCAGAGAAAACAGAAAGAGTTGGATATATATATAAGTAGTAAGAGTCAGCTAGGCACTGGTTTGGTAAGAGGACAGGAGGTCTTTTAATGCCCGTAGAAATATTGGGTGCGATATAGCATTATTATTGCATAACTCTAATGAACATGAATTAAATGTCAATACAAAAACATAATTCACATCATAGTGTTGTTCTATACAGAAAAAGGTTATTTAGATTAAACAATTACATTTGTAATTTACTAGAACAAAGTGTGGTCTGGTAGGTGACATCAGAGAAAACAGTGAAAGAGTTAGACACAGTCAGGTAGACAGACAGTTAGCTATCCGCTGTGTTAGAAGACAGGCGTTTTGGGTTCCAGGTTCGATCTCTTGACACCCGTGGAAGTAATGGGCATGATATAGCATTATTATTCTTATTATTCTTATTATTGCACAACTCCAATGGAGATTCAGGAATGTAAATATATATATATAATTATTTTTTTACTATAATAATTATATATATATATATATATATATATATATATATATATATATATAGCGTGTGTCTGATACATTTGTTTTGTAATCAATTTTTTTATAGATATACAACACAATCATGTACAGGCATTTAAAATTCATCTTATAGAATATAAGATGACTGACCAATTCTTATGATTCCAGATTAAAATGAACAGCTACAGCAGGAATTGGAATACATCCTACTAAAGCCTGATTGTAAAAGCTGGTGAATTTCAAAAATGCAATCTGGACGTGAGGAGAATTTAGAAGAACGATATGCAATAAAATTCTATTTAAAACTTAGAGAAAATGCTACAGAAACATATGAAATTCTTCAGACTCGTTTTGTTTGGACCATCTTGGATGAATCAAGTATCAGTCTGAGTGGTATAAGAGATTTAAGGAAGGCAGAGAGTCTGTGAGGGTTGATGAGAGGTGTGGGAGAAGTAATGAAGTCAGAACACCAGAGTTGATTGGCCAAATAAAGAATTTCATTGGTAAAGACCGTCATGTGTCTATAGAGACAATAAGTGTACAAATTGATGTCAGTGTGGGAACTGTACACACAATTATTCACAAGGAACTGCAGATGCTGAAGATTTGTGCAAAGTTTGTCCGATTGAAGTTCACAACACCATCCTTGTCACAGACTAATTGACCAAGATGGGTGTCAAGATAGTTTCTCGTAGATTTAGATATTCATTTAGATAGACACCCATGGCATAACAACAGATAGGTGACCATTTGTGAATACCAGGCGCTGTATATAGAAGAATATCAATAACTCCCTAGTGCAGTCATCTTTCCTCACCTGGGTATATTTGTCTGGGAAATGCTTTTGAATTTGATATCCCCATCCTCTTTGGGGACACTGACGTAAACTATAATTGTTACTCTCTCTCTCTCTCTGTTTTTTTCTGTTGTTTTCATTCAAGAAAAGCTCGGAGGTCAATAGCTAAAACTTTGAAAAATTGGAATGACTTTAAATTAATTTCATAAACTGCAAAAGTATGATTTTTTAAAAATTTCAGGTCATACTCAAATGCAGCAAATATTTTCATGAGATCAGTTGCCTCAACCACAAATGGTTTAATGTTTATAAGTATTAAAGATAATCTTGTTTTTAAATCAGAGTTGAACACAAGATATATTGTGTTGTTTGTTTTGCGGTCAATTTTCTTATAGATATACAGCACTATGAGCTTGACAAAATAAGGTGGTCTGCTTTACTTTATTTTGATTCATTAAAAATATTAATAGCAACCTTCTTTCTATAGACCAGTTGCTTCAATCACAAATGACAGAATACCATCTTGTTTTGAAATCATTCTTGAGCTCAAGGTATATCGTGTCATAGTTATTACAATGACAAACAGCATAATATTCGTATGAGAGACCATGTGGTTTTAAAGTCATTCTTGCACTTCTGTTACTTCCGGTTCATTTCTAATGTTAGCATCCTATCCTATTTTTTTTTGCTTGTTAAAGTGATTGTTCTCACTGTAGATTGCTAATTGCTAGGGATTTTTTAAATTTCAGGTTATACTCAAACATTACACAGCATTATCACATTGACACACTGGTTCTCATTAGATTACCAAAGTTAAGCAACATTGAAACTAGTCAATACCAGATAGATGACAATTTGGGAATACCAAGTGCTGTATGTAAGAAGACGTCTTTGGGGACACTGGCATAAACAATGGTTGCTACTCTCTCTCTCTCTCTGTTTCTGTGATTTTCATATTTACATAAACCAGTTGCTTTAACTGCAAAGGACATGTTTGTTTGTATCAGAGACCATGTCGTTTTTAACTCATTCTTGTGCTCCTAGTATTTACTGTTCATTTCTATTGGGGCATCTATCCTGTCATATTGACTTTTTCTGTCAGTAAGAGTAATGCTTCTCTTTGTAGATAAATGTATTAATAAACATCCAATCTATTGTTGGCATCTATCCTGTCATATTCTATCCTGTTTGTGCTTGGATATCTAACATATAAGTGTAACAAGTTGGATGCTAAAAAGTGCAGCTGATATTCCCACAGAAAATTTTGTTATTTTGTTTTAAAAAAATGTCCCATATGTTATATCGATTGATGCCCTCCGTTCAGTCTCGAAAGTAGAGGCAGTTGCGTGCGCAATTGTGAGGCAAGGGTTGTGCACTCCCAACCACACCTCCTGAATCGGCACTGTTTGAGTCTAGGATGACTGGAAACAATGCCGAGATAAGCGTGGAGCATATACAGCATCTGGAAGTCCCAAATGGTCACCCATTTAGTACTGGCCAGGTTCAACGTTGCTTAACTTCGGTGACCCAGCGGAACCAGTGTGTCAATGTGATAATGCTGTACATTATATATGTTATGTAACATTATATATGTTATGTAACATTATATCATTATATGCTATATATGCCATTATATATGTTATATATATATATATCATTATATATGTATGTTATATATATATATATCATTATATATGTTATGTAACAGTATCAAACACACACACCCAAAGCCGAGTTATACAAACGACTTGATTTTCCAGGTGAAATATTTTTTATTAGACCAGTTGTTTCTCTTTGGGAAAACACGTCTCAATAAAAACATCCAATCTATTGTTGGCATCTACCATCATATTCTTTTCTTTATGCGAGCAACAGTGGAGGTTACCTTCATAGATAGCCTCAGCCCCCTGGGAATACATGTCTCAATGATAATTTAATCAGAAAAGAAGTTTGTAAACACTTCTATTTGTTTAGTCTTCAGGGATCACATCTTTGTATTGTTACATCAAGCCAGTCATTCCTACCACAATAGGTAAAATTTGGAATCCGTTCAGAGATCATGTTGCTTTAAATTCGTACTTGATATTCTGGTATTTGTTTATATTTCTGCCTTTGTCCATTATAATTCAGAACAGTTACAGCAATCCACTTTGCATTAGCATTTGTCTTATATAGAAAAATTCTTTCATGCTAAACAATAAAAATAAATGTGTGGGTATGTAGGTTATATATATATATATATATATATATATATATATATATATATATATATATATATTAGTAATAGGATGATTACAATATGTTTCTAGCTTTTGATACAATTACTGATTCTGTACTAAATTCTTGATTTCAAATAGATTTACCGATTCTGAATCTTTATAAATCTCTAAATATTTAACCATAAAGTTGCTATTATTTATCGATTACCTTAAAAAGACATGTTAAATGTTCATACATTTTCTTAAACGTAAAAAAATTGATTTTAGTTTTACTTGTTTAAAATCAATTAATATTTCATTATTATTGCAAGCAGTGGAACATTTAGTTTTAAACAAAGTCAAATAAAAAGATAATTAAAAGAATCGTTTTAGCACTAAGTCTTAATTTTTTTGATTTTGATTAATTTTCGCAACATTAAAATACACACATATATATATATATATATATATATATATATATATATAATGGGTGTGTGTGTGTGTGTGTGTGCGATATTCTTTTAGATACACCATTGACAACATAACAACAGATGCTGTATAAAGGAGAACAAAGATAACTTCCTTACGTCATTATTCTCCATCACCAGGATATATTCGTGACTGGGAAATGCTTGTGAATTTGATATTCCCATGAAACTTCCTGTCTTTGGAGACACTGATATAAATCATGGTTACTACTCCTTCTCTTTTTTTCTGTTATTTTCACTCAAGAAAAGCTCCGAGGTCAATAGCAAAAACTATAGATATACAGCACGATGAACTTAACTGAATAAGGTTTTATTTATTTTACTAGTTCAACCCGCTGTTGGCATTCTCAGAGATATCTGTTTTGTGTCGCCTTTACCTTTTCTGAGAAAGAGTATTCAATAACAGGATGTCAGAATTTTGTGTGTGTATTTCTTGTCATTCTCAGAGATGATATAATTTTTCATTTCCTTTCGCCTTCGTAGGCATTCATGTTTCTATATATTTGTTAATATTCCATTAAGAACATAGCCATACTTATTTAAACCACAAACAGTATAAAATTTATATGTCCATGTTTTTTAATAATTCTTGCTGTCATTAAATTCTGTGTCCATCTCTATTGTGGCTGTAGTTATTCAAACCACAAACAGCATAAGATTTATTCTGTGTTCATCTCTATTGAGGCCAGAGTTATTTGAACCGATTACATCAAGCCAGTATAAGTTATTCCAAGATAAAAACCAAATGGAAAGTGTGCTACAGATCCAAATATCCTATGTATCAAATTTCATCTCTGTAGATCAAATATTCAGTGAGGAGTTTGGTAGAGACTTTTTGCACATGCACCATTCAGAAGAATTACATCACTCCAGTATGAGTTCGCGTATGTCTTTTTAGTTGAGAATTCACTGCAAATTCTTTGCCACAAATTTCACAAAAATACGGTTTCAAGCCTGTGTGCCTTTGTGTATGGATTTTCAGAATATCTTTGCGTGTAAAATCCAAACCACAAATATCACAAGAAAAAGGTTTCACACCAGTGTGTATTCGCATATGTGACTTCAGGTTGGAATTCTGTGTGAATCGTCGTCGACAAACTTCACATTGATATGGTTTCTCTCCAGTGTGCACACGCAGATGAGCTTTCAGATTATCTCGGTGAGAAAAGGCAATTCCACAAATTTCACATGAAAATGGTTTCTCTCGAGTGTGGGTTCGAGCATGACATTTTAGGGATTCCCTTCGTGAACAAGAAAAATCACAAACTTTACAAAAATATGGTTTTTCTCCACTGTGTGAACGCATATGTGCTATTAGACTGTATTTCCTTGTAAATGTATTCTCGCAAGTTTCACATCGATATGGTTTCTCTACTTGTCGTTCATTTTGTTTTTGTTCTTGCTGAGTATCAGGTAGGCCACCAGATGCCAAAGATTCGCCAGCTTCTTTAGAAACTCCAAATGAGTGTGTTTGCGTGTGGTTGCTTAGTGGAGATTCTTCACATAAATATGGATTCTCTTCTGTCAGTGTTTGCATGTCTTGTGGAATTGCAGGGTCACAAACTTCAAGAGAACTGGAATTTGCTTCTGAGTGGATTTGCATATGAGACACGAGATGCTCTTGGTGAGAAAATCCGGTTCTGCAAATTGAACAGCGATACGGAAGCGTTTCTGTGTGTAAACGCATGTGGTTGTTTAGCCGAGGTTTGTATGCAAATGCAGAATTGCAAACTCCGCAGATAAATGGTCGCTCTCCGGTGTGTATTCTCATATGTCTCTCCAAGGAACTTCGATATGGAAATGCTGTCTGACAAACTGCACATCGATAAGGCTTTTCACCTGTATGTGATCGCTTGTGGTTAGTAAGTGTTGATAGTTGTGCAAACGATGAACTGCAAAGGTCACATGAATATGGTTTCACACCAGTATGCGTCCACATATGCCTTTTCAGCGCACATTTCATCGAAAACGAAAAGTTGCAAATTTGACAAGTAAATGGTTTATTTTTGATATGCATGTTTTCTTTAAATGTCATAAAATTTGAGATTACTGTGTTACTTCTCCCACCACACTAGAATCTCGCACACTAGAATC
Source organism: Euprymna scolopes (assembly GCF_053919585.1). Taxonomy (NCBI): domain Eukaryota; kingdom Metazoa; phylum Mollusca; class Cephalopoda; order Sepiida; family Sepiolidae; genus Euprymna; species Euprymna scolopes. Next base: position 28,211,709 of record NC_136526.1, read on the forward strand.
ACGTCCTTTCACAATGTGTTACTTCTCGCACGTAACTTTCACGTCCTTTCACAATGGTTTGCATGCTTTTTTAGAACCTCACTCAAAATATTGATAGCAACTTTTTCTGTCTCTATATGGATAGACATATACCGACTTTATGCAAGTTCTGGAGATTGCTAACAAGAGATTTCTTCATAGATAGCCTCAATTATCATTCACTCTATTGATAGCAGTTATCCTGTCATATTTTATTCTTTATGCTAACAACATTAGGGTAATCTTCAGATAGCATCGGCCCTCTAGGGATGCACATCTTAATTATTCAATTTATTGTTGGCAGATATCCTCTTATATTCTTTCTTTCTCTCTCTCTCTTTCTATATATACATATATATACACACATACTGACTGAGGTTTTTTTTCTTGGTTTCTCAAATTTGAAAATACTCCATTTTTATAGAATAGGTTGCATCTGTAAATAAAAAAAATACATCATTATGTTATATACAGCATTATATAACATTTATAATTTCTGAAAATGTTTAGCATATTTTATTTTTACATGTGTACTAAAAGAGTTAAAAAACAACAAAATAGTATTGTTGGAAATCAAATTTGAAAACTCAGAATAAAAAATGAAACTTTTTTCTGCTTTCGTTTTGAAAGCAGAAAAAATAGTTTTCTATTTTTAAGAAAATGCAACCTTGTTAATACACTGACAACAATGGTTAGCACATATCGAGCCGTTTCCCTTATGCGATTTGAATTTCTATAAAAGATAACATTTTAAAGAAATTTCCGCACACTTAATAATTATCAAATATTTATATATGATACATGAAAATAATTCTGAAACTATTATCTTATGAAAATGGATGATATATACCGATTTATAAATTTTTCAGAATTTGACAAGATACACCTGAAGGAGGTTATATCGATAGAAATGTGAAAATAACACCAATAAGAACAGCAGTCTGAGGAATTCAGACAATAGGAAATAAAAATGTCTAATTTATGAATGCATGATGGACTGGAAATATCATATTCCAAAAATCACGTAATTTGATCAAGTAGTTTTATTTTTATAAAGAAAAACTTTTTTAGTGATTATTAGGAATTCATAAACATTGCAACATAAATCGAGTTTAAATTATTGTCGAGTTATCTCCATATCTTTTCTTGATATTTTTTTCAAAATGATGGGTGATACAGTCACTCGTTATACTTTGATTTTCTTATTAAAAATAAAATTGCCTAATATACATGATGTTTGGAATATGATATTTTCGTTTCATGTCAGGTATGTAGATGATACAGATTTTTCTTTATTTTTGTTTTATTAATATAGGGATAATTCTGGACAAGTTTAAGTGAAATAAGCTTAGTTTCCTAATTTTTTTTAAGTTTTTCATGCACTCAAAAAACGTCTTCCTGTAAAAAAAAATAATTGGCCAAAACATCTCAGATTCATATTTTTAACCTAAATGAAATAGATCGACTAGATTAGAGCTTAAAGTAATATTTGCTACTGTTACATGATAAGGGCTGTCCCCTGTTCATGTAAGTATAAAAATAGAGAGATTAGTTAAAATGAAAATAAGAGAAAGCAGAAATCGAACCCTGGACATAAGTTTTAAAGAACAATAGGTTTAAATGGAATGTCCAGTAAATTGTTAATTCGGATGAAATAAATAATAAATAAACTATTCAATTGTTAAAAGAATGTGGATAATAAAATATGGTTAAATAAATTAGATATGTAGGTTAAATTCCTTTGTGGAAACAACACAAGAAAAATAGGTTATTGGGAAATCAATGTCGGAAACGTGCAAAGTCGCGCATGTTGAAACACGTGAATTTTGCTCACGTGGCCGGGACGCATGGATTTCTCAATATAGGAGGTGGGAGTTAGTTGGTCGTGGAGAGAGTCAGAGACAGTCAGAGAGACAGTCAGGGGAGACAGAGACAGGCGGACGTCTGAAGCGAGACGTCACTTCAGAAACTAAGATGTGAAACTTTGAGTTCTTAATGAGGAAATCCCGACCGGTCGTATTAAATAAATTCACCATGTGTTTTGGATAAAGCTCATCTTTGTGTTTGTGATTTCTACAAAAAGGTAAATTGTATTGTTATTATATGTCTGTGTTATAAAATGTCATTACATACACATCTCTCTCTAAGATAGAACATCATATGTAATAAGACAAGAACTCTCACTAAGACTCATATCATTACTAATAAGAACTCACGTAACATACGCGCACAAGTGGTATCGTCTAATAATAATAATAATAACTATATAACACTACTTGTGCAGTTGACTGACCATGCTGAAATAACATTATTTAGAAAGCCACTCTTAACAAGCAAGCAAGACTTTTTGATGATTGTCCAGAATTCCTCCTATATTATAATAAAAATAAAGAATTCAGAAAAATCTTTATGATGCATATACTCATCATGGATCAAAAAGATTATATTTCAAAAATCATATGAATTGATAAACTATATTTTTGTTTTATATATATAATCATTTTTTACAATTTTTAGTGATTAATGGCAAATCTTAGTCATCAAAAGGCTAATTTTGATTTTTATTTCTTGTTAAGGAGGAGATAACTCTTTAGTCATGACAGTAAGACACTCTCTTTGCTTCCTTATAAAATTTGATTTTAATTTAAAAGAAAAACAATTCAAATGATTTTTGGAATATGACATTTTTGTTCTGTAACAGGTAAGTATATCAAAGATTTGTACATAAATTTTTTTATATAGAGGGAATTCTGGATAAGCCCGAATTTTCAACTATCCTGTACTTTCACCTAACAATAAAAATTTGATTCTGCAGCAAAGATGTCGTGCTAATTTTTGGTTGTATAAATTCATGTTTTACAGTATCTTTTTTATTAAATTGTTAGGTGAAAGTACAGAATAGTTACCAAACACTCCTCTCCCTATATTAAGAATGGTTTTCTAAATAATAAACATTACTTTAACATGGTACCTTCTCTGAATAAGTACCATTTTTTTGTTTATTAAATTGTTAGGTAAAAGTACAAAATAGTTACAAAACACCCTTCCTATGTTAAGAATGGATTTCTAAAGAATACCATTATTTCATTACAATAATTTTCAGCATAAGTACCAATAAACAAAAGACACAATAAAAATTAAATTTAACTTGAATAGCACGAGCCATAAAGTTGCACAAGTACCTGATATTTTTAGAAAGATGTTTTTTTTTACAAAATAGTAAAATAAATTCAAGTATAATTTTACTTTTTAAACATTTAGTGATGAATTTATGTGAGTTGATGTGAAATTTCAAGATGAGAAAACATCTTTGCAAAAAAATAAAAACAACAAATGATGCTTATTTAGAATTACGCTTAATCAAAAACCAAAAACACAAATTTTATAATGTTTATGGTATCTTTTTTATTAAATTGAGAATGAAGATATCATATTCCAAAAATTACAAATTGATCAAGTAGTTCTTTTTCAACTAAGAAAATCAAATTTTAGTATGAAACGAGGCATCTGGAGCTCCATTTCACAGCTGATCTGAAATGGAACACATGATACATCAAATCTGTTGCCAAGATCACTAGAAAAATGGTGGGATTATTGTATTGCTCCAGTAGGTATCTCACTGCCGATGCAATCCTCTATCTGTATAAGAGCCAAATACCTCCTAAAATGGAATACCGTTACCACATCAAGGCAGGAGCTGGTTGGTGTGCCTTATTCTGCCTTGAAAGAGTCCAAAACTGGCTTCCAAACTTAGTAGGCAATGCCCTTTTCTCTTCCCTGCAACCTCTTTCACACAGAACAACCGTTGCGAGCCTGTGTCTGCTCTATTGTTATTTTCATGACAAGTGCTTATTTGAGCTCCAATCTATGGTTTCTCCTTGCCAAACTTTCACAAAAACACTCAACTAGCTACAACTAATATCAACAATTTCCTCCACTCTCTATCTGTGCCTAAATCTAAATGCAGCTTCCATGAACGAAGTTTCTTTTCTTAGAACTGCCTGCCTATGGAACATTGTTCCATTGGCTTCCCAGACAATTACAATATGGTAGCCTACAAGTCCAATGTAAACAACCATCTCTTAAAATAATCCTAATTCTACCCAATCTACATCATTAACGATTACGAAACTACTACCTTAACTCTTGAGTGGCATCTGGGTCTTGATAAGTGGTGACTACCTTGTAAAAAAAAATATGGCCCAAAAGAGACGGCCATTTTAGATAACTTGTTATTTTTCAACTGTTTACATAAAAACAATCTGTCGACTATCTTAACAAGTACTGTTTGTTGTTTTGAAACTAGAAAACATGAGGCAAACATTCACCGTCAAGAACAGTCAGCAGAAATTGGAACTCAGAACATGCACAATTTGACAAACTCACTAAATAATGACGAGTTTATGTACAAAGTCATAGCACTCCAAGCCTAGGTCTCTTTGGACTTGTGGGCCGGTGTTGAGTCCTGCTGCCACACTCAGGGTCTGCTAGTGGTCCCCTGATTGCACCACACTCTTTAGCACATCCAGGTACAAAGATATGATGTGGCCTTCACTTGAAACCACACCAAAGACCATAACTTGCCAAAAACTTTTTTTTTCTTCATCCTGGGCACGTCCCTGTTATTCGCGGCAATCCAGTGATGCATTTTGAGGTGCTTGCGACGGTTCTGTTGACATTAGTTGGGTGTTGTAGAGAGCATGAGTTGTACAGCAGGACTTCTCCGATCTCGCTGGTTGAACATTGTCATTTTCAGTCATGATAGAAACTGAAATTTGTACACAACTTGCCAATTAGCAGATGGACTGCAACATAAAAAGAAAACCGATTTTCATCAAACGGAAACGGAATCATGTTGTCTTTTCTAAGCCGACAATTTTATCGTTCCACCCGGAAGATACTTTTTGTTTTACTTGAAATTCAATATTTCAAATTTTGCTCTAATAACAAAGAAACAACTCTTCACGCATGCGTTGTGAGTAGTCTGTTTACAAAATGGCAGTTGAACGTAAGACAAAAAAGATACAAATAGCAGAAATGGGTCTGAAATTAGAGCTTTGCTATCAGTTTAAAAAAAGTTTGTACTTCGTCGACGGTTTCACAACGAATAACATAACCGCCTCTGTTTTGGTCTGTATGGATTTTCAGAACTCTTCACCCAATTATTTCCTGTCATCATTTTTCCTATTTTTTTTTTATTTCTGACTTTGTGAGCGACTCTCGCGTCTCCAAAGGAGAAAACATCATGGCACTATCTTTTTACCCCCCCCCCTAAAAAAACACAAAGAAAAAATATATAGTTCAAAGAATTTTCGAGCAATTATTATAGACAACAAGCTGAAAAAGTGGTAAAGAAACAGATATATAATAAATAAAGGCTGCCAAAGTCAAGATAAGTTACTCTTCTCCCTACCTGGATAAGTTGTTTCGTCGGGGACGGCAAATCAGCTATCACCGTCTAGAAAACGGAGGCCCTAAGCCAACAATGAAATGCCTCGAGAAATATGTCGGATAACCTAATTTAATTTATTAAATTTCTTCACAAAGATAATTACAATAATCTTTAAAATTAAATATTTCCTGATCAAAAGGTACATACCTTAATAAATGTTCTGAAATAGAGACAGAATGACAGTGTTCTAACGATGTTGTTGTAAAACACGTAAATTTGAAGTGGTGGGAGGTGAGCATAAAAACAGAGTAGGAGGAAGAAGAGGAAATTATTGTCTTTATTAGACAGGGTTAAAGTAGTAGTGGGAGGTAAATTTATACTATTTAAATAGGTAGAGTGGCAGGATGAGGAGGAAATCAATTTCTTATCTAAACAGGGTAGGAGTTAAAGTAGTAGTGGGAGGCAAATACTGAAAATACAGGGAGTTGCAGGATGAGGTTCAAATCGATGTCTTTTTGAGACGGGGTGAGAGGGATTGTTAATGGACGTGATATTTTTATATGTAGTATTAGCGTTCAGATAACCGGTGCAGGGTAAATATGTCACAGGTAAATAAAAATGCCACTGGAAAAAAATAGCAAAAGTGAATAAATAGAAAAACATGACACAAGGCAAGAATCAATTTGCTAAGTTAATTTGTTTTGTTAACTAAAACCATTCGGGGGAAAAAGAAGTTAAAGCCGTAACATGTTAACTGGGCCTGTTTACTATTTAAGTGACGCCATGCGTGTGGTGACGACCACCGAGATATAGAAGGAAGGCCTGTTAACTGAAAAATGCCTGCAGGCAATGTAGGTAAAATTTGTCAAACTATCACTGCCGATACTATACGAGGGCATTTTTTTTTAAAGATTTAAAACATGTTAAAAAAGAAAATAAAAGGAACCCAATTCGATTAATAATGAAACTGAACTTTATTCAATATGTAGGGGAATAAATAAGAGCACCGGATTACCGGTGTAGGGTAAGGAGTGAGGTCCCTTGAGAAAAGAAGAGAAGAGTCCGTACACATGAGGCACGGACGCAAAAAGTTCTTCTCCTAAAAGACAATGTTGGACAGGCAGAGTACAACTCTAGAATACAGTCCTCACTCCTCCCGTAAACCCCACTATTGAAGTGAGTAATCTTTTTACCTTAATGTTCTGAATTGCAGTGTTGTCATGTTTTCATGTTTGTTAATAAATTCTTGTCGTTTATACTTGTTGTACGTTTAGTAATTATTAAAGCTGGTCGGTAGTTTTTGGGACTTGGAAGAACCTAAACCCGTACCAACAAATATAAAATATAAATATTATGTAAAATTACGTAATTTTAAAGAAATATACAATCTTATAATGATAAAACTGAATTGTGAATTTAGGGAACAAACAATTAAAGAAAAATATTAAACACAAACATTTCTTGGCCTTTGGGGCAAGATCACAGTGTAGTATCTGTTCTGTCCTCGGTCGGTGGAGGAGAAATCTTTCATGACTGAGATTATTTTTGTTCCTATCCAGAGTGCCCCTTATTGGGAAGCTTGCTTTTCCCGCCAAGATTATATATTGAAATATTTAAATTATTACTTTAAATACAGAAATTATATTTAAAGTTTTGGTTTTCTGTTCTTCTATGTCCATTTTTTCCCCTCATGTTTTTCATCAAAATGTATAGCATATTTTCATGGTTAGGCATCCTATACTCTGCAGTAGTCTTCATTTTTACATCAGTGCAGAATGAAAATAAAGTTTGTAGTGAGTTAACAAACTATTTACTATAAGCGGATAATGCCCTGTGCCAAAGTGATTCGGCCGCACTGACCAATCGGTTGACAGGGCGCATTGATTTGAGCTGTCCCCTTAAGAACTATTTTTTAGCCCTTTGGTATCTCAGCTGCGATCAACAGAGAGACCCCAGCATGCGACCTGTACGGACCTCACTCACGCTTCTACTTGTTGACGACTGCAGTCTGATGGCAGACGACACCTCCAAACAGACTATTACTAAATAAACCCTTTATTATTGTTTTGTTAAAAGCAATGTTGTTTGGCCTTGTGTTTATTTAAGTAATTATTCTCCGATAAAATGGTGACCCGAAATGAATAGAGACCTTTTGATTACAAAGCGGCATTTCTTTTTTTTTTTTTTTTTTGAGCAAAATATAAAAAAACAACAAGGGACCAAATCAAAGGCAGAATGACTGGAAGAAATATCTTTTTATGAAAAGAATTTCGACGAAAACAACAAGAAAATTATTCATTTTCCTTGTGTTGCCATTGCCGATACAAATAGACACAGCGCATTCAAAATCGAAGAAAAAAACAATAACAAAAAAACTTCAAAACAGGTTTCCCATCTCTCTCTTCTAAAAAAAAAATCTAACAAAAATAAGAAGAAAAATACTGAAGAATTTTGTTTTAAAAAAAACCCTGTAAAAAAAATAAAAACAAACAAAAAAAAAACAGAGAGCGAAAAACATTTTGTTTACAAATAGTTTGTTTTTCTTTACGCGCTAATCAACCATTGGGCATTTTCTTTACCGAAGAGACCAGCTACTACATACTTCAACGTAACAAACTAAAACTATATATATATATATATATATATATATATATAAAAACTGAAGAACTTTGTTCCAAAAATAATTATTTTTTAAAGGCCAACTACACTACAACCGGCACATCACCCCATTATTTGACTAAACACAAGCAATGTTGGATATACAGACGGCGAAGAAAAAGAGAATTTCTCCAGCAGCGTATGAACAACAATGTCGAACCCCCTCGTCAGACTTGGCAAAGAAAAATAAACATGGAGCTGTCGACTTCATACCGAATTAAAAAAAAAAATTTGAGCGTGACAAACATTTTTCACGGTTTCCTGACATTACCCTGCAACAAACACGAGGAGCAAAATCACATAGGCCTATGCACATTCTCTCCTGCACAGCAGATGTAACAACAAAGAAACAATTATAGGACATCCCTATCAACACATAGGAAGAAGTTGAATCAACAATTCGAGTTGAGATGCACCACACACACGATAAACTCACAACTGGAAGTTTCGTTGACAGCCGGCAACTGCACACTAACCGTTCAACATGAAGGAATGCACAACAAGTGCCTGTACAGGCAATGTACACACACTACCGCAGACTCACTTGCGAAGACTCCTAGAACTACCCATGTCAACACAAACAAAAATTTTCCTTCCAAACGAACAATTCACTTCACTCTTCAAGCAACTCGTTGCACATGTCAGTACAAAAAAATAGAAAAAAATTGTCAGCCCTAAAAAAAAGAGTAAACGCCTTTTCCAAGTGTAAGTAAATACTTTTTTTACAAACACACTCCGTTTGCGAAACAACCAACAACAAAAACAGGACGAAAAGTCAATTGCCCAAAACATTAATTATAAAAAGAAAAATATACACTTCATATTTTTTTTCTTTTATTTGTTTCTTCATGAAATTATGTTTCGTTTATTTCAATTAAAAAAAAAATTAGCTGGAACTTTCTATTCTCATTACCCCTTATATATTCTTTCTTCAGCAACCTAAACTTACGGACATTACGTTGTGTTCTGTATTTTTCTAAAGACCGCTACCTTTTTATTTCTCTTCATTGGCTTTTCGCCTAAGCAGGGGGTGATGTAGCAGTTAACAAACTATTTACTATTATTGGTTTTCTGTTCTTCTATGTCCATTTTTTCCTCCATGTTTTTCATCAAAATGTATAGCATATTTTCATGGTTAGGCATCCTATACTCTGCAGTAGTCTTCATTTTTACATCAGTGCAGAATGAAAATAAAGTTTGTAGTGAGTTAACAAACTATTTACTATAAGCGGATCAATGCCCGATGCCAAAGTAATTCGGCCGCACTGACCAATTGCTTGGCAGGGCGTACTGATTTGAGTTGTCCCCTTAAGAACTATTTTTAGCCCTTTGGTATCTCAGTTGCGATCGATAGAGAAATTCCAGCATGCACACCTCTCTCACTCACTCCTCCTCCCACTGCTACTTGTTGATGACTGCAGTCTGTTGCGAGCCAGGATATAAATGTCCTAACTCGCTACAAAAGAAAATAATGAAACGAATGGAAAGAAGGAAACAAAACTCAATTGCTGAATCAAATAGATATGTTGTTTATTTTCTGTTGAAAATAAAGGGGTTTAGGTGGAACAAGTGTTCATTCAGTCATTGATGGCTACGCGCGTGGAAAAGAAAGGAATGAAGTAGAGGACGAGAAATGGCAGTCCCGCATGTAGAAAGATGTTCTTGCAGAGAAGAAATATCGCCAATTGCAGAGACGGTTACTGTTGGGTTTGTCCCAAATGCCGGAGAAAAAACTCTGTACGTGTGGGCTCTTTCTTTGATCACGCGCATATAACGCTAAACGAAATCATTGACTTGATTTACTGGTGGTCAATGGAAGAGCTGTAAGTCAAGGCAGCAGAACAAACAGGTGTCAGTAAAAGGAGTACCCTTGATTGGTATAGTTTTTTTTACGCAAGATTTGTGGTATGTGCCTGATTGACAATCCTGTGGAAATGGGTGGTCCTGGTCAAACTATGAAAATTGATGAGAGTAAATTCATGCATCGCAAATACCACCGTGGACGATATAAAGACGGACAATGGGTTCTTGGTATGGTGGAGAGAGAAACAAATATGACAATGATGGTACCAGTTGAAAAAAGGGATGCAGAAACTCTTTTACCAATCATTCAGCAATATGTTCGACCAGAATCACGGATTATTACTGATGGGTGGCAAGCATATAATGCTCTAGCAAACCACTTTGTGGTCAATCACAAATATCATTTTGTGGACCCAAATGATCCAACAGTACATACCAACACTGTTGAGGGAACTTGGAGTCTGTCTAAGGTTAAATTCAGAGCGATGAGAGGCAAGGCACTAGTTCTGAAAATTTCCACAGCCACATACATGAATTCCTGTGGCGGCGGAGATTTAAAAAGTTAAAAAGAACCACTTCGGCAATATAATTTATTGGATCCGTCATTATTATGTTGTTTGACTTTAATGTTTTTCGGTAAATGTGTGCGGTATCTTTCCACCCTCCAAAATCCTTTAATTTTTTTTTTTGGCTTTAATCTTTTTTAAGTAAAAAACAGTTGATTTTTAGGGGTATTTGGGTCTGTTTTTAAGGAATATCACATTTAAAATTGTTCGCGACAAGTAGTTTTCCTCATATTAATACCTTTATTATCCAGTGTATTCGGTATTGTTTTCACTGGTCGCCATGTTTTTGTACGTGTGTGCGTGCATCGCACAAAAATTGAATGCACGCACTCACTCACAAAACATGGCGACCAGTGAAAACAATACGGAATACGGTAAAAAAAAAACAAAAAACAAAGATAATCTCCCCCCCCCCCTTAAAAATGGCCTGAACGTAGTGTTCATTTTCATTAGTCAACCCCCACGTCAATAAAAAAAGTAGCTATAATGTGGGTGGCTCACTTTACAATAAATATAGAAAAGTGATCCGGGGGATCCCCTAGTTTTTTTAATTAAATTTCTTCATTTTCGTTTTCAGCACACCTACACAAGTGATAATTTGAAAGGATTTTTTAGTGTGTAAAGATAGGGCACATGTGAAAAAATATGCGATATAAAAAATAAATAATTGATAAAAAAAAGTTGACGTATTTTTATATACTTTTTATACGGGGGGGAGGGGTGAAAAAAACGTTGATTTTGTTTTAAACATTTTATGTACAACTTCAAGGTAAGAGAAATAAAAACTTGAATTTAACTTGAATTAAAAATAGCGTGGCACGATAAGTACATAGGTACCGTTAAGTATTCTGCACTTTCATTTAAGAATTGCAACAAAAAAAAAAAAAAAAAAAAAAACGGAAATGTTTGAAAATAAACAAGCTACAAAACGTAAATGTTTGGAAAAATAAAACTTAAATATGTTTGCAAAAAAAAAAAATAAAACGTAAATATGTTTGAAAAAAAAAAACACCCAAAAAACTTAAATATGTTTGCAAAAAAAAAAAAAAAAAACATGTTTAAAATTAAAATATAACAAAAACATTTATTTTTTATTTCAAGGGTGGCATTATTTTGGGCTTCCGTAACTGGGTGGACACACAGTAACGCCATCTATAGTCAAACGGAGGAAACAGGCTCTTTCTTTCTTCATGATCCCCTTATCTTTGCTTCACCTAATCTTTATTTGAATTGGGGGCGAAGCTTTTAGCTTCATTGATATGCAATATATTATATAATCTATTTTATATAGTTTGCTTACATTAAAAAACGACCCTGGTGTCTAACTCTGTTCCGTGGGGAGGCATAGTAAATAGGTACATTATATATCTGTCGTATCTGTTCTTCAGATGTTGGCACCAGGCACCCCTAACACGAAACTGCGAATAAAATATTAAAAAAACTCGTAATTTCTCTTTTAAAAGTGAGTTGTTTATTTTCCTTATGGATTATGCTTCCAAAATAAACTATTAAAGTTGTTTTAAAAGTAATAGGAATATTTTTTTAAATTTTTTAAAAAACAGTAATAAATTTTACGAACTCAATATTTTTCAATTTTTAAACTTTAAAAATCTATCAAAATTTTTCTATTGATTCTATTTTTACGATATTTCAATGTGAAATTTTATGCTCTTTCTAATAAACTGAATATAATATTTTAGACAAACGTTTTTTTTTTAATTCACGCCCCCACCCATTTTCAAGTGTCTACTAAAAAGTAAATAATTAATTTACTCACCAAAGTTTTATAATATCACAAATTGAAGAGAAAAGGTCAATAAATAATATATTCAAATTTAAAACAAAAAAAAAGTAGTGTTTTTTAGAAATTTACCTGTAAAGTTCGAAGTTTACAACCCTTTTTTTAAAACTACATTGTTAGTTTTTTCTTTTGTTTTTTTTTTTAATGAAACCTTAGTCTTTGGTCTTTAATTGAAAAAAAAATTAGGGCTTGAACTACATTTTTGCGAGTAGTTATAAGCTTGGAAAGACAGGGGGTCGAATCATTCACGCCTCCCATTTTGAAATGTCTATTAAAAAGTAAATAATTAATTTACTCACCAAAGTGTTATATATCACAAATTGAAGAGAAAAGTGTTGCATGAGGGACTGAACTGGCTGGAGTTACACCCCCTTACCGGTGAACTCATGTTTGGCAGATGTAAATAAAGACGCCATTTTTATAGAAGCTGATCTGTCGTTATGTCTTATTCAATCTATTGACATCCTCGATAATGACACATGGTGGCCGCGAGTGGGATAAAGATATGTCTAAGTAAGATGTACAAAAGGATAAGAAGCGGAAAGTTATTTGCAGAAACAGATAAGTAACTTTATTGTTCTTGTTTAAAATTGTAATTCGTACGTACGTCACGTGGAGAAAAAAATAATGTCGGAAGGAAGCATGGAAGAAACAAACAGACCAGTGGCTGGCATAAGACCACCAGCGCCCTTATGTATGGAAGATAATTTATCGGCGAACTGGAAGTTGTTTAAACTGAAATGGCATAACTATGCCATTATTACGTGTTTGACGAGACAGTCATTACAATATCAAATGGCACTTTTGCTTCACACGTTGGGAGATGACGCATTGAAAGTTTACTACGGATTTCAATTTCTAACACCTGAGGATGAAAGAACACCCACCGAAATTATTCAGGCATTCGATAAATACGCTATAGGGGAAACGAATGAGACCTACAAGCATTACGTATTTCATTCTAGAAAGCAAGGAGGATCAGAGACTGTGGAATCCTTTATTACGGCACTTCGGACGTTAGTAAAAACGTGCAATTTTTGTGACAATTGCGTTTCATCAGTACTCAGAGATCAGGTAGTGCTGGGAATACACAACCCCCAGACACAAGCTGAATTATTGAAAATAAGACAGTTAGACTTACAAAAATGTATTGACATTTGTAAGCTGTCTGAAAATGCCACGGTCCAGTCCAGAATCCTAAGGCCTGAAGGAGTGAATAAGGTTGATTTTAAACCGAGGAGAAAGACATCGGCACAAACTGACAGAGATTGCTGGGCGTGTGCACTGCGGCATGGACCGAGAAAAGAGTTATGTCCTGCATTTGGCAAGACCTGTTATCAATGTTATGGGAAAAACCACTTTGCCGTGAAATGCAAAGTATCAAGGAAAAAGAAGGTGCAGGCTGTCAAAACCCAATATGAGGACCAGGAAATCGACAGTAGTAGTTCAGACTATGGACAGGTAGACAACATAACGATTAAGGAAAAGGTGAATGCTGTGAGTCAAGAGGTGATAAAGGCAGAAATGATGGTGAAAGGAAAACCAATTGCTTTTCAGCTCGATAGTGGAGCATCCGTGAACATATTGAATGTGAAACACGTAATTGGAAAAACACTGGAACATTCAAATAAGACCCTTGTCATGTGGAATGGAGCAGAAGTGAAGCCGTTAGGAGAGTGTTGAGTTAAAATGATAAACCCCAAAACTGGACAGAAATATGCAGTTAAGTTTGTCATTGTGAAAGAGGATTTCCATCCCTTACTGGGAGCAAATGCAATCCAGAAAATGGAACTCGTCACAATCAATAACGACAAATTCAAAATGGTCGCCAAAGTTTCCCAAATTAATGAATCCAGCACCCAGTACTCGGACAGCATTATCAATGACTTCAGAGATGTATTCAAGGAAGAATTGGGTCAATTACCAGGAGAGGTACATTTGCAGGTGGATCCAGGAGTAACACCAAATGTTGCAGCAACACGAAGAATACCAGTGGCACTTAAAGACAAGCTAAAAGTCGAGTTGGAAAAACTGGTTAAGAAGAATGTTATTGAACCAGTGAGCGACCCAACACCATGGGTAAGTGCGTTAGCACTGGTAACTAAGAAAAATGGAAGCCTGCGGATATGTATAGACCCAAGACCACTGAATAAGGCTCTGAAGAGGGAACATTTTCAGTTACCTACACTGGACGATTTACTACCAGAACTGGCTGACAGCAAGGTATTTTCTACCCTGGATCTACGAGATGGATTCTGGCATGTAAAATTAGACGAAGTCAGCAGTTGCTTAACAACATTTGCTACACCATACGGTAGGTTCCGGTGGAAGGTTTTACCTTTCGGTATTTCTCCAGCTCCAGAGATATTTCAAAAGACCCTTTTTAACAATGTGTCTGATTTGGAGGGGGTGGTTAACAAAGCGGATGATCTTCTGGTGATTGGGAAGGGTAAAACGATGGAAGAAGCAACAATTGATCATGACCTAAAACTCAGGAAACTGTTGCAGAGATGTCGTGATCGCGGGATGCGATTGAATGCTGGAAAATTGAACTTACGACAAACGTCTATATCTTTCCTGGGACACATAATAACCAGTGATGGTTTACTTCCTGATCCTGGGAAGGTAAGAGTCATAAAAGAGATGCCGTGTCCAACAGATGTGAAAGGAGTGCAACGATTGGTTGGATTCGTGAATTACCTGGCAAAATTTCTACCACACATATCTGATGTGATGGCCCCAATTCGAAATTTAGTGAAGGCAGATGTTCCATGGACATGGTCCCAAATCCATGAAGAGGCTTTTGGGAAAATTAAAGAGTTAGTGAGTGAGGCACCAGTGTTGAGGTACTATGACCCCCAACAAATCTTTGGTCATCCAATGCGATGCAAGTGAGAAGGGCATGGGGGCTGCACTACTACAAGAAAGTCAACCCCTAGCCTATACCAGCCGTGCACTGACCAACACAGAAACTCAGTATGCACAGATTGAAAAGGAACTACTAGCAGTAGTCTACGCATGTGAACGGTTTCATCAATATACGTTTGGTCGACAGATAACAGTGCTAACCGATCATAAGCCACTGGAGGCGATTATGAAAAAAGAATTGGTGAAATGCCCAAAACGACTTCAAAACATGCTGATGCGACTACAGGCTTACGATGCTACAGTTCTGTACCATCCAGGTAAGAAAATTTCCTTGCAGACACGCTATCAAGAGCATACATTTATGCATTGAGCAGTGAAGATATGGACGATGAAGATGATGTCAAGGAAGCAAAATATATTCCTGTAACAGAGAGAAGGCTGCTTGAACTGCGCTCAGCCACGAAGGAAGACAGAAGCATGCAGCAGTTACAGCAAGTAATTCTGGAAGGATGGCCAGAAGAAAAAATACATCTTGACCCAGAGGTGAGACCATATTTTAACATGCGGAATGAAATGACGGTGCAAGATGGTTTAATTTTCAGAGGAAACCAGGTAGTGGTTCCACTGACACAGCGGGCGGTGTTGAAAGAAAAGCTGCATTCCACACACCTGGGAGTAGAAGGATGTTGCAGAAGAGCAAGAGAATGCTTGTATTGGCCAAATATGAACAGTGACATCAAAGACTATGTGTCAAAGTGCCCCACATGTAGAAAATATGAAGTGGCCAACCCGGCAGAACCATTAATGGTCCATGAAGTTCCTGACAGACCCTGGGCGAAAGTGGGAGTAGATCTCTTTAAGTTTGCAGATAGAGACTATCTGTACACAGTTGATTATATGAGCAACTTCTGGGAAATCGATCTTCTCAATACACAAGCAAAGACAGTGATAACTAAACTTAAACACCATTTTGCACGACATGGAATACCAGATCAGGTCGTAACTGATAATGGGCCTCAGTTTAGTAGCCAGGAATTTTCTACCTTTGCAAAAAAGTGGTGTTTTACACATACACCTGTCAGTCCATACAATAGCAAGGCAAATGGCAAAGTGTAATCTGCGGTAAAGATGGCAAAGAACCTTTTCCAGAAAGCGATGGACAATAAGGCTGATCCATACCTAGCAATGTTGGATCACAGGAATACGCCAGCCAAAGGTCTCTTATCACCAGCTCAGAAGCTGATGTCAAGGAGAACAAAAACACTTCTCCCAACCAGGGAGGATTTACTCAAGCCAGAATTGCCCAAAAATCTGAGAAAATCAGTGAAGCAAGACCGCAGGAGGCAAGAACATTCGTTCAACCACAAAGTAAAACCACTTAAACCATTGTATCCTGGAGATGTAGTACGGATGAAACCACACATAAATGGTCAAAAAGAGTGGAGGAAAGCTGTTGTATGGAGGAGACTAGATGAGCGATCATACCATGTAAAAGTGGGTGGGGACTTATATCGACGGAATAGAGTAGATTTGAAGAAAACTGCAGAGACACCCCCACTCACATCAGGAATACACCAGCCATATGAAGTGCAGAGCGAGTTACCCAAGAATACAGAGCAGAGTACAGAAGAGATATGTAACTCAGAACAACCTCAATATGAAGGTGAAATAAGAGAAAACCTCAACCCGATCCCATCCCCAACAAAACCAAGTCCGGAAAGGTTGTGGACAACACGGTCAGGAAGAATAATAAGAGATCCTGTGAGATTCAAGGATTTCGCAACATAAGTGAAAGGGCAGAATAATCCCTGTTAGGTAGGAGGGTAGTCAGCCCAAGGAATGCCTAGATCACTGTGTTTTGTAGACTGTTTTAATTCTTATCAGACTTTTTGTTGTGTTTTTTTTTTTTGTCTTTATCTTCTGTTTTTATTATTGAGAAAAGGGAAGATGTTGCATGAGGGACTGAACAGGAGTTTTTACCGGCTTACGGGTGTACTCATGTTTGTCAGATGTAAATAAAGACGCCATTTTTATAGAAGCTGATCTGTCATGTCTTATTCAATCTATTGACATCCTCGATAATGACACAAAAAGGTCAATAAATAATATATTCAAATTTAAAACAAAAAAGTAGTGTTTTTTGTAGAAATTTACCTGTAAAGTCCGAAGTTTAAAACCTTTCTTTTTTTTTTTTTAAAACACGTTGTTTTTTTTTTGTTTTTGTTTTTTTAATGAAACCTTCGTCCTTGCTCCTTTAATTGAAAAATAAATTAGGGCTTGAATTACATTTTTCGAAGAGTTATAAGCTTGGAAAGACGGGGTGGAATTATTCACTATTTTTCACGAAATTTCTGACACACCTAATGCTGCAGTTGCTGCACTTCCATTTCTTGTTCTCTTTCGATGGAGAAGCACTGAGGAGGAGCAGTCCTTCGCGACTAAGACAATTTTTTATTTTTGTACTTTCCCACATTAAAAACGACCCTGGTGTCTAACTCTGTCCCGTGGGGAGGCATTGTAAATACGTACATTATATATCTGTGAATATATCTATTCATGCTTGTGATGTTTATGCGTTAATTATAAAACATTTTAATTATAATTTAATTATAAAACATTTTAATCATAATTTAATTATAAAACATTTTAATTATAATTTAATTATAATACATTTTAATTATAATTTAATTATAAAACATTTTAATCATAATTTAATTATAAAACATTTTAATTATAATTTAATTATAAAAAATTTTAATTATAATTCAATTATAAAACATTTAATTATAATTTAATTATAAAACATTTTAAAATTTAGAAACCTTGTAACATTCAATTTTTAATTAAAATTTTTTAAATCTTAGATTTTAGTCTTGATTATTAGTGAAAATATTTTTTCTTCAATTCTTTCTTTCACTTTATACAAAAATTTCGATTATTGTCAATAATTAAAGTGTTTTACGCTAATTTTTAATTTCTTAACTCATATCCTGAACTGTTAATAATTTAAATTTCTAATACCATGTTTATTTGAAATTGTAAATTACGTATATCTTATTATGTCATAAACTTAAATCTGTATGGAATCGCATAACAATTCATGATAAACGTTGAGAAAGATTTATTTGTTATATAAATTGTTTAAAACTAGCAGGCCCTGTGGAAATTCCATAGCGGCATCTTTCATATGTAATATATTGGTCATTCTCTGGACGTTCAACGTGAATGGAGACCCTGCAATATTATCGTAGACCGTTTGTTAAAACCGTAAAAGTATTTATCTAAGTAATCTGGTGAATGGTAGTGCCAAAATATACCTGGTCATAACAGTTTATCTTCAATACGATTATAGGAGTCTGTGTGATATTTCCATTGTATGGACACGCAATGTGAACTGAAACCACACGATATCATAATACCATCTTTAAACAGGATAGACCTGTTGTATTGTGTTTTGTATGGATACGAAACTTCCCAATAGCACTCTCCCTGATGAAATGCTAGCTCTGTATACTACTCCAGTAGTGTCGTGGCTACCGAGAAAGAAGGCCGATGCATATGACAGCGTAACGTCACTTCCTAATTAAGTTGTAGGTATAGACAGCTTCCGGTATTCAACCACGTGGTCATGCTAACAGGCATAAAAAAATATGGCTACCAATATGTGTTACCGATTGTCCATGTATGTTCTAAAGAAAAAGAACAATTCTCCATTCGGAAAATAATTATTATAATTGCACATTTGGGATAATTTTAATCAAAATATCGTAAGTGAATTTGTGTTTGAACTTTTATTTTTATTGGAGAAAGTTGAATATTTCATTTTATTTATTTATTTATTTTTTTTTACTGCAAAACACCAATTTTTATATAAGAATATTTTTCAGTCCGTTCTAAATAAAAACTGAGTATTTTCAAATATTTTAAAGTAAGCATTTTTCACGGCAGTGTTTTTTTTTTTGTTTTTGTTTTTTCTTTTACGATTGGTGATTCATCAATGTTTTAGCACCGGGCGTAATTTATTTCTTCAAAATATATTTAAAACTTCAATTTTTGTTTTACTATACACATAGATTCGAAAAAGTTGTCAAAAAACAAATATATAACAAATAAATGTTATCAAAGGCAAGATAAGTTACTTTTCTACCAAACATGCCAACATTTTTCTTTTTAAAATATATTGATAAACATTGTATGATTTTCGAAGCGATTACACGTTTTAACGTGAGTAAAACCACTAAAAACCTTCCCAGATAGAAGAAGAGTAACTTATCTTGCCTTTGATAACATTTATTTGTGATATATTTGTTTTTTGACAACTTTTTCGAATCTATGTGTATAGTAATACAAGCCCAAAATTTAATTTAACTTGAAAATAATATTTAAAATACCTGGGCGTACACTGCACAAGCACCCTTATTATCATAATAATAATAGTAATAATAATAAAAAAAAACTGGTGTAGATGACATCGACTGGCGCTACACCACACCAACTAGTTGCGAAGGGTCAGGGAGGATGGAAAGACCGAGGTGAGAATGTACTGACCAAATATCCACTGGAAGTGTGCAGTTCAAATCTGGTACCTTGGGGAGGCATTTTGTCACCCAAACCCCAGGAAACACCAATGGCCGATGCCAACGAGAAATCAGTGATAACGGCTGTTGCAATAACATGCAATCATCTGCACAAGTGGTCAAAAGGTGGAGAACACTGGAAATCTGGGGAGACTTGTTGTCACTTAGTCTCCAGGGAATACCACAGGTTACTGTCAGTAAGCAATCACTGATGATGGCTTGTGAGACAACTAATACGCTACACATTTTGATTAAAAACATGGGGAAAAAATGGACATAGAAGAACAGAAAACCAAAACTTTAAATATAATTTCTGTATTTAAAGTAATAGTTATTTAAATATTTCAACATATAATCTTGTGAGGAAAATCCAGCTTCCCAATAAGGGGCACTCTGGATAGGAACAAAAATAATCTCAGTCATGAAAGATTTCTCCTCCACTGACCGAAGACAGAAAAGGTAAAGTGTAGCATCCAAACAGATACTACACTGATCTTGTTCCGAAGGCCAAAAAATATTTGTTTAATGTTTCTTTAATTGTTTGTTCCCTAAATTCATAATTCAGTTTTATCAGTATTAAATTGTATATTGCTTTAAAATTACTTAATTTTACATAGATAATATTTATATTTTTTCAGTTTCAGTATTTATCGAACTGTGTTCCTGGGCCTTTGGGGCCTGGGCAACAAGTTTCAAGCAAAGACCATATGTGGGGGTAACCCCACATATAAGACCTTGGTCAATGTAGGGAAACCCTCCATACCAATTGTCACCATCCAGCTCCCCTACTCCCCGGGGAGTTGGTCCCATTTCCCCTTCACTCCTCACATTAAAAATCGGCCTTGTGCCTAATTTGCTCGGTGGGGGAGTAAATAAATAGCCTTTTTCTTTTTAAAAATAATTTATTGCTCTTTTTCAAATGCCCCTCATATAGTACTGACAGTCTGACAAATCTTACCTACCTCGCCTGCAGACATTTTTCACTAAACAGGCCTTCTTCTTACGCTCGGTGGCCGTGGTAGTGTGTGCCATGTCACTTCATAGTGTTGACGTCGGACCCGATGTATCATTCGTTTGTGCCAATAAAAACCTTATTTAAACGGTATACAGTATTTGTTTTACTTACAACAAGATCCTACCCTTGGATTCTTGCCAGAAAACCGAGAAGGTATATTTTAGTTTCACATACGACCTAAAAGCGACATCATTTTATTTTTTAATTTCATTTTTTTTACATTGCGTCTTTGGTGATAGGGAGATCCTATTTATTAAAAACAAGGATAGAAAGTGATAACATACTATAAACATTAAATTATTTGTATATCCATGTATTACTAATAATTTATCATCTATGTATTCCTAATATTTTAACATCCATGTATTCCTAATATTTTAACATCCATTTATTCCTAATAATTAATCATCTATGTATTTCTAATAATTGATCATCTATGTATTCCTAATAATTTATCATCTATGTATTCCTAATAATTTATCATCCATGTATTTCTAATAAGTTATCATCTATGTATTTCTAATAATTTATCATCTATGTATTCCTAATAATTTAACATCTATGTATTCCTAATATTTTAACATCTATGTATTCCTAATAATTAATCATCTATGTATTTCTAATAATTGATCGTCTATGTATTCCTAATAATTTATCATCTATGTATTCCTAATAATTTATCATCGATGTATTTCTAATAATTTATCATCTATGTATTCCTAATAATTGATCATCTATGTATTTCTAATAATTGATCATCTATGTATTCCTAATAATTGATCATCTATGTATTCCTAATAATTTATCATCTATGTATTTCTAATATTTTAACATCTATGTATTCCTAATATTTTAACATCTATGTATTCCTAATGATTAATCATCTATGTACTTCTAATAATTTAACATCTATGTATTCCTAATAATTTATCATCTATGTATTCCTAATAATTTATCATCTATGTATTCCTAATAATTTATCATCTATGTATTTCTAATAATTTAACATCTATGTATTCCTAATAATTTATCATCTATGTATTTCTTATATTTTAACATCTATGTATTCCTAATAATTTATCATCTATGTATTCCTAATAATTTATCATCCATGTATTCCTAATAATTTATCATCTATGTATTTCTAATAATTTAACATCTATGTATTCCTAATAATTTATCATCCATGTATTTCTTATATTTTAACATCTATGTATTCCTAATAATTTATCATCTATGTATTCCTAATATTTTAACATCTATGTATTCCTAATAATTAATCATCTATGTATTCCTAATAATTAATCATCTATGTATTTAACATCTATGTATAATAATTAATCATCTATGTAATTTAACATCTATGTATTCCTAATAATTTATCATCTATGTATTCCTAATAATTTATCATCTATGTATTCCTAATAATTTATAATCTATGTATTCCTAATAATTTATCATCTATGTATTTCTAATAATTTATCATCTATGAATTTCTTATATTTTAACATCTGTGTATTCCTAATAATTTATCATCTATGTATTCCTAATATTTTAACATCTGTGTATTCCTAATAATTTATCATCTATGTATTTCTAATAATTTATCATCTATGTATTCCTAATATTTTATCATCTATGTATTCCTAATATTTTAACATCTATGTATTCCTAATATTTTAACATCTATGTATTCCTAATAATTTATCATCTATGTATTCCTAATATTTTAACATCTATGTATTTCTAATATTTTAACATCTATGTATTCCTAATAATTTATCATCTATGTATTCCTAATATTTTAACATCTATGTATTTCTAATATTTTAACATCTATGTATTCCTAATATTTTAACATTCATGTATTCCTAATATTTTAACATCTATGTATTCCTAATAATTTATCATCTATGTATTTCTAATATTTTATCATCTATGTATTCCTAATAATTTATCATCTATGTATTCCTAATAATTTATCATGTATGTATTCCTAATAATTTATCATCTATGTATTTCTAATATTTTATCATCTATGTATTCCTAATAATTTATCATCTATGTATTCCTAATAATTTATCATCTATGTATTTCTAATAATTTATCATCTATGTATTCCTAATAATTTATCATCTATGTATTCCTAATAATTTATCATGTATGTATTCCTAATAATTTATCATCTATGTATTTCTAATATTTTATCATATATGTATTCCTAATAATTTATCATCTATGTATTTCTAATATTTTATCATCTATGTATTCCTAATATTTTAACATTCATGTATTCCTAATATTTTAACATCTATGTATTCCTAATAATTTATCATCTATGTATTCCTAATAATTTATCATCTATGTATTTCTAATATTTTATCATCTATGTATTCCTAATAATTTATCATCTATGTATTTCTAATATTTTATCATCTATGTATTCCTTATATTTTAACATCCATGTATTCCTTATATTTTAACATCTATGTATTCCTAATATATTATCATCTATTTATTCCTAATAATTTATCATCTATGTATTCCTAATAATTTATCATCTACGTATTCCTAATAATTTAACATCCATGTATTCCTTATATTTTAACATCTATGTATTCCTAAGAAGTTAACATCCATGTATTCCTAATAATTTATCATCTATGTATTCCTAATAATTTATCATCTATGTATTCCTAATAATTTATCATCTATGTATTCCTAATATTTTAACATCTATGTATTCCTTATATTTTAACATCTATGTATTCCTAATAATTTATCATCTATGTATTCCTAATAATTTATCATCGATATATTTCTAATAATTTATCATCTATGTATTCCTAATATTTTATCATCTATGTATTCCTAATAATGTATCATCTATGTATTTCTAATAATTTATCATCTATGTATTCCTAATAATTTATCATCTATGTATTCCTAATATTTTAACATCTATGTATTCCTTATATTTTAACATCTATGTATTCCTAATAATTTATCATCTATGTATTCCTAATAATTTATCATCTATGTATTCCTAATAATTTATCATCTATGTATTCCTAATAATTTATCATCGATGTATTCCTAATAATTTATCATCGATGTATTTCTAATAATTTATCATCTATGTATTCCTAATAATTTATCATTTATGTATTCCTTATATTTTAACATCTATGTATTTCTAATAAGTTATCATCTATGTATTCCTAATAATTTATCATCTATGTATTCCTTATATTTTAACATCTATGTATTCCTAATAATTTATCATCTATGTATTCCTAATAATTTATCATCGATGTATTTCTAATAATTTATCATCTATGTATTCCTAATAATTTATCATTTATGTATTCCTTATATTTTAACATCTATGTATTTCTAATAAGTTATCATCTATGTATTCCTAATAATTTATCATCTATGTATTCCTTATATTTTAACATCTATGTATTCCTAATAATTTATCATCTATGTATTCCTAATAATTTATTATCGATGTATTTCTAATAATTTATCATCTATGTATTCCTAATAATTTATCATCTATGTATTCCTAATAATTTATCATTTATGTATTCCTTATATTTTAACATCTATGTATTTCTAATAATTTATCATCGATGTATTCCTAATATTTTAACATCTATGTATTTCTAATATTTTATCATCTATGTATTTCTAATAATTTATCATCTATGTATTCCTAATAATTGATCATCTATGTATTTCTAATAATTGATCATCTATGTATTTCTAATAATTGATCATCTATGTATTCATAATAATTTATCATCTATGTATTCATAATAATTCATCATCTATGTATTCCTAATAATTTAATATCTATGTATGTATTTCTAATAATTCATCATCTATTTATTCCTAATAAATTAATATCTATGTATTTCTAATAATTTATCATCTATTTATTCCTAATGATTTATCATCTATGTATTTCTAATAATTGATCATCTAGAAAACTGTGACACACCTACGAACATATATATGGATACTATTTTTTAAATAACTTTTAAAATTAATTAATTAATTAATTAATATTATTATTATAATTATTATTTCCAACAGAATCCTTTATTTACTTCACAGGTGTAGGTTTGTGGTTCAAAAAAATATAATTGCAAATTACGTAGTACCTCTATTTAGTCATGGCTGACAGAACAAGAACATGTTACTCATGTGAAGTAAATAAAGATTCCTGTCCCAAATTCTGTCCAAATTCGCAAGTTTGACAGAAATATTCCCAGGTTCGACAAGATACACTTGAAGAAGGTCGGAGGTTACATCAACCAAAATGTTGTGAAAATTATACTCAAGATGAGAACAGTAGTCCGATGGATATAAATAATACGAATAACTAATCCTCATCTAAAAAATTCAGAAACAGAATTAAACAAATTACACTCAACTTGGCACGAAAATTAATGTATAATACTAGAACTGTCCACAAGCACCCATGTCGCAGTAGGGCAGGTCGATTTTGGAACACCGGTGACGGTGAGGCAATGGTGATGATAGTTGGTGTTTGACATAGAAAAGACCTACACGAAATATTTTTCTCAAAATCTTTATCTTGAGGAAATTTTAAAAGTTGAAAAATTGAAGCGATTAAAGTTTTTCGGTGAATTATCACGAACGTCCCGTCATCAAAACAATTCGTACTGTTAAGAAAATGGAATCATTATTTAAAATATATTTTAAACTACATTTTTAAATAAAATGAGTGAGGATAATGAATTAATAAAACAAATATTAAGTGTAAAGGCAAACTGATGTTTTTTTTAATAATAACAACCAAAGTTCGCTTTTTCATTTCAGGAACTTTTTTGGGGTGGAAACATTTTATATTTCACCGTCGCAAACATGCTCGTTATTGATATTGAAAATTAACGTTTGTTTATTATTTAATTTGGAAACATTACGATTTATGCTTAATTATTTCGAAAGGAAAAACGAAAAAGACTTGTTTAAAATATATATTATTATATTGCAAGTATCTGCAGTGAATTTAAACATATTAGTTTTATCTTTTTTAAAATTTGTTTTTCTATTAGGTTGGTGTAAAAATAATGGCATTTTTTGGACGTGTAAACGAACGCCAAAAACATTATTTTTGCACCAACCTAATATTTCACATAAAATTCTATTTGAAATTTTTATTAAAATATGGTAATACTCCAGTTTTATATTAAAACAACAACAAAATATAGTCCATACAATTTTATTCTACACATTCTTTACGAAACATAACCACGTAAATTTTCAAGTTTTTCTACTTAAAAAATACTTGCAGAAAATTAGTGTCAAATTTTAATTTCTTTTATTTTTAGGGAGTAATTGTTTTTAAGCAGTGTTTTTCTTCTATAATTATAGTTTTAAAATCAGATAACCTATAAAGATTAATACGAGTAAATAAGGAAACTCCTTTAAAGGTCTTTCGTTATGTGTGCATCTGCATCTATGTTATTGTGCTAAAATAACTTTGTTATTTAGAAAGCCATTCTTAATATGGGAAGGGGGTTGCATTGTAACTATTTTGTACTTTCACCTAAAAATTTAATAAACAAAAATTTCACTATTAAAAATAGGATAGTCAATGCACAAGCATTGGTTTTTCAAACTCTAAACACTAAACACTCGTTTAAAATGGCACAGCTACAGCAAGAATAAATCTCTTTATGGATAAATTCATGTTATCGAAAGAGGAGCTAAAATCTGCTAAAAATGTCTAAACTAAAAACTACTGTGCCTTTGATTTGGTTTGGTCCTCTCTCTCTTCCATACATCTAATGCAACTCTACAAAGTTTTTCATTATTTCTTATAACTAGCACTTATTTTTTACGTATGAAACTGGAAGATAACCTAAAACAGTTTCCTTCAGTTATAATCCATTCATTTATTTTACTTTTCAGATTAGAATGTCAGTAAAAGCACGACGTTCAGTTTTAACCCGTGGTTCACAAAATTTGCTGGTCCACTTTGTCATTTGGATGAAACAGCACCCCCAACTTCATGACAAGTCATCCAGTTTAGTTATTTTCTCGAAAACAGTCATCCTCATTTAAAAAATAGTGAGATTTCTAAGTTAATTGCCAAGGAAATAATTAGTATTCGGCAAGCCAATCCACAATTGCCCTTGTTAAGGTAACATTACATAGGACAGAAGGTCAATATATTTTGCTATAAGAGGACCAAACAGATTGACAGGAAATCTCTTACAGCAATCAAAGTGAAAAGAATGAAGGAACAGCAAGACAGACTGTTTGATATATCTTCTTGTAGCTATAAACTTGAGAAGTGATGACTTTGCAGCAAAGTGCAAGGTAGAAAATTGTCAAAAAGGCACATAATCTGTACTTGTCCTTCTAACAAGGAGGTAAAATTAATTCTATAGATTCACCTGCAATTATGTTCCTTTTTTGTGGAAAATAAAATAATATATTGGTATTTATTATGTAATCTGGCTCTATTATTAAATATGCAAATTTTTCAATTTTCAGGTTCCACTAGAAGAACTGCCATTTACAGCAATTTTTAAATTAATTGATGGAAAAACAAAAAGCCTAACAACATTTACTGGTCCTTTGGGGAAACTTTGTATCAATAATTCTCAAAATTTAATTTACCCAAACAATAGTTAGTTTTATTCATATTACATCGCAAAAATATAAAAAAAAAAATAAGTGTTTTCAAACAATTGTTTTTTCCAGAAATAGTGAACAACTCAAAAAAAAAAAAAGAAAAAAAAGGAAAACGATTACTACTATCAATTTTAAAGCCACACACTGGTCAAATTTGATTGATTTTTCTCAAAAAGTTGTATATGGGCAGGAAGCAAGACATAGACACATTATTACAAATTCATCGTGCCACCAAATTAGACCTTAAATTTCATCAAAAGGAAATTATACATAACAATTTAGTTCTATTATATGTTTATATTATTGCCTCTAATAAAAAAATTAAAATATATGGTTCTGTAACTTGTATCAAGTTATTATATTGTGTAATACATCTCCACATATCTTTTTGAATTGTGAAATTTAAAAGACTTAGTTGCTAATTAGCTTTTTTACAATTTTCTTTTAATCAATGCAGTAAAAGCTAATATTTTGCTAGTTGTGATCCATAGTTAAAATTATGATTCATGTATTTATTTTTCTTTCAATGTATTTCATATAAATATATCAATTTTAATTGAATATTTTTAAAAATAGTGAAATTTCAAAGTCAGTGTTGTGGAAAATACAATGAAAATTAAGGATTTTTCAGCATTTTTCTACACGATTTTAAAAATTAAATGCTCAATTTTCTGTTCAAGATGGGAATCTTATTTTTGGTATATGTTCTTATCACATCAAATCCCAACTATCATCACCAGTGCCATGTTGATTTTCTGAAAAAAGTTGTAAATCAACCTGCCCTAATGTCGCAGTGAACAAATCAATTGGTAAAATCAATTGTAAAAGTGATATTCTCTTGAAAGTTGAAGGTTCAATTAGTATCACTTTATTGATGACAAAACAAAAGCCATTCGTAAATTAAATAAATTTTTTTTTTTTTTGTTCAAGTTTTTTTTTTTTTGTTCAAGTTTGTCAAGAAATCTTGTTTGTTACTTATTTAGCGCGTTTTTTGACCAAGAATAAATTGGAGTTATTGCCCCTAACAATAGCCACCATCCGCATACTGCAGAAGTGCCCCCAAAATGACTTTTAAACAATACCGTTCCCTCTCCATGTTAAGAATGGTTTTCAAAATAACATAATTATTTCAGTGCGATACCAAAAATACATGAGTACCGTGTATTCTTTTTTGTTGTTTCGTAATAACACAAGAATTGTTTAAACTAAATTAATTCTTCTAAATAAAATAATTGCTTTCTTTGATAATACGTGTTTTCTTTCTTTTATTTTTGTTTCATAATAACACAAAAAGTGTTAAAACTAAATGATTTTTTAAAATAAATATATGGTTTTGTTTTTCGTGTCTTGACTCCGTGATTAAGTTTATTTTTTTAAAACAAGAGTTAAAAATATTTTTTTTTAATATTATGGAGGTGCGTAGTTGCCTTTAAAAAAAAATATCTCCTTCAAGAACGGTCATAAAATATTTTTTCAATCGATATTTATTCAATAAGGGACCAGTTTTCCTACCTAGCAAAAAGGGGCGAGTTTTCCGGGTATGAGTTTTCTGGGTATGAGTTTACCGGGCACCAAACCAACACCAGAAAAAAAATTCCAAGCATGTTAAATTTTTTATATTAAAGTCCAAAGTCTCTAATAGACGCCACATGGCCATTTATCAAATAGGTCTGCGATATTGAATAGACAAGTGACCTCTAGAATATTTACTTTGCTTACAATAAAAAAAATTAAATTAGGTTTGGAGAGTCTGAGAATATTCTTGTGTCTAAAACAGTGCCATAAAACTTTAATTATTTCAGAAGAAGCCGATGACAAACATCCCAATGTACAGCTGGCACCAACGAAATCTACCCCTCCCTCCGTCTAGAGCATTTAAAATTTAAACTTCCTCAGATAAGGACACATAGACAATTTAGTGAATAGATGCTAAATAATTGCAAAAGCAATAGGGAAGTTATAAATGACCAATAAATAAAATAAATTAAATGTTAAATATCTAAAAAAACATAACTCACTCTGTGGCCCTTCTCAGTCTTATGTTGTAAAGGAACAACTTCTAATAAAAAAACAAACAATTTTTTGCGTGTTCTATTTTTTATTTAAAAATTTGAAATAATCGGTTTGGAATTGGAAATTAAACTATAATTTTTCTGATTCCGATACCCCCAAAAGTTCAGATTCCCGATTCTGATTTCAATTAATCGTTCAAACACTAATATATATATATATATACATATATATTCTTGTTATTCTCAGAGATGATATGGTGTCTCCATTTCCTTTCACTATTGTTTCTACTGAGATTCTAATCATTCAGAAGAGTTACATATATAGTAGGCATTCAAGTTTCTATATATTTGTTTATATTCTATTAAGAACATAGCCATACTTATTTAAACCACAAACAGTATAAAATTTATGTGTCCATGTTTTTAAATAATTCTTGCTGTCATTAAATTCTGTGCCCATCTCTATTGTGGCTGTAGTTATTCAAACCACAAACAGCATAAGATTTATTCTGTGTTCATCTCTATTGAGGCCAGAGTTATTTGAACCGATTACATCAAGCCAGTATAAGTTATTCCAAGATAAAAACCAAATGGAAAGTGTGCTACAGATCCAAATATCCTATGTATCAAATTTCATCTCTGTAGATCAAATATTCAGTGAGGAGTTTGGTAGAGACTTTTTGCACATGCACCATTCAGAAGAATTACATCACTCCAGTATGAGTTCGCGTATGTCTTTTTAGTTGAGAATTCACTGCAAATTCTTTGCCACAAATTTCACAAAAATACGGTTTCAAGCCTGTGTGCCTTTGTGTATGGATTTTCAGAATATCTTTGCGTGTAAAATCCAAACCACAAATATCACAAGAAAAAGGTTTCACACCAGTGTGTATTCGCATATGTGACTTCAGGTTGGAATTCTGTGTGAATCGTCGTCGACAAACTTCACATTGATATGGTTTCTCTCCAGTGTGCACACGCAGATGAGCTTTCAGATTATCTCGGTGAGAAAAGGCAATTCCACAAATTTCACATGAAAATGGTTTCTCTCGAGTGTGGGTTCGAGCATGACATTTTAGGGATTCCCTTCGTGAACAAGAAAAATCACAAACTTTACAAAAATATGGTTTTTCTCCACTGTGTGAACGCATATGTGCTATTAGACTGTATTTCCTTGTAAATGTATTCTCGCAAGTTTCACATCGATATGGTTTCTCTACTTGTCGTTCATTTTTTTTTTGTTCTTGCTGAGTATCAGGTAGGCCACCAGATGCCAAAGATTCGCCAGCTTCTTTAGAAACTCCAAATGAGTGTGTTTGCGTGTGGTTGCTTAGTGAAGATTCTTCACATAAATATGGATTCTCTTCTGTCAGTGTTTGCATGTCTTGTGGAATTGCAGGGTCATAAACTTCAAGAGAACTGGAATTTGCTTCTGAGTGGATTTGCATATGAGACACGAGATGCTCTTGGTGAGAAAATCCGGTTCTGCAAATTGAACAGCGATACGGAAGTGTTTCTGTGTGTAAACGCATGTGGTTGTTTAGCCGAGGTTTGTATGCAAATGCAGAATTGCAGACTCCGCAGATAAATGGTCGCTCTCCGGTGTGTATTCTCATATGCCCCTTCAGGGAACTTCGGTATGGAAATGCTGCCCGACAAACTGCACATCGATAAGGCTTTTCACCTGAATGCGATCGCTTGTGGTTAGTAAGCGTTGATAGTTGTGCAAACGTAGAACTGCAAAGTTCACATGAATATGGTTTTTCACCAGTGTGTGTTCGCATATGCCTTTTTAGCGTACATTTCAGTGAAAATGAAAAGTTGCAAATTAGACAAGAAAACTTTTTTTTTGTCTCACAAGAGCTATGCATGATTAAAAATCACATTGACACACTGGGTTTCATTAGATCACCAAAGTCAAGCAACCTCTAGCCTGGTCAGCACCATATGGGTGACCATTTGGGAATACCAAATGCTGTATCTCGGAGGACATTGACAACTTCTAAAAAGAACTCACAAAAACCATACATCGCTACTGATCTGTTTTACTTTATTTCAACACAATTCAAAAAGATTAAATAGCTCGCTGGATTTTATTATGATTTAAATTATATCTTATAGTTATTACACATACAAACAACATAATATTTATTTGTGTCAGAGATCATGGCATAAAGTCATTCTTATACTACTCATATTCCATGTTCATCATAATTCAATTTATTGTTGACATCTATTCTGTCATAATGTATTCTTTGTGCTAGTGGTGGTTCTCTCTGTAGATTGCTGTCAACATTGTCTTCATAGATAGCTACAGACCTCTGGGAATACACACGTAGGTATATCATTCAATCTATTGTTGGCAGATATATTCTTTTCTTTCTCTCTCTCTCTCTCTATATATATATATATATCAACTCAAAGTTCCATTTCTTGATTTCCCAAATTTAAAAATACTCGATTCTTATAAAATACGTTGCATCTGTAAATAAAAAATATATCATATTATGTTATATACAAGCATTTTATTTATTACTTAAACTATTATGTTTATAGAAGTTCAACAAAAATATAGCAATTTTCTTTCTCTACATACATATATACATATACCAGTTGCTTCAACCACAAACCACATAATGTTTGTGTAAGAGACCACCTGGTTCTTAAATCATTCATGGAAGGAAAATATTAGAATCTTACATATAAAAATTTCCAGGGGAAATATTTTTTGCAACTATAATTTTTTGTGTGAAAATATAAAAAAAACTGCTTTATTCAATGATAATATCGTTAGTTTAAAAAATTTAATTTTTTTTTTTAGTTATATTGATTTCATTAATATGGATTTTAGGGGAGGGTCTAATGTTTCTGAAAAAAAAATTTTAATTGTTAATCGGTTCACATGTGTGTCACGTTGGAACAGTGGTAACATCACCAGCTTTGAATGCTACGGTTTCGGTTTCGATTCTAGATGATTGCACCTAAATACTTTTTTTTTTACTTGGGAAATCATGAATCTGTAATAATATATAAGAAATAATATATAAGAATATATAAGAAATAATATATAATATAATATATATATATATTAGAATAATATATACGATTCTGGACAAATTAGAATATCATATTTTAGCGTATTTTATGCTCAGGCAAATCGGGCCCCCTTCCCCCCGCTAGTTATTTGATAAATATTGAAAATTTCATTAAAATTTCATTAAAATTGGTTAATTTTCGGATTTTTGCTGAATTTTTAAGTAGAGAGGGGTCAAAATATTTATACATTTTGAGCATCAGCATTCATTTTGCATGCAGATATTAAAACAATAAAATTTTAAAAATTATATTTTTATACATTTTTATGCATTAAATTTTTTTTTTTACATGGAGTTCACCACTTATCAAGGCCCAATGGCCACTCGGGGATAAGGGTTATTGCGTGTACAGTAATCAATGGGATAGTGTAGTAATAGTATTGGAGAATTGATAAAGTGTCATTACTTAAGGGGGCGGTTCATCAGGAATTTGTTTGTGTTGGACTTGAAGACATCCAGGTTGAAGTCGGGAGGGAAACAGGCAAGAGGAACAGAGTTCCAAGGCGTGCTGTTCTAAGAAAGAAGCTTTGTTCATAGAATACGTTTTGATTTAGGCATAGATAAGGAGTGGGGAAAATTATTGACAGTAGTTTCAGCTAGTCGGGTATTTTTTGAAAAAGATTGGCGAGGGGGGACCAGTGAATGGAGCTCAGACGAGCACTTGCCATGGAAATAACGATAGAACAAAGACAGGTTCGCTACGTCTCTTCTGTGGGAAAGAGGTTGCAGGGTAGAGAAAAGGGCATCCCCCATCAAGCCACAAAGTCTATTTTGTACTCTGTCAAAGCAGGATAGGCTGTTTTTAGCAGCTCCTGCCCAGATGTGGCAGCAGTACTCCATCCTTGGACGTACTTGGCTTTTATATAGATAGAGAATTGCATCAGTAGTGAGATATCTTCTGGAGCGGTAGAAGGATCCCACCATTTTCCCAGCGACCTTGACAACAGACGATGTATGTGTTCCATTTAAGATCAGGAGTAAAGGTCAAACCCAGGAGCTTATCAAAACATGGGGCCTCCCCTAGACGAGAGCCATCCATTTCAATTGATGCCAGATGGGGATCAGAGCGTTTATGATGTAGAGATAGGAGCTTGGTCTTAGATGCATTAAAAGTAACCAGCCAACTCTTCCCCCACTGTACCATGTGCTCAAGATCAGAGGAGAGAGAATCAGAGAGAACGTCATCATTTGATGTGCAGCCTTTGATGTGTTGCCATAGATGGTCGTGTCATCAGCATAGATGTCAACGAATGATTTAAGTATGTGTTTTGCGAGATCATTGATGTAGATCAGGAAGAGAGTTGGGCCCAGGATGGACCCATGGGGGACTCCAGCATTAATACTGTGAGCCTCTGATTTCTGCCCACTACTCTTATGGACCTATCAGAAAGAAATGATTTAATGATTGAGAAAACATGTCCAGTAATACCGTAGCTGGAAATCTTGTGAAGTAGGCCTTTATGCCAAACCTTATCGAAGGCCTTTGATATGTCAAGAGCAATTGCCCTGGAAAGGGAACCTTTGTCAAGAGATTCGCTAATCCTATGAGATATAACCGTTAGCACATCTGCTGTAGATCTAGCAGAACGGAAACCATATTGCGT
Organism: Euprymna scolopes; assembly: GCF_053919585.1. Taxonomy (NCBI): domain Eukaryota; kingdom Metazoa; phylum Mollusca; class Cephalopoda; order Sepiida; family Sepiolidae; genus Euprymna; species Euprymna scolopes. The sequence goes on from NC_136526.1 coordinate 28,245,796, forward strand.
GTCGCTAAGAAGGTTATTTCTGCTGAGGTGGTTGACTACTTCTCTATTTATTGTGGTTAATGGCTTAGTTTTATTCATTTTTGTTATTTATTTTCTGTGCTTTTTGGACTGAGAAGTTCTCTCCTGTCATCCCAAAGAGAAAACAAAACCAAAATAACAGCTGTGCTAGCTGTTATGCATAAGTACTGAAAATTTTACTGTTTCGATGAGGGTGAGAAAATTGAAATCAATGAATCCCGGACAAGGGCAGACAATCATAATGCACATGAAAACAGTCAAAATAATCACTGATTACCTCCCCTGTGTTCTCTAGAGAAACAGGGCCTTGTCTGTTACTTATTAGTAAAAAAACAGCAAATTTATTTTTCGTAAATAATAAAAAACTACTTGATCAATTTTTCTGATTTTTGGAATATGCAATCTTCATCCATTACATATAGTGTCAGAAATAGCATAGACAACACAGGACTCCTGATTGGTTAATATTATAATTTCTGCTGGAAGACAGGGATTGTATCTTTGGCAGGAAGTTTACTTTACAAGCAGTTGCTAACAAGACGTTGGACCAAACGGCAGCTCATTATTTGAACTTAATTACAGTTCTCTTTTAATTGTCAAATCAGCAATAGAATTGACAAAGAAATGGAGTAGGCGGGAGTTATACACCTTTATAAAATATTATTATGTCAGTTAATGGAAATTGAACAGTTGATTATCCAAATTTTTATTCAAGTCTCTTTTCTCAAACTAACATGTCTACCATTAGGGTTTAGAATTATTCTCGTCCCCCCCTCCCCATCTAGGATTATCAATTCTAGCAGTAATAAAATACTGCAGATTATTTCCCTTGGGCAGGGGATGCGATTCCACGATTACGATTCTCGTCAAGAATATGCATTATTTTAGTGGTGTATTAGTCTTTCCTCACTTTTAAAATTCTCTTTAGTATTACTCTTTCACTCATTTCAATTTTATTAACAAAAATACTCTTTCACTCATTTCAATTTTATTAACAAAAATACTCTTTCACTCATTTCAATTTTATTAACAAAAATACTCTTTCACTCATTTCAATTTTATTAACAAAAATACTCTTTCACTCATTTCAATTTTATTAACAAAAATACTCTTTCACTCATTTCAATTTTATTTACAAAAATACTCTTTCACTCATTTCAATTTTATTAACAAAAATACTCTTTCACTCATTTACATTTTATTAACAAAAATACTCTTTCACTCATTTCAATTTTATTAACAAAAATACTCTTTCACTCATTCAATTTTATTAACAAAAATACTCTTTCACTCATTTCAATTTTATTAACAAAAATACTCTTTCACTCATTTCAATTTTATTTACAAAAATACTCTTTCACTCATTTCAATTTTATTTACAAAAATACTCTTTCACTCATTTCAATTTTATTTACAAAAATACTCTTTCACTTATTTCAATTTTATTAACAAAAATACTCTTTCACTCATTTCAATTTTATTAACAAAAATACTCTTTCACTCATTTCAATTTTATTAACAAAAATACTCTTTCACTCATTTCAATTTTATTAACAAAAATACTCTTTCACTCATTTCAATTTTATTAACAAAAATACTCTTTCACTCATTTCAATTTTATTAACAAAAATACTCTTTCACTCATTTCAATTTTATTAACAAAAATACTCTTTCACTCATTTCAATTTTATTAACAAAAATACTCTTTCACTCATTTCAATTTTATTAACAAAAATACTCTTTCACTCATTTTCATTTTATTAACAAAAATACTCTTTCACTCATTTCAATTTTATTAACAAAAATACTCTTTCACTCATTTAAATTTTATTTACAAAAATACTCTTTCACTCATTTCAATTTTATTAACAAAAATACTCTTTCACTCATTTCAATTTTATTAACGAAAATACTTTTTCACTCATTTACATTTTATTAACAAAAATACTCTTTCACTCATTTCAATTTTATTAACAAAAATACTCTTTCACTCATTTCAATTTTATTAACAAAAATACTCTTTCACTCATTTCAATTTTATTTACAAAAATACTCTTTCACTCATTTCAATTTTATTAACAAAAATACTCTTTCACTCATTTCAATTTTATTAACAAAAATACTCTTTCACTCATTTCAATTTTATTAACAAAAATACTCTTTCACTCATTTCAATTTTATTTACAAAAATACTCTTTCACTCATTTCAATTTTATTTACAAAAATACTCTTTCACTCATTTCAATTTTATTAACAAAAATACTCTTTCACTCATTTCAATTTTATTAACAAAAATACTCTTTCACTCATTTCAATTTTATTTACAAAAATACTCTTTCACTCATTTCAATTTTATTTACAAAAATACTCTTTCACTCATTTCAATTTTATTTACAAAAATACTCTTTCACTCATTTCAATTTTATTTACAAAAATACTCTTTCACTCATTTCAATTTTATTTACAAAAATACTCTTTCACTCATTTCAATTTTATTTACAAAAATACTCTTTCACTCATTTCAATTTTATTAACAAAAATACTCTTTCACTCATTTCAATTTTATTAACAAAAATACTCTTTCACTCATTTCAATTTTATTTACAAAAGTACTCTTTCACTCATTTCAATTTTATTAACAAAAATACTCTTTCACTCATTTCAATTTTATTAACAAAAATACTCTTTCACTCATTTCAATTTTATTTACAAAAATACTCTTTCACTCATTTCAATTTTATTTACAAAAATACTCTTTCACTCATTTCAATTTTATTTACAAAAATACTCTTTCACTCATTTCAATTTTATTAACAAAAATACTCTTTCATTCATTTCAATTTTATAAACAAAAATACTCTTTCACTCATTTCAATTTTATTAACAAAAATACTCTTTCACTCATTTCAATTTTATTTACAAAAATACTCTTTCACTCATTTCAATTTTATTTACAAAAATACTCTTTCACTCATTTCAATTTTATTAACAAAAATACTCTTTCACTCATTTCAATTTTATAAACAAAAATACTCTTTCACTCATTTCAATTTTATTAACAAAAATACTCTTTCACTCATTTCAATTTTATTAACAAAAATACTCTTTCACTCATTTCAATTTTATTAACAAAAATACTCTTTCACTCATTTCAATTTTATTAACAAAAATACTCTTTCACTCATTTCAATTTTATTAACAAAAATACTCTTTCACTCATTTCAATTTTATTTACAAAAATACTCTTTCACTCATTTCAATTTTATTTACAAAAATACTCTTTCACTCATTTCAATTTTATTAACAAAAATACTCTTTCACTCATTTCAATTTTATTAACAAAAATACTCTTTCACTCATTTCAATTTTATTAACAAAAATACTCTTTCACTTAATTACATTTTATTAACAAAAATACTCTTTCACTCATTTCAATTTTATTAACAAAAATACTCTTTCACTCATTTCAATTTTATTAACAAAAATACTCTTTCACTCATTTCAATTTTATTAACAAACATACTCTTTCACTCATTTCAATTTTATTTACAAAAATACTCTTTCACTCATTTCAATTTTATTTACAAAAATACTCTTTCACTCATTTCAATTTTATTAACAAAAATACTCTTTCACTCATTTCAATTTTATTAACAAAAATACTCTTTCACTCATTTCAATTTTATTAACAAAAATACTCTTTCACTCATTTCAATTTTATTAACAAAAATACTCTTTCACTTCAATTTTATTAACAAAAATACTCTTTCACTCATTTCAATTTTATTTACAAAAATACTCTTTCACTCATTTCAATTTTATTTACAAAAATACTCTTTCACTCATTTCAATTTTATTAACAAAAATACTCTTTCACTCATTTCAATTTTATTAACAAAAATACTCTTTCACTCATTTCAATTTTATTAACAAAAATACTCTTTCACTCATTTCAATTTTATTTACAAAAATACTCTTTCACTCATTTCAATTTTATTTACAAAAATACTCTTTCACTCATTTCAATTTTATTAACAAAAATACTCTTTCACTCATTTCAATTTTATTTACAAAAATACTCTTTCACTCATTTCAATTTTATTTACAAAAATACTCTTTCACTCATTTCAATTTTATTTACAAAAATACTCTTTCACTCATTTCAATTTTATTAACAAAAATACTCTTTCACTCATTTCAATTTTATTAACAAAAATACTCTTTCACTCATTTCAATTTTATTTACAAAAATACTCTTTCACTCATTTCAATTTTATTTACAAAAATACTCTTTCACTCATTTCAATTTTATTAACAAAAATACTCTTTCACTCATTTCAATTTTATTAACAAAAATACTCTTTCACTCATTTCAATTTTATTAACAAAAATACTCTTTCACTCATTTCAATTTTATTAACAAAAATACTCTTTCACTCATTTCAATTTTATTAACAAAAATACTCTTTCACTCATTTCAATTTTATTAACAAAAATACTCTTTCACTCATTTCAATTTTATTTACAAAAATACTCTTTCACTCATTTCAATTTTATTAACAAAAATACTCTTTCACTCATTTCAATTTTATTAACAAAAATACTCTTTCACTCATTTCAATTTTATTAACAAAAATACTCTTTCACTCATTTCAATTTTATTAACAAAAATACTCTTTCACTCATTTCAATTTTATTAACAAAAATACTCTTTCACTCATTTCAATTTTATTAACAAAAATACTCTTTCACTCATTTCAATTTTATTAACAAAAATACTCTTTCACTCATTTCAATTTTATTAACAAAAATACTCTTTCACTCATTTCAATTTTATTTACAAAAATACTCTTTCACTCATTTCAATTTTATTTACAAAAATACTCTTTCACTCATTTCAATTTTATTTACAAAAATACTCTTTCACTCATTTCAATTTTATTTACAAAAATACTCTTTCACTCATTTCAATTTTATTAACAAAAATACTCTTTCACTCATTTCAATTTTATTAACAAAAATACTCTTTCACTCATTTCAATTTTATTAACAAAAATACTCTTTCACTCATTTCAATTTTATTTACAAAAATACTCTTTCACTCATTTCAATTTTATTTACAAAAATACTCTTTCACTCATTTCAATTTTCTTTACAAAAATACTCTTTCATTCATTTCAATTTTATTTACAAAAATACTCTTTCACTCATTTCAATTTTATTAACAAAAATACTCTTTCACTCATTTCAATTTTATTAACAAAAATACTCTTTCACTCATTTCAATTTTATTTACAAAAATACTCTTTCACTCATTTCAATTTTATTTACAAAAATACTCTTTCACTCATTTCAATTTTATTAACAAAAATACTCTTTCACTCATTTCAATTTTATTAACAAAAATACTCTTTCACTCATTTAAATTTTATTTACAAAAATACTCTTTCACTCATTTCAATTTTATTAACAAAAATACTCTTTCACTCATTTCAATTTTATTTACAAAAATACTCTTTCACTCATTTCAATTTTATTTACAAAAATACTCTTTCACTCATTTCAATTTTATTAACAAAAATACTCTTTCACTCATTTCAATTTTATTAACAAAAATACTCTTTCACTCATTTCAATTTTATTTACAAAAATACTCTTTCACTCATTTCAATTTTATTAACAAAAATACTCTTTCACTCATTTCAATTTTATTAAAAAAAATACTCTTTCACTCATTTCAATTTCATTAACAAAAATACTCTTTCACTCATTTCAATTTTATTAACAAAAATACTCTTTCACTCATTTCAATTTTATTAACAAAAAGACTCTTTCACTCATTTCAATTTTATTAACAAAAATACTCTTTCACTCATTTCAATTTTATTAACAAAAATACTCTTTCACTCATGTCAATTTTATTAACAAAAATACTCTTTCACTCATTTCAATTTTATTAACAAAAATACTCTTTCACTCATTTCAATTTTATTAACAAAAATACTCTTTTACTCATTTCAATTTTATTTACAAAAATACTCTTTCACTCATTTCAATTTTATTAACAAAAATACTCTTTCACTCATTTCAATTTTATTTACAAAAATACTCTTTCACTCATTTCAATTTTATTTACAAAAATACTCTTTCACTCATTTCAATTTTATTTACAAAAATACTCTTTCACTCATTTCAATTTTATTAACAAAAATACTCTTTCACTCATTTCAATTTTATTAACAAAAATACTCTTTCACTCATTTCAATTTTATTAACAAAAATACTCTTTCACTCATTTCAATTTTATTAACAAAAATACTCTTTCACTCATTTCAATTTTATTAACAAAAATACTCTTTCACTCATTTCAATTTTATTTACAAAAATACTCTTTCACTCATTTCAATTTTATTAACAAAAATACTCTTTCACTCATTTACATTTTATTTACAAAAATACTCTTTCACTAATTTCAATTTTATTAACTAAAATACTCTTTTACTCATTTCAATTTTATTAACAAAAATACTCTTTCACTCATTTCAATTTTATTTACAAAAATACTCTTTCACTCATTTCAATTTTATTAACAAAAATACTCTTTCACTCATTTCAATTTTATTAACAAAAATACTCTTTCACTCATTTCAATTTTATTAACAAAAATACTCTTTCACTCATTTCAATTTCATTAACAAAAATACTCTTTCACGCATTTCAATTTTATTAACAAAAATACTCTTTCACTCATTTCAATTTTATTAACAAAAATACTCTTTTACTCATTTCAATTTTATTAACAAAAATACTCTTTCACTCATTTCAATTTTATTAACAAAAATACTCTTTCACTCATTTCAATTTTATTAACAAAAATACTCTTTCACTCATTTCAATTTTATTAACAAAAATACTCTTTCACTCATTTCAATTTTATTTACAAAAATACTCTTTCACTCATTTCAATTTTATTTACAAAAATACTCTTTCACTCATTTCAATTTTATTTACAAAAATACTCTTTCACTCATTTCAATTTTATTTACAAAAATACTCTTTCACTCATTTCAATTTTATTTACAAAAATACTCTTTCACTCATTTCAATTTTATTAACAAAAATACTCTTTCACTCATTTCAATTTTATTAACAAAAATACTCTTTCACTAATTTCAATTTTATTAACTAAAATACTCTTTTACTCATTTCAATTTTATTAACAAAAATACTCTTTCACTCATTTCAATTTTATTTACAAAAATACTCTTTCACTCATTTCAATTTTATTAACAAAAATACTCTTTCACTCATTTCAATTTTATTAACAAAAATACTCTTTCACTCATTTCAATTTCATTAACAAAAATACTCTTTCACTCATTTCAATTTTATTAACAAAAATACTCTTTCACTCATTTCAATTTTATTAACAAAAAGACTCTTTCACTCATTTCAATTTTATTAACAAAAATACTCTTTCACTCATTTCAATTTTAATAACGAAAATACTCTTTCAATCATTTCAATTTTATTAACAAAAATACTCTTTCACTCATTTCAATTTTATTAACAAAAATACTCTTTCACTCATTTCAATTTTATTAACAAAAATACTCTTTCACTCATTTCAATTTTATTTACAAAAATACTCTTTCACTCATGTCAATTTTATTAACAAAAATACTCTTTCACTCATTTCAATTTTATTTACAAAAATACTCTTTCACTCATTTCAATTTTATTTACAAAAATACTCTTTCACTCATTTCAATTTTATTTACAAAAATACTCTTTCACTCATTTCAATTTTATTAACAAAAATACTCTTTCACTCATTTCAATTTTATTAACAAAAATACTCTTTCACTCATTTCAATTTTATTAATAAAAATACTCTTTCACTCATTTACATTTTATTAACAAAAATACTCTTTCACTCATTTACATTTTATTAACAAAAATACTCTTTCACTCATTTCAATTTTATTAACAAAAATACTCTTTCACTCATTTCAATTTTATTTACAAAAATACTCTTTTACTCATTTCAATTTTATTAACAAAAATACTCTTTCACTCATTTCAATTTTATTAACAAAAATACTCTTTCACTCATTTCAATTTTATTAACAAAAATACTCTTTCACTCATTTCAATTTTATTAACAAAAATACTCTTTCACTCATTTCAATTTTATTTACAAAAATACTCTTTCACTCATTTCAATTTTATTAACAAAAATACTCTTTCACTCATTTCAATTTTATTTACAAAAATACTCTTTCACTCATTTCAATTTTATTTACAAAAATACTCTTTCACTCATTTCAATTTTATTTACAAAAATACTCTTTCACTCATTTCAATTTTATTTACAAAAATACTCTTTCACTCATTTCAATTTTATTTACAAAAATACTCTTTCACTCATTTCAATTTTATTAACAAAAATACTCTTTCACTCATTTCAATTTTATTAACAAAAATACTCTTTCACTAATTTCAATTTTATTAACTAAAATACTCTTTTACTCATTTCAATTTTATTAACAAAAATACTCTTTCACTCATTTCAATTTTATTTACAAAAATACTCTTTCACTCATTTCAATTTTATTTACAAAAATACTCTTTCACTCATTTCAATTTTATTTACAAAAATACTCTTTCACTCATTTCAATTTTATTAACAAAAATACTCTTTCACTCATTTCAATTTTATTAACAAAAATACTCTTTCACTCATTTCAATTTTATTAACAAAAATACTCTTTCACTCATTTCAATTTTATTAACAAAAATACTCTTTCACTCATTTCAATTTTATTAACAAAAATACTCTTTCACTCATTTACATTTTATTTACAAAAATACTCTTTCACTCATTTCAATTTTATTTACAAAAATACTCTTTCACTCATTTCAATTTTATTTACAAAAATACTCTTTCACTCATTTCAATTTTATTAACAAAAATACTCTTTCACTCATTTCAATTTTATTAACAAAAATACTCTTTCACTCATTTCAATTTTATTAACTAAAATACTCTTTTACTCATTTCAATTTTATTAACAAAAATACTCTTTCACTCATTTCAATTTTATTTACAAAAATACGCTTTCACTCATTTCAATTTTATTTACAAAAATACTCTTTCACTCATTTCAATTTTATTTACAAAAATACTCTTTCACTCATTTCAATTTTATTTACAAAAATACTCTTTAACTCATTTCAATTTTATTAACAAAAATACTCTTTCACTCATTTCACTTTTATTAACAAAAATACTCTTTCACTCATTTCAATTTTATTAACAAAAATACTCTTTCACTCATTTCAATTTTATTAACAAAAATACTCTTTCACTCATTTCAATTTTATTAACAAAAATACTCTTTCACTCATTTCAATTTTATTAACAAAAATACTCTTTCACTCATTTCAATTTTATTAACAAAAATACTCTTTCACTCATTTCAATTTTATTAACAAAAATACTCTTTCACTCATTTCAATTTTATTTACAAAAATACTCTTTCACTCATTTCAATTTTATTAACAAAAAGACTCTTTCACTCATTTCAATTTTATTTACAAAAATACTCTTTCACTCATTTCAATTTTATTAACAAAAATACTCTTTCACTCATTTCAATTTTATTAACAAAAATACTCTTTCACTCATTTCAATTTTATTAACAAAAAGACTCTTTCACTCATTTCAATTTTATTTACAAAAATACTCTTTCACTCATTTCAATTTTATTAACAAAAATACTCTTTCACTCATTTCAATTTTATTAACAAAAAGAAAAAAAAAACAGAAATGGATAGACTACTGCACCTGTAAAGATTCGACGTCAAACCTACAACTTTGAACTCAGAAAAATTATACAAGCACTGGGAACTGACTTTCCGTGATTTAACTACTATTAACAATAGCGAAATTGAAAACAATCCCCAAAATTCTTAGCCTTAATGAACACCATTTCGGCCGGTGTCTATAAGATAATGATCGACGCCATAGACTACAATAGCACAATGCTGCTTACATTAAACTGACTAATGCTGTGTAAAATAGACACCTGTTACTCATGAACAAACAGCAACTGGCACAAACTATGGACGCTTTCATGCAACAGTTTGAAGTACTCGCAAAGTCGTGCACTTTTCAAGCCGTAACTGCTGAAGAAAGCAAATGACTGTACATTCAAGGCACTTTTATCAGTGGTATCTCTTCCTCCTCAATTCAACAACGCTTGTTCAAGACCTCCTCACATCAGATCACTGGAGCAGGTGGAAAAACATTCAGAAAGCCACAAAAACAACCTTAACATAGCTGATGTTGTAATTCCTTTGGAAGATATTTAGCAACTATAAAAGAAAAGGTCTAATCTAAAAGAGTTTGTTTCTTGTAGTGATATGCAAATTAAGTATAATTTAGATATGAGCAGAAGCTCATATGCAAATTAAGTATAATTTACATATGAGCAGATAGCTCATATTTATAAACTGACACCAACTAGAACAGGTGGTTGTTGAACACTTGCTTAGCGTTATACAAGCCATATTAATGGCATCGACGATAGGATCCTCTCTGGTCTTTGAAGATCCACAATAGGTAGATACGTGAATTTGTTGCTTCGCTGCAAATGCTAAATGTTGAAAGACAATAAAAAACGAGGAGGGGAGAATGAAATCACCAACGTGATCATGGCTAACGCTGGTTGTGAAACAATTATTAAGGTTGCTACAATGGTTTACCCTCGAGAACTAGAAGAAATGACTTTTGACTGGTGATCGCAGAAAGGACCAAGTTTATGGCAATGAAGTAGGAAGTGGATGAACAGATAGTAAAATATTTACACCAGTTAAGAAGTGTGAGTAAATACTGTGAACTTGAAAAACTAGGAACAGAAGAACAGACAACAGAAGAGTTAATTCAAATAAGTGAAGGTATGCATAATTCGGCACATAAATACAAGCTAATAGAACAATTTACAAACATACCCTTGAATATGTGTCTAGAATTCATACAACAGCAGGAATTAATACATACCTACAACCAAAATAATTAAAAAAAAAAACTCCCATGGAGAAATAATAGCGGAAACGTATATGGTAGAAACGACAAGAAAAAATTGAATGTACAGTGGAACAACTTCATGAAAGAAAAAAAGAAAAATGCCCAGCGTTTCGAAAAACATGTTCAAAGTGTTTAAAAAGAATTACTTCAAAGAAGTGTGTAAAACGAAAAATGTGGAAAGAATAGAGGATGAAAATAGACAAACGCTTAATGTAAAGAAGGATAATATACAAAATATTGCATCTAAGAATGAAGATACAAAAATAAAATTGTGTTATTGAAACGCAAATAGATACTAGCAGTGAAGTGACTATAATACCCAGAAATTTGTGGGGGAAAATGGGAAAACCGTTTAAAAAAAAAGCAACGTACAATTACGTCAGTTTGATGGCTCGATTATAGCAATTATGAGTTAATTTTAAGGTTCAATAGAACTAAAAGAAAAATATGAAGTAGTAGCCAGTTACAAATTGCCAACAAAAATAAAATAAAATTTTTCTTTTTTTTCTCTGTAACTAAACTTTTCTTGACTATAAACTCTAATAATTAATTCTACTGTATTCTGTAATTTAATCCTCTCCTAAAAAGTAACAGTCTACTCTACTCCCCTAGCTGCCACTAACACTTATACATTACACACACCGTAGAGGAGGGTCCTTAGCTTTCAGCCCTTAACCTTCACATGCTGACCGATTGGAAGTCATTATCACTAAACATCTATACATTTCTACCGCTAAGGCATGCATTAGTTTATTCTTACCCAGGTAGATATTTACTAGCTATAGTCTGTACTTAGATTTACAGCTATCTACATTACATAGCAATAGCTGTCTCTTCCTTAGTTCTCCAATGATAAAAACAAAATCACAGAGATTCGACAGAAACACTCAGTGGTCGATCTTGTTTCCTGACAAGGAAAATGAACGCCATTTTCCCCTCTCCCAACACATCCCATCCCTCTAAACTGGACATGTGGGAGTGCTTGAATGCTATAATGCCAGTACAAGCAGATTGGGTTGATCATCGTCTGCTGTTCCCGATTGGTAGTACAGGAGCCTTAACTCTTTGGTAGCACTTAGAGCGGCTGCTCCATCAGCTATTGAATAGTATCGGGATGTTTGTAGTGGCATGTTGCACATGGAAAGAGACCCTGCACTCATCCGCGGTGGGCTTTCCTGAGGCCACAATCCTAGTAGATGGAGGGTCAACTGATGGTCTACTTGTGTTGCATGTCTGGTATTCTGCATAACCACTTGTTCAGCACCCCTTACCTAAACTGAAACTAATCTAAAATTACGCTTAAACCAGGACAAAACTCAAACAAAACCAAATTGCCTCCTCCCTTGAGGCTTGCATTTACGAATATCTGTGGGCTTAGAACTAATTTAAATGATGTTGAAGCATTTCTCCTAACAAACACCCCGGATATCTTAGCACTAAATGAGACTAACCTATACTCCTCCATCCCCTCTAACTACTTTAACATGCCTGGATATCTCCCACTCTGCCATAAGGACTCTGACAGACATATGCACGGGCTTGAAGTCGATACACCTCCCCTCCCTTGACTTGAGAAACAAAACTAGAATTGGATGATCAAGCCTTTATGTGCTTTAGACGTAAGATGCAACACAACATTACTTACTTTTACTTTCTCTACCGCTCTCCCTCGACCCAGAACTGTACCCTAATAAACAAAGTCTCTGACAGCATAGATACGGCACTTTCCCTCGACACTAGTGCACAAGTGCATGTATTTGGTGACTTCAGTGTCCACCATAACAACTGGCTTGGATTTTCTACTTACACAGACGTAGCTGGTAGCATAACACATAGCTTCTCTATATCTCATTCCCTATCATAGATGGTTACATTTCCAACCCGTTTCCCTGACCAGCAAGAACAACATGCATCACTTTTAGATCTGTTTCTGACCACAGTTCCTGAGGATTGTATTACGAATGCCGACAGCCCACTTGGGAATGCTGATCATGTAATGATAATAGTTGAAATCACCCTAAACTCTAGAGCCAAAACGGAAGAGCCATTTTTCAAAACAATGAGATATTATAAAAAGTTGACTGGGAAGCCATCAGGGATCTCCTCAGAGACGCCCCATGGCAAAATATCTTTTCACTTTCTGCTGAACAGTGCGCAAAAGAGATCACTGAATGGTTCAAAACAGCAATTGAAGCACATGCTCCCATGTGGAAATTTTGTAGCAAGCCCCACTCTTCCCAATGATTTACTTCTACTTGTGCAGCTGCCATCACACAAAGGCAGCATGTGTACTGCAGATTTAACCGACATAAGTCCAGTTTAAACAGACAGAAGTATATAAAAGCCAGAAATAACTGTAAGAAAGAAATAGCGACAGCTAAGAAAGAATTTACTGAAACCACCAAAAAACGCATCGAAGCACAGAAATTAGGAACCCGTGACTTCTGGAAAATCTACAACAGTGTAGTAAATAATGGGCAATCAACAATTCCCCCACTATTCAACAATCATGAGGTTGTTTGCTCAACAACCAAGAAGGCTAACATGCTTGCCAGTCGGTTTGCCTCCAACTCCACACTGGACCCTGCTAATCCCCCCCCTCTCTGACTTTCCTTTGCGGACAGACGCCACACTAAATAATCTAAAAATCACCGCTTCTCAGGTGCATGCTAGCATAAAAAATCTTGACACTTCAAAAGCATGTGGCCCTGATCTCATCCCGGCTGTGCTATTAAAAAAGTGCTCATCTGAAGTAGCTCCAGTTCTCTCCAAACTTTACAACAAATGTCTTAATGAATTTTACTTTTCTGCCTGCTGGAAAACTGCTTCTGTGGTACCAGTTTTCAAGAATTCTGGCGAAAGAACTGACCCAGTAAATTAACGCCCCATTAGCCTCCTCCCACGTTTCGCCAAAATATTTGAGTCCATAATTAACCAAGCTCTAGTCCAACACCTTACAGATGCTAAACTTCTGACTGACCAACAATATGGATTTAGGCAAGCCCATTCCACAGAAGATATCCTAACTGTAATCTCTGAGTGTATATACTATTCACTTTACAAAGCAGGGCAGGGTAGAGCGGTAGCTCTAGATATATCTTAGGCTTTTGATAGGGTATGGCATGAGGTTCTCCTCAGGAAAATCAGAACATATGGTATCACTGGAAGAATACTTAACAATTAAATCCTTTTTAGATAAGAGAAAAATCCAGCTTGTCCTCGATGGTCGTACATCTAAACAATATGATATAAATGTGGGAGTGCCTCAGGAATCTATCGTTGGACCTCTATTATTCCTAATATTCATAAATGACCTCCCTGACAAAATTGTCTGTGAGATGGGTATATATGTTGATGATACCATGCTCTATAACAGACATGACAGGAAAAGAAATGAACACATATCTAAAGAAATGGCAAAAACACTAGAGGATGACCTCCAATCTATAGTGGAATGGGGACAAAAATGGATGGTCACATTCAATGCGGCTAAACTTGTTTCCTTCAATAATTAAAAGAAACCTTCTCTACCACCAATAACAATGGCCAAAGACTCTTTATCTGAAAGTACATCTTTTAAACTGCTTGACCTAACGTTCACAGGAAACATGAGTTGGAACAATTACATTGAAAGCATTGCCAGGACCGCTGCGAAGAAGATAGGTTCTCTCTACCATGCTAGAAAGATACTAATGCCCGAAAGTATCTTGTACCTCTATAAGGCCACTATTCACCCATGTATGGAGTATTGTTGTCATATTTGGGTTGGTGCATCTGCTAATATTCTCTAGCTCCTAGACAAAGTTCAAAAGAGAGTCGCCAACCTAGTAGGTCCTGAACTGTCATCTAAGCTTCAGCCTCTGTCCCATTGACACAATGTAGCATCTCTCTGTCTGTTCTACATGAACGGTGAATACTCCAAAGAACTGCAAGCACTTGTACCCCCTCGACGTAAATACCCCAGACAAACCTGACAAGCAGCAAAATCCCACCCCTTCACAGTTGAGATCCCTAGATGTAAGAGAGCCTTTTACTCCAGTAGTTTCTTCCCCAGAACCGCTAGACTTTGGAATTCCCTTCCAGGTTCCTGCTTCCCCAACTGTACTGACATGCAGAAGTTCAAGTGTAACATGAACCGACATCTTGCTGCCCAACTCCCCACATAGTACATAGTCTCGATCACACTGTGATTCGCATATTCAATTATGCCATCCTAGTGTTACACGGCTCTGCCACTTTATCAGAATGAGGAGTCTTGGATTCTCTTTAGACAAAATAAAAAGCATAACCAACTCCTGCTCTTCCTGCCAATATCTGAAATCCAAATTTGTCAGTAGTAACAAGAGAACACTCATAAAAGTCATACTACCTTTCCAGGAATTGAACATCGATTTTAAAGACTCATTACCAACTTCCTTACATGGTAACAAATACTTACTGTGATTGATGAGTATTCTTGCTTTCCATTTGCTTTTCTCTGTAGGGACATGACGAGCAAAATCATCATCCGCTGTTTGAACCAACTATTTTCGGTATGCCTGATATGATACATATGGACGAAGCTACTGACTTCTTACTGGGAGTAATTAGAGACTTCTTACACAGAAAATGTATTGCTACATGTAAAACAAGTCGATACCATCCAGACAGAGATGAACAAGTTAAAAAAACTTAATGGCACTTTATGAAAGGCCATTCAAATAATTTTATGTTTTAGCAACATGAAACTGCCCTGTTGAGATGTGCTGCCCGATTTATTCCATTCAGTTAGGTCATTACTCTGCAATGCCACTAGTGTAACTCCTTACAAAAAACTATTCAGATATAGCCGTGAATCGACTTCTTGAGCAAAACCTGGACCCTGTATATGTTAGAAATCATACTAAAACTAGTAAGATCGACTTAATTCTTGGATCTCCAGCTATTCCATTGGTCATTAACTCTTGCTATGCTGAAACTACTGCCAGCCTGTTGGACATAGCTCCTAACTCCTCGAATGAAGAACTTCATAATAGAAACTCTAAAGAACTACCTACAGATGAAAAAGTAGCCGATGAGGTGAAAAAGAATTCCTTGCTCACCTCTGAAGATATCAACACCTCCCACGACTTAAATTCCAGTAATGCATATGAAGACCATTGAGAGTACAAAGAATCCCTAGTAATATGATTCATAACTCCTTATCTCCTTCATAACCCCTGTCATAATAATTCTTGAAGTGGTGGTGGAAATGTTATGGTTTTAAATTATTCTTGTCTCCTCACTGTCTCTTTTGTGTTATCACTTCTAGCGACCCCTAGTGGTAATAAAATACCGCAGATTATTCCTCTTGGCCGGGAGATACGATTCCACCATTATGACTCACATGAAGAACACAGCACATGTATTATTTTAGTTAATAAAACCTATATTAATGGTGTACGAGTCTCTCCTTGGTTTTTCAAATACTCTTTCACTCATTTCATCTACAAACGACATAATTACTTGGCCCGAAAACGTCAGCTAAATTATCCCACATTGATTTAGCAAGATGAAACTGAAACGGATGGAGATCCTCCAGAAGGTAACTCCTTGTTTCTTTATCTCAGGTTATTTCTGGCAAAGAGGGCGTGTTAGAGTTAATGTTAGCTGCGTTAAAGTTACCTGTGTTAGAGTTAATGTTAATTGTGTTAGAGTTAATGTTAGCTGTGTTAGAGTTAATGTTAGCTGTGTTAGAGTTAATGTTAGTTGTGTTAGAGTTAATGTTACCCGCATTAATGTTAGCTGTGTTAGAGTTAATGTTAGTTGTGTTAGAGTTAATGTTATCCGCATTAATGTTAGCTGAGTTAGAGTCAATGTTACCTGCGTTAGAGGTAATGTTAGCTGTGTTAGAAATAATGTTAGCTGTGTTAGAGTTAATGTTGCCTGCGTTAGAGTTAATGTTACCTGCATTAATGTTAGCTGAGTTAGAGTTAATGTTACTTGCGTTAGAGTTAATGTTAGCTGAGTTAGAGTCAATGTTAGCTGTGCTAGAGTTAATGTTAGCTGTATTAGATGTACTGTTAGCTGTATTAGAGTTAATATTAGCTGTGTTAGAGTTAATTTTAGCTGTGTAAGAGTTAATGTTAGCTGTGTTAGAGTTAATGTTACCCGCGTTAATGTTACCTGCGTTAGAGTTAATGTTAGCTGAGTTAGAGTCAATGTTAGCTGTGTTAGAGTTAATGTTAGCCGTGTTAGAGTTAATGTTAGCTGTATTAGATGTAATGTTAGCTGTGTTAGAGGTACTATTAGCTGTGTTAGAGTTAATGTTACCTGTGTTAGAGTCAATGTTACCTGCGTTAGAGTTAATGTTAGCTGTGTTAGAGTTAATGTTACCTGCGTTAATGTTAGCTGAGTTAGAGTTAATGTTACCTGCATTAGAGTTAATGTTAGTTGTGTTAGAATTAATGTTAACTGTGTTAGAGTTAATGTTAACTCTGTTAGAGTTAATGTTAGCTGTGTTAGAGTTAATGTTAGCTGTGTTAGAGTTCACTTCCCACAGTGAGTAAATTATAAAAGTTTTTTTTTTATCTTTGCTTATTGCTTTAAATACAAATCTGAATAACAGATGCAATAATAACAATTAACTATAAACACCAATTGGGTGCTTATTCAGATGGGCACACAAGGCACACATGATGGCAAGTAAAAGTCAAGAAATAAAAAAAATTGAGTAAAACTTGCGGAAAATGCTGTTTTACAGTTGTTTTAAAAATAAAAACGAGAAATTTTAATTTCTTTCTGTTTTACAACCAACTCTCCATTCACATTCAACATGTTGACTTTTCTAGGTTTTCAGGTATGCCGACAACGTTGGGGGATGTCCATTCTGAAAGCCGTTCTTAACATGAGGAGGTTAGAGATGTCTATTCTGAAAGCCATTCATAACATGTGGAGGTAGGGGATGTCTATTCTGAAAGTCGTTCTTAACATGGGGGATTGTGGGGGGTGTTTATTCGTTGTAATCATACTCGAAAACTTATTAAAAATCGATTTTTCCAATATGAACGGTGAGTTGGACTTATGTAAAAAAAAAAAAATTTTTTTTACCAAATTAACTTTTTTTTTTATAAAATTTCTTTTTATAAAATTTCTTTTTATAAAATTTCTTTTTATAAAATTTCTTTTTATAAAATATCTTTTTATAAAATTTCTTTTTATAAAATTTCTTTTTATAAAATTTCTTTTTATAAAATTTCTTTTCATAAAATTTCTTTTCATAAAATTTCTTTTTATAAAATTTCTTTTTATAAAATTTCTTTTTATAAAATTTCTTTTTATAAAATTTCTTTTTATAAAATTTCTTTTTATAAAATTTCTTTTTATAAAATTTCTTTTCATAAAATTTCTTTTTATAAAATTTCTTTTCATAAAATTTCTTTTTATAAAATTTCTTTTTATAAAATTTCTTTTTATAAGATTTTTTTCATAAAATTTCTTTTCATAAAATTTCTTTTTATAAAATTTCTTTTATAAATTTCTTTTTATAAAATTTCTTTTATAAATTTCTTTTTATAAAATTTCTTTTCATAAAATTTCTTTTCATAAAATTTCTTTTTATAAAATTTCTTTTTATAAAATTTCTTTTCATAAGATTTCTTTTTATAAAATTTCTTTTCATAAAATTTCTTTTCATAAAATTTCTTTTCATAAAATTTCTTTTTATAAAATTTCTTTTTATAAAATTTTATTTTATAAAATTTCTTTTTATAAAATTTCTTTTTATAATATTTCTTTTCATAAAATTTCTTCTTATAAAATTTCTTTTTATAAGATTTTTTTCATAAAATTTCTTTTCATAAAATTTCTTTTTATAAAATTTCTTTTCATAAAATTTCTTTTTATAAAATTTCTTTTTATAAAATTTCTTTTATAAAATTTCTTTTTATAAAATTTCTTTTCATAAAATTTCTTTTCATAAAATGTCTTTTTATAAAATTTTTTGTTCATAAAATTTCTTTTCATAAAATTTCTTTTCATAAAATTTCTTTTTATAAAATTTGTTTTTATAAAATTTCTTTTTATAAGATTTTTTTCATAAAATTTCTTTTCATAAAATTTCTTTTTATAAAATTTCTTTTATAAATTTCTTTTTATAAAATTTCTTTTATAAATTTCTTTTTATAAAATTTCTTTTCATAAAATTTCTTTTCATAAAATTTCTTTTTATAAAATTTCTTTTTATAAAATTTCTTTTCATAAGATTTCTTTTTATAAAATTTCTTTTCATAAATTTCTTTTCATAAAATTTCTTTTTATAAAATTTCTTTTCATAAAATTTCTTTTTATAAAATTTCTTTTTATAAAATTTCTTTTTATAAAATTTCTTTTTATAAAATTTCTTTTTATAATATTTCTTTTCATAAAATTTCTTCTTATAAAATTTCTTTTTATAAGATTTTTTTCATAAAATTTCTTTTCATAAAATTTCTTTTTATAAAATTTCTTTTCATAAAATTTCTTTTTATAAAATTTCTTTTATAAAATTTCTTTTTATAAAATTTCTTTTCATAAAATTTCTTTTCATAAAATGTCTTTTTATAAAATTTTTTGTTCATAAAATTTCTTTTCATAAAATTTCTTTTCATAAAATTTCTTTTTATAAAATTTCTTTTTATAAAATTTCTTTTTATAAAATTTCTTTTTATAAGATTTTTTTCATAAAATTTCTTTTCATAAAATTTCTTTTTATAAAATTTCTTTTATAAATTTCTTTTTATAAAATTTCTTTTATAAATTTCTTTTTATAAAATTTCTTTTCATAAAATTTCTTTTCATAAAATTTCTTTTTATAAAATTTCTTTTTATAAAATTTCTTTTCATAAGATTTCTTTTTATAAAATTTCTTTTCATAAGATTTCTTTTTATAAAATTTCTTTTCATAAATTTCTTTTCATAAAATTTCTTTTTATAAAATTTCTTTTCATAAAATTTCTTTTTATAAAATTTCTTTTCATAAAATTTCTTTTTATAAAATTTCTTTTTATAAAATTTCTTTTTATAAAATTTCTTTTTATAAAATTTCTTTTTATAATATTTCTTTTCATAAAATTTCTTCTTATAAAATTTCTTTTTATAAGATTTTTTTCATAAAATTTCTTTTCATAAAATTTCTTTTTATAAAATTTCTTTTCATAAAATTTCTTTTTATAAAATTTCTTTTCATAAAATTTCTTTTTATAAAATTTCTTTTCATAAAATTTCTTTTTATAAAATTTCTTTTCATAAAATTTCTTTTTATAAAATTTCTTTTTATAAAATTTCTTTTATAAAATTTCTTTTTATAAAATTTCTTTTCATAAAATTTCTTTTCATAAAATGTCTTTTTATAAAATTTTTTGTTCATAAAATTTCTTTTCATAAAATTTCTTTTCATAAAATTTCTTTTTATAAAATTTGTTTTTATAAAATTTCTTTTTATAAGATTTTTTTCATAAAATTTCTTTTCATAAAATTTCTTTTTATAAAATTTCTTTTATAAATTTCTTTTTATAAAATTTCTTTTATAAATTTCTTTTTATAAAATTTCTTTTCATAAAATTTCTTTTCATAAAATTTCTTTTTATAAAATTTCTTTTTATAAAATTTCTTTTCATAAGATTTCTTTTTATAAAATTTCTTTTCATAAATTTCTTTTCATAAAATTTCTTTTTATAAAATTTCTTTTCATAAAATTTCTTTTTATAAAATTTCTTTTTATAAAATTTCTTTTTATAAAATTTCTTTTTATAAAATTTCTTTTTATAATATTTCTTTTCATAAAATTTCTTCTTATAAAATTTCTTTTTATAAGATTTTTTTCATAAAATTTCTTTTCATAAAATTTCTTTTTATAAAATTTCTTTTCATAAAATTTCTTTTTATAAAATTTCTTTTATAAAATTTCTTTTTATAAAATTTCTTTTCATAAAATTTCTTTTCATAAAATGTCTTTTTATAAAATTTTTTGTTCATAAAATTTCTTTTCATAAAATTTCTTTTCATAAAATTTCTTTTTATAAAATTTCTTTTTATAAAATTTCTTTTTATAAGATTTTTTTCATAAAATTTCTTTTCATAAAATTTCTTTTTATAAAATTTCTTTTATAAATTTCTTTTTATAAAATTTCTTTTATAAATTTCTTTTTATAAAATTTCTTTTCATAAAATTTCTTTTCATAAAATTTCTTTTTATAAAATTTCTTTTTATAAAATTTCTTTTCATAAGATTTCTTTTTATAAAATTTCTTTTCATAAGATTTCTTTTTATAAAATTTCTTTTCATAAATTTCTTTTCATAAAATTTCTTTTTATAAAATTTCTTTTCATAAAATTTCTTTTTATAAAATTTCTTTTCATAAAATTTCTTTTTATAAAATTTCTTTTTATAAAATTTCTTTTTATAAAATTTCTTTTTATAAAATTTCTTTTTATAATATTTCTTTTCATAAAATTTCTTCTTATAAAATTTCTTTTTATAAGATTTTTTTCATAAAATTTCTTTTCATAAAATTTCTTTTTATAAAATTTCTTTTCATAAAATTTCTTTTTATAAAATTTCTTTTCATAAAATTTCTTTTTATAAAATTTCTTTTCATAAAATTTCTTTTTATAAAATTTCTTTTCATAAAATTTCTTTTCATAAAATTTCTTTTTATAAAATTTTTTCTTATAAAATTTTTCATAAAATTGTATTAATAAAAGCGAAATAATTTGATTTTTAAATTAAATTATTTTGCTTTTCTTAATACAATTTTATAAAAAATTATAAAAACAACTCTTTCATTTATATATATATATATATATATATATATATATATATATATATATATATATATATATATATATATATATAAGTACGATTGTTGAATGTTATATTTTCGATTACTTTTCATTTAGGGGTAGGGGAGGGGCGCATGTGCGCAAGTTAACAAAAACAAAACACGATTGAATAGTAACGAAATTTAAATTTCCGTTCCATTTTTATAACAACCATAAAACAGAACGTTCTCCGCAAGTTTTACCAGAAAGTATATTATAATATTACATATTATCATAATAGGCACTTCTGCATGACCGTGCCATGATGTGAATGTCTGTATTTTAGTTTAAAGAATGGACGATAGAGAGCGTGTGTCAATTGAACCGGGGTCGATAAATTGTATCACTCATTGGAAAAAAACAAAAAAAACAAAAACAATATTAATAAAAATTTCTATAAATTTTTATAAATAAATAACTAGTAAATGTGTAGTTTAGCGGCGTAAATTATTTGTCAGCAAATTTATAAAAAATTATTTATTTTTACATAAAACATTATTAGATCCAAACCAGAAAAAATTCATTTTTATTATTCTTTTATCATTTTTTGTTAGACTAAATGTATGATATTCGAAGCCGCCATATTGCTTTTAAAATTTGGCCTTTCTAATGTTTGACCGATTGGACTTTTTAAGGCCAAATTTGGCCTTTTTTACGTTCTTTCAGTACAAAAAATATGGCGACCAAAAACAGTTCATGAACGAGCATAAAAAAAAGGCAAAATTTAACGTTAATAAGGTCAATCCGTCAAAACCTTAGAAAGGCCAAATTTTCAAAACAAGATGGCGACCTCGATTGTCGTACATTTAGTCTAATAGAAAAAAAGTTGAAGAAATAATAAAAATGAATTTTTTTCGGTTTTATTTCAGCCTTAGGGTGTAATAATGTATTTTATATAAAAATAAATAATTTTTATAAATTTTTGTCAAATAATTTACGTTGCTAAACTACACATTAGCCTAATAACATATATTTAAATTATATTTTGCTCTATTGACAAACCAAAAATTATATTTTGAGGTACTTATACAGTTTAATGACGACATTAAAAAATGGAAATATTGAAAAAAAAATTTTTTGTACGTACCTGTTATAGACTGAAGTTCTTCGAAAAAAAATTTCACTTCATTTGATCAAGTAGTTTTGTTTTTTTTACAGCGAAAAACAATTATTTATCACGACGACGTCAACGTGCCCATTTTGGAAATGTACCTAGCAGAATACCTCCATTTTAGGCCAGATTTCGCAATCTAGCCTTTTTTTTTCGCCAGAATGATGCGCACATCACATCTGCAATTTTTTTCCGTTTTTTTTATTTTTAAAGCAGAATACTATTGAATATGCCAAGAAATTGAAGAATGCAAAGAACTGAAAAATTTTTTACGCGATTATTTTCGAAACATGCGCAGTAGTGTTTACCGATGTATTGGAAAATTCAAAATGGTGCCCGACACTCTCTTTAACATGGTAAGTTTGGGAAAAGGTGTTATAAATAATAAACTACACAAAATACTATTTAAAAAACACCGAATATATGTCAACTTATGTCACGGTAATATATATTGAGCGAATTTCTAACAGTACTTTGTCTAGTTTATTATTTATAACGTCTTTTCCTGAAGTTACTGTGTTAAAGAGTGACTCTGGCGCCATTTTGAATTTTCCAATACATCGGTAAACACTGTATGCTTTTCGAGCTGAATAAACATGTTACATTGAATAAAAACACTAAAAACATATCCATATACAGTAATACAAACCCTAAGTTTTTTTTTTAAATTCGAAAATTTCGGTTGCACATTTCTAATTTTTCTAATATTTTATTCTTTTTATTTTCTTCTGTTACAAATTAAAAAAAAAAAAAAAACCACTCCAAAAATGGCATCTGTCTTCGCAAAAAAAAAAAAAAAAATTCTCATTCTGGTGGGAAAAAAAAGGGCTAGATTGGCCTAAAATGGAGGTATTCTGCTACGTAGGGCAGTTACCTGCCCTTGGGGAAAGGTACCTGCCCTTAGGGAATTCCTCCACTGCAATAACATTTCCAAAATGGCCACGTTGACGTAGCCGTGATAAATAATTGTTTTTCGCTGTAAAAAAAAAAAAAAACTACTTGATCAAATGAAGTGAAATTTTTTTTCGAAGAACTTCAGTCTATAACAGGTACGTACAAAAAATTTTTTTTTCAATATTTCCATTTTTTAATGTCGTAATTAAACTGTATAAGTACCTATTTTGATTATGTTTATACAATCTTACTGTGAAAAAAAAAACAAAAAACAAAAAAAACACAACAAATAAACTATCTTTGTGTAAAAAACAAACAAACAAACAAACAAAAAATCTTAAACCGCTATAAATGTTTCATGTTTTTAAAATTACATTTTGCTAAAATTATATTTTCATATATTTTTTATACTAAAATGATATGTTCATATATTTTTATACTAAAATTATATTTGCATATATTTTTATACAATCTTATTGTGAAAAAAAATTATATATTGCTACATTTTATACAATCGTACAGGAAAAACTCCCCAAATAATTCTAAAAAAATCTGTAAATGTTTTGGTGTTTCTACACTTTATCGCCGAAATTGGAGACGCCATTTTATTTCACGCACCTGCTGTCCAAATGCAAGGGAGAAATCAGTATTTTAAACTATGGTCGAAGTTAGAAATAAATAACAAAAATATTAAACTTCCGGAAAGAACTATGAAAAACAGTAAATAAAGAAAGTGAAAGAGAACATATGTCCATAATTGTTTAATTGGAAATGTTTTGATTTAATTAATGAAAAAGGGAAAGATTTTCATGGAACATTTTTTTTTTGTATTAAAAACAGAAAATGAAATGAAATATTCATAATGGTTTAAACTGGGCGCGAGCGCCATTTGAGAACCAAAACATTTACTGTATAAAAATTTATCAAAATATAATCGTAAAAACATTTATTGAAAAGTTTATTTTATAATTTAGAAATAATATAGAAAAGTTTATTTTATAATTTAGAAATATAATTTTAATAAAACAATTTTGTAATGAAAACAACATTGGATTTTTATAAAATAGTTTTTTTTTTTCGAACAAATAAATAATTTTAAACATTAAATAAATAAATAATTTTAAACATTAAATAAATAAATAATTTTAAACATTAAATAAATAAATAATTTTAAACATTAAATAAAGTAATAAATGTTAATTTTAGGTTAATTTATTCTTTCCGGAAACAATCGTTTCGTTCTCCAGTTTAAATTTTTTGTTATTTATTTCATGCTTCGGCCATACTTTAAAATAATGATTTCTCCCTTGCATTTAAACTGCAGGTGCGTGAAATAAAATGGTGTCTCCAGTTTCGACGGTAAATTGTAGAAGTGCCCATGTTTTTAACATTTATTTTATTTTCACTTCACTCATTTAAAAGAAAGGTGCTAGTGCAGAGAGTGATCCGCGCTATTTTTTAAATCGTATTTCCACGTTTAATTAAAGTTTTATGATATTTTTTTTTATTCAATTGTAAGGTTTAAGTACAGAATAGGTACAAAACACCCCCTCCCCATGTTAAGAATGGCTTTTTAAATAATAACGTTATTATTTCAGCACGGATCAATCTCTGCATGAGTACCAAAAGAAATAATGTTAAAACATTAAAATTATTTTTTTACACAAAAAATGTTTCACTTTTCCTATATTTTCTGTGTTATTTATTTCGTTATTATATATTTTTACGTTCTCGGAGACATTTGAGGTTTACAGAACGGTCGCTTGCTTGGCACTGTCATGCAGAAGTGCCTTATAATACAATATATTATTATAATACAAATTCAGTACATCATATTTCCGAGTAATTCTTAATAATACTAACTATAAATTTAGTAAATGAAAATGTGTTTACTACTACTACTACTACTACTACTACTACTAATAATAATAATAATAATTCGTCTAAGAATGTGATAAATTTAGTTAAAATATCTGTTGGAAGATGTTTGGTCGGAGGCACCAAATTATCTATCACCGTCTAAAAACATAGGAAGTAATGTCTACAACAATAAAATGTCTCGAGAAATATGCCGGAATGCCAAAGTTTTTTTTTTTTTTAATTATTATAAACGAAAAACGAATAGAGAAATCAACAAATACACAGATGTACCTACCAGGTGTTGCCCGGAATCCAATAAATTCATTAAAGGTATTTAACTACACAAAAAAACAAAAACAAAAAAAAAAACAACAATTCGGCGGCATATTAACTGCGTATAACCAGCAGGAAGTTAGCAGTTACTGGAAGTAGACGGCGAAAGTCAAATTTTCGTTCCCTGATTAAAACAGTTCCATATGTAGTTAGTGTTTCAATAAAAAAAATCACATGTTTTCTTTTAACACATGTACGAAGTGATCGGTCTGATAGAACGTAGGTACACTCTTAAAACATCACAAAAAAAATCTGATGCGAGCAATGTTGTCAGATTCTGTAAACACATAGATAACCCCTTAAACTAAGAGCAGACAACTCCAAATCCTTACCTCCAAAGAAAAAAAGAAACTTATGGTGTAAGGGGGATAACTCTTAGTGATATATCCTGCGGTGGGTGGCCGTAATAAAAGGATATTCAAGAAAGGTATTCCACAAGGAAAATAAATGGATAAAGAGGTTCTGAAGTAATAAAGAAATAGAGAAGTTTATTGAGAATATTTACAGAGACAGCATGTTACGTTTTTAAGTGTTCCCGCCCAGGGAAGGCTCTCACAACCGGTGACCGGTCGGTGATAACGTTTTTTCGATAAAAAGTTCCGGCGGTGAATTGCTCATCTCGCCATAACACCTCCCCCTAAGACAATTTCTCCCAAGAGAATTTGGCTTAGTATCGTTTGCTTTTTGGCTTGGGGCTCAGCCGGTTAACTTTTCTTTTCACCCTTGTACTTTTTCTCCTCAATATCGTTTGAGTGGATGGAGTTGGTGGAGAAGCTGGAACTCTCAAATCTAGAGTAAGTTCTGTTGAGGGTTGGGGAATATTAAAAGAATCATACAAAACCTCTAGGGGCAGGTCATTTTCTTCTGCCTGTTTGTAGTCATCAGTGTGTCGAGGTCTTAGCTGATTTATATGCCTGCGACAGTTGAATTTATTACTTCTTACAGAATATAGCATGTGTCCGATTCTTTTCATGATAATCCCCTCCTCCCAAAAATTTTTTCCACTCCTGTAATTCAGGAAGAATATTCTGTCACCAGGTTTGTAAAACCTTGTTGGAAAATTTTCTTCTGTTGTTGTTACTCTGGTTGCACTTGGTAAAATTCTGTCAAATACAGATCTGATTTTCCGTGCAAACATCAGTTTGGCTGGTGACGAACCGGTATCAGTGTTTGGGTTCGGAGTTATCCTGTACACCGATAAAAATTGTTCAAGACTCTTCTCGTCAGTGTCCATGCCTTGGTTTTTCTTCAAGGCTCTTTTGAATGTATCGACGAACCTCTCTGCTAGGCCATTTGGCCTTGGGTGGTAGATTGCCATTGTTAAATGTTCAATGGCTAGAGCCTTGCAGAATTCTTAAAATTCTTTGCTGGTAAATTGGGTGCCGTTGTCGCTGACAATAGTTTTAGGCACTCCAAAACGACTGAAGAGAACTCTTAGTGCATCTATTGTACTCATCGAAGTAGGGTGTTTGTATTTAAACACTTCTGGCCATTTTGTGAAACTGTCGACGACCACTAAGAAATAATGTCCATTTAAAGGACCTGCATAATCGATATGTAACCGAGTCCATGGTGTATCAGTCTTTGGCCACGGTTGTATCTGCACGGATGGTGCCTTTACTGCTAGCTGACACCCTTGACACTCTCTTACGAGTTTTTCAATGTCCTGGTCCATCCTAGGCCAATACGTATATCCACACATTAAAGCTTTCATTCTCTACATGCTTGGATGACCACTATGAAATTCTTTTAAAATTCTTCTCTGAAGCGTAGTCGGTATGACGACTCTGTCTGCGTACATCAAGGTTTGAGCACAAATGGAAAATGGTAAAATTTTAGGGTCCTTCTTTGATTTTCCATTTAGTTGCACCAACTTTTTCATTTTCACAATATGATCATCCTTTTCTGCTGTCTTATTTATTTTGTCTAGAGTCACTGGTAACTCTCTGATTGTGTTGCACAGTAATCCGGAGAGTTCTTTTTCCTCTGTCAATGCAGCTATTACTGTGTCTTCCAAAGGTTCAGCACACTTTTGGATTTTGCATGTCCGATATTTTTGGATGAAATGTACTCCATTTTAAAGTTATAATTTAGTAGAATTATGCTCCATCGTTGGAGTCTGTTCGCAGTGTGTAGGTATGCCATTTTAGAGCCAAAAATAGTCAATAAGGGTTTGTGGTCGGTTTGCAAAGTAAACATCCTTCCATGAATAAATCTATGGAATGGCATAAATAATCGCCAAGCTTTCTTTTACAATTTGAGAATAGTTTCTTTCAGCCGGCAAAAGTGATCTGGATGCATGGGTTATTGGCTTTGTTGATCCAACATTATTGGGTGCTGGCATCCTCTGGATTGCTTCTGTTCTCTGAGGATCCGGTCTTCTGCCTTGGCTGTCGATAATTTGACCAAGATATTTTATCTGTTTTTAAAAGAATTCATATTTTTCGGCACTTAACTTGAAACCAAATTCCTCAATTCTTTGGAAAACTGCTCTGATGTGTTCCTTATGTTCCTGTACATTTTTACTTTTGACGAGGATGTCATCCAAATATGCGATTGCAACATCTAAATCAGCAAGCATCGTATCCATTATTTGCTGAAATAGTGCTGGGGCCACTTTTAATCCAAAAGGAAGTCTTTTTAGTCGGAAAAGTCCTAGATGGGTATTGATACACAAATACTTAGAACATTCTTCACTGACTTTTACCTGAAGGTAAGCTTCCGATAAGTCGATTTTGGAGAAAATTCTACCTCCATTCAGCTTTGTAAAAATATCTTTAGGAGATGGAAGTGGATAACTATAATCCATCAGACAGTCATTAAGGCCTGTAGAAAAATCGGCACATACCCGAATCTTCTTATTTTTCTTTTTAACATACACAGTGGTGCTCGCCCACTCAGAATAGTCAACTTTTTCGACTACACCATTCTTCTGTAGTCTTTTTAGTTCAATTTCAATATCTTCTTTTGAAGAAAAAGGCACATTTCTTTTTGGTCTAAAAACAGGTTTCACATTCTGTTTTAATTCAAAATTTACTTCAGTTTTGGTGCACACTCCTAATCCCTCTGAAAAAACTTTGGGGAATTCAATTTTTGACACTGCCAGAAAATGGTCATTTTGTTTGGAATTTTTCTTTTCCAACGCTCTTACATTATTGCAAAATGAATTTATGGGTAGCTCCCATAAATCAAACAAAACAATCCAATCAATTCCAAAAAGGCAAGAATTTATTCCTGGAACAACTGAAAGGTTTGAGGAAAAAGTTTTCGATCCAAGAAAAACATTGCAATTAAATTCTCCCATGAATTTGAATCGCTCTCCGGAAACACCTTTTGCAATTTTTTGTGTTTTTCTCAGGTTTGGACCACCAATTCTCTTCCAGGTCACTTCGTCAATAATTGATATGTCGCTACCTGTGTCTAAAAGTAGCTTCACTGAGTGACCATTTATTTGTGTGTGAACGAATTTTCGTTTCCCTCCTTGTTTTATTTCTTCTTTGGACAAGACAACATTTACTTTTGGCTTCCATTTCCGTCTTTTGTCTTGCTTAGTTCGGCAGTGGGATGCCCGGTGTCCCACTAGGCCACATTTGGTACAACGTTGGTCTTTATAAGGGCAGTTTTTTCTTAAGTGCGGACCCGCACAACTCCAACATTCAAAACTTTTCCCTTTGTCTTTTGGAAATGTCTTCTGTTTTACTACCTGGACTTCGGATGTGACTTTTCCCTCTATCCTCGTAGTGTCCCTTTTTACATTTATAAATTTTTGACATTCTTCTGTCACTTTTTGCAAGTTTATTTCCGGGTCTTGCTCCATGATTGATAATATCTTTGACCTTAAATCCTTGTCCTTCGGTGCTGTCAGTCCTTAGACAAATATGTAGCACTTAAAGATGTCCACTGATAAATCCTTTAATTTAAACAGTTCACACTGCGCGTTGACTTTGCCCGCATATGTGACAACTGACAATGCCATCAATTTCATCTTTTGACATATTTAAACACCTATACCGTGTATGAAAAAGACTATCTCTTTCACTGAATATAACATATAAAATTTTCACCGTTTCAGAAAAAGAGATCTCTTCCGGTTTTTTAGGCAATATCAAATTCGTGAATTTAGTATTTTCTTCTGTGCCCATTTTTTGGAGTAAGAGTGTTTTTTTTTTCTCATCCGACCACTTCTCGCATCGTTTTGTAAATATCGTTTCAAACCTACGATAATAGGCTGGAAAAGTGTCACCCTTTTCTGGAACATATTTAAGCTCTGAAAGCGAGTCCGCTATACCCTCAGCCGAAAAAAATATGGATGCACCCTCCTTAGATTTTTCTGACAAAATCGTTTCACAAAATAAGCGATTATCCGTCGTTTGTTGTATTACAAGAGTTTCGAAACGTTCTTGTTGAATTAGCATTTGTTTTTGAAAATCCATTTGGGCTTTTTGTTGAGCGATTAAACACTCAGTTAACGTTTTCGTCAACGTCGCTATTTGTTCCGATGTCATTTTCTTTTTATATGTATCAAAAGCAAGTTAACAAAGACCACAGAGAAAAAAAAATATTGTTCAAAAACAAGATGCTTATTTTCACAGAAAATTTTCAACACATAGGAAAGTTCCGAAAAAAAAATCACTGTTAAAATAACACTTGACAAAATTTCCAGAGACTCTTTTTTCGTTTACTTCAGCAGACATACGTAAACTTCTTTTAAAAATTTTCTTTATTAAATAAACACAGATTCCTCAGTATTGTTCATTTGTTGGTTTTTTATCGTATTAACCAAATACAAAAAACACGTCCGTTAATCGTTTTTTTTAATTAATTTATTTTTTTATTTTTTTTATTTTTAGTAATAACGAGATGAAAAATATCTCCCATGAAGAAAGTCACAATTTACACACACACACACACACACACACACACACACACACACACGTTATATAACGTCAACTCTTTGGGAGTTTAAAAAGAGAAAAACGGAGTTTAACTCGTCAATAATATAAAAATTATTTTTTACTTGTGTAAATTTGTGGCAGACACCAGTCTTTCGCTTTCTAAGAAGCTTTTTCTTCAATTAAAAGTGAACTTTTTGAACAACAACTTTCAGAATGTTCTCGGTTACCACATGTTTTTTTTTAGATGAATTTACAGTTCGTATCTCATCTTCGTCGCCAGTTGATATATCCTGTGGTGGGTGGCCGTAATAAAAGGATATTCAAGAAAGGTATTCCACAAGGAAAATAAATGGATAAAGAGGTTCTGAAGTAATAAAGAAATAAAGAAGTTTATTGAGAATATTTACAGAGACAGTATGTTACGTTTTTAAGTGTTCCCGCCCAGGGAAGGCTCTCACAACCGGTGACCGGTGATAACGTTCTTTCGATAAAAAGTTCCGGCGGTGAATTGCTCATCTCGCCATAACAGTGTGTGTATATGCATGTGTGTGTGTACATGCATGTGTGTGTGTATATGCATGTGTGTGTATATACATGTGTGTGTACATGCATGTGTGTGTATGTACATGCATGTGTGTGTATGTACATGCATGTGTGTGTGTATATGCATGTGTGTGTATATACATGTGTGTGTGTATATGCATGTGTGTGTATATACATGTGTGTGTACATGCATGTGTGTGTATATGCATGTGTGTGTATATACATGTGTGCGTATATGCATGTGTGTGTGTGTGTGTGTATATGCATGTGTGTGTGTGTGTGTGTATATGCACAAGCATGCATAAAATAAAATATTCCTTGCATTCATTGCATTCGTTAACATGTTCTTTTTTTTGGTTGTTTATTCCAATATCATCCTCCACAATTAGTGACTTATGACCTTTGACCTTCAGTGTAACTGCCTCTATGTAATACCGAACACGTAACCTACAGATCAGTAACCCAGTTCACAAGTGGTACCATCGACTTCAACAAGTGACACAGCCCAGTTGTGCATTTTTATTCAAATGATGTTTACTGCTATGAGCACAAAAAAGGAGCCGTTAACAATTCTGCTCATGAAAGAACACATGCAAGTGAAGACATATTTTTGTCCTTTACAAACTTCATTGAGAATACCCAGCTTTCAGTATACAAAATGGTGTCCATCGCCACTGACCGAGCGCCTGTGATGGTTTATTGCCAAATGCAGAGTGGACAATTCTTTTTTTTTTTTTTTACATGGGCTGTCACCACTTATCAAGGCCCGAAGGCCACTCAGAGATAAGGGTTATTGCGTGTACAGTAATAAATGAGATAGTATTGTATTATAGTAATCATTAGTATTGGGGGTTTTGATAGAGTGTCTTACTTAAGGGGGCGGTTTGTCAGGAGTTTGTTTATGTTGGACTTGAAGATGTTCAAGTTGTAGTCAGGTGAAAGAGAGTTCCACTGGCGAAAGAGAGTTCCACTGGCGTGCAGTTCTAATAAAGAAGCTTTGCTCATGGAATCTACGTTTGGATTTAGGCATAGTGGGGAAAATTATTGGCAGTAGTTTCAGCCGGACAGAAAGATTGGCGAGGGGGGACGAGGGATTGGAGCTCAGCATGAAAATAACGATAAAACAAAGACAGGCTCGCAACGTCTCTTCTGTGGGAAAGAGGTTGCAGGGAAGAGAAAAGGGCATACCCCACTAAACCACAAAGTCTATTTTGTACTCTGTCAAGGCAGGGTAGGCTGTTTTTAGCAGCTCCTGGCCAGATATGGCAGCAGTACTCCATCCTTGGACGTACTTGGCTTTTATACAGATAGAGAATTGCATTAGTAATGAGATATCTTCTGGAGCGGTAGAAGGACCCCACCATTTTCCCAGCGTCCCTGGCAACAGATTTGATGTACGTGTTCCATTTCAGATCAGGAGTAAAGGTCAAACCCAGAAACTTGTCAAGACATGGAGCCTCCCCAAGACGAGAGCCATCCATTTCAATTGATGCTAGATGGGAATCAGAGCATTGATAGAAGCTTGGTTTTGGATGCATTAAAAGTGACCAGCCACCTCTTCCCCCATTGTACTACGTGCTCAAGATCAGAGGAGAGAGAATTAGAGAGAACTTTGTCATTTACGGCCTTTGATGTGTTGTCATAGATGGTCGTGTCATCAGCATAGATGTCAACGAATGATTTAAGTATGTGTTTTGGGAGATCATTGATGTAGATCAGGAAGAGAGTTTGGCCCAGGATGGACCCATGGGGGACTCCAGCATTAATACTGTGGGCCTCTGATTTCTGCCCATCAACAACTACTCTTATGAACCTATCAGAGAGAAATGATTTAATGATTGAGAAAACATTTCCAGTAATACCGTAGCTGGAAATCTTGTGAAGTAGGCCTTTATGCCATACCTTATCGAAGACCTTCGATATGTCAAGCGCAATTGCCCTAGAAAAGAAATCTTTGTCAAGAGATTCACTAATCCTATGTGATATAACCGTTAGCACATCTGCTGTAGATCTTGCAGAGCAGAAACCATATTGTGTGTCACTAAGAAGGTTGTTTCTGTTTGAGGTGGTTGACTACTTCTTTATTTAATATGGATTCCAACAACTTACTCATGACGCACATGAGACTTATTGGTCTGTGCTGAAAGGGAGATGACTTTTCACCTGAATTCTTAAATACAGAGCATACTGATGAGGTTTTCCAAGGTGTTTGAAAGCACTTCTACTTAAGGCAACGCTTAAATAGTTTTGTAAGTATGGGCGCAAGTTCTGGTTGGAGCTTTTTCAGCACTATAACTGGAATGCCGTCAAGGCCAGTTGCTTTACTGGAATCAAGGTTCTTGATTAGCTTGGTGACCTCACGCACAGATATTTGTATGTTGCATAGCGTGTTGTCTGTTATAGGAGGAAATACAGGGAGTTGATGGTCATTGTAGTATAGGGTAGAATTAGCTGCAAAGTTCTTGGCAAATAGTCTGGCCTTGTCTGATGCTGACGAGATGACCTCTGGTCCATTGATGATAGTTGGATAGAACACACGCTTCTGTTCAAGATCCTGTTTGCTATTTGCCAGAACTGGTGGGAATCAAGCCGCTGCTCAGCTACTTAGAATTTAACAGACAGCATATAGCTCTCTTGCATTTTTTATTACTCTTTTACAGTAGTTGCTGGCAATCCTGAAAGCAGCTTTAGTCTCAGTAAATCTATTACCTCGGTAGCTATGGAAAAAGTGATTTCTATGCACGATGGCAGCAGCACGTTCAGGGAAGAACCATGGCTGGCTGTTAGGTTTTTCCTGGAATTTTTTGGATTGTATGAATCGGCCTATACCTACAATTAACCATTCGGTCAGGTCTGATACTGTAGAGGACACATCCTTTTTAAACATGGAATGCAGAGGTAGGTCAAATATGAATGTACGGAAGCTATCCCAGTCAGCCATAGAGTATCAATATACAGTACGGTGGAGAGGTACGTCTGAAGACTTATTACATTTCATTTTTATCTTAACTGCTACAACAGAGTGGTCAGAGGATCCCAGAGGAGATAAAACGGAACATGAACACAGCTCAGGAGAAGTTGTGAGGAAAAGGTCTAGAAGGCTTGCATATTGACCCGGTGTATCGTGCACATGGGGGGGGGTTCGTGAACAATCTGGGTGAGGTCATAGGCAATGGCAAAATCATGACAAAACGTCCCCTCGTCATCGGTTTTATTTGAGTGGATCAGTCATTCCACATTATGGACATTGAAGTCACCGCAAATGTGAATGTTAGCCGAAGGATGAGTTGACAGGATGTGGTCAATTTTCTCAGATATGCTCCACCATAGTAACCCCACTGTTGTGGGGGCGATAGAGGGTAAATATAAATGCAGTGGTGTAAGCTAGTGCAACCCGGAAAGCACATATAAGGTAAATTAGGGTATTCTCTGGAGATATCCCTACCACATGGAAAGCCATCTTTGATGTAGGCACATATTCCATGCCCATGACGATCTTGGGGGTCAGATCTAGATGTTAAGTTGGAGTATCCTTTAATTATGAATTCGTCTAGAGAAGTGGTTGGCCCTATGCCAGTTTTACTTAGAAAGAATATGTCCGGTTTCGTCTCCTGTAATTGTGTTTCAACCTCTGGAAGGTTGGAATGTAGACCCCTGATGTTGGAGAAGGAGAACTGGTAGTAGGGGTCTACATTGGTGGATGGGGTTCTAGGTTTATTCGTGTTTATTTTTTAGAGATTTGTCATGATTGTTGTTGAGGTTTTGGGGTTTGTGGAGCAGGTCGGTAAACTTGGTTGGAGCAGGACAGAGAGGGAAAATAAGAGAGAAAAAGACAAGAATTTTTTTTTGTTGCACATGAGAGAATCCATTTTTTTTGTTGCACATGACAGAATCCATTCACCAAATGACAATACAGCAGCCCCGGTACTTTGCACCTGCTGATAGGACAACCTCCTTAGTGGTTAATCCAAGGTTCGGGTCCCTGACTATCAGGCGGGTAACGTCAGCCCAGATGAAACGTTTACCTCCAACACCCTTACTAGTGACATGACCACAAGGATAGACATAGAAACAGAAATTTTCCGACATCTCAGGCTACTCTTTACAAAGTACTACCGACCTAGAAAGCAGTATTTTCTTCATCCTTTGTTAGAAAAATCACTCATTGGAAATGAGGACTGAAGGACAAAAAAGGAGAAGCGAGAGTTACTGGAGCCGCTGATAACACATCCACATGCATTATCTACTCTCCATTGAAAAACAATAAATAAATAAACCAAAAAAAAAAATAAAAGGTGAGAAGGACTTATTAATATCTACTTTACCCATTCACAGCTTAGGATAGTACTTGAAGATAGTCTCCCCTCCCATGTTAATGCATGGATACTTTTTGTCTTTATCTAAGTCGAGCTGGCATGTTAAACAGTTCCAGCTCCATCCCATAATAAATATGCTATAATAGAACTTTTATCAAATTGAAAAAGTCTGGTTATTTTTAACTCGTTTTAAAAGCTGGTTAAGAAGTAATACCTTTAGGGTTTTGTATTAACTTTAGCTAGAAGTAACGCATACAAAAAATACAAAAAAGCCGCGTGTTTTTGAGTCTTTCCAAGACTTCCTTAATTACTACTGTATAATACACCAACAAGCTTTATCTCCTAAAATGCTCAACATGAAAGAAATAATGGATGCCGAAAAGAAGATCGCCTGTTCTATTTGCACCAAATCTTTTCAAAGACGACCATTCTGTTCACATCTCAATAACACTGATGATGACCATTCTGAATTATTGTTGCACTCTGATTGCTAAGTCCAGTACAATTTAAAAAAAGATTTTGAGATCTCTGTCCGCATATCAAGGTTTTCTTCCGAGAAGCCAAAAGTACAGAATATAACGAAGTGATGATCAGTGGCTGTGTGGACTTAATATTTTCAACTAATCTAATTAACATGTTGAATAACCTTAATTTAGAGCTGCAAGAAAAAAGCAAATCTGGGATTTATTAATCACAGTTTTGTTTTTTCCTTGCAGCTCTGAAAAGCTCAGTTAATGCTTCCAAGCGAAAAATGAATCATCTTTCTTCAAAACTCCAGCACCATGATTTAGAAAACATCCAAAACCTCACTGATGTGATTAACTGAAGATGGAGGAGAAATCATGTTTGTAACTTGATAATGTGTTCTACATAAATCAGATTGAAAATTCATAAAACATTTGAAGATTTTGTTTTACTCGAACCTATTTGCTACCTTTATGTGCTACCCTTTTCGGGAAGATGCTACTGTTATTCCACTTGCATAAAAAAATTGTAACAACGTTTCACCTGAACTCATTTAGAGTTGACGATGACATTTTGATACTACAAGCTGACAGTGAGCATGAATAGTTTTAGAACTTTTGCAAATGACAAATATCTTAATATGAGAAAATGGGAACTTCTGCATGACAGTGCCATGAGGCGACTGAGACGAGTTATCGACCTCTCTACTTTAAATGAGAAATGCCCTCTACTGGTCATTCTGCGAACCTCAAATATAAATAAGTGTTTCCGAAAACAAAAAAAATATATAATAACGAAATAAATAACACAAAAATATTGGAAAAGCAAAACATTTATTGTATAAAAAATATAATTTTAATGTTTTAATATTTCTTTTAAATGAGTGATTTATAAGTGAAAATAAAATAAATGTTAAAACGGTGTGTGAGTCGTTGTTGAGCTTTCTTGTTCCTTTCCGTCCGTCTAAAACTCTCAAGATTGAGCCATCTGGGGTTTAGTAGATCTGGATAAGTCGGGACGTTTATCCTGAGGCGTCGGCTCATTAACAGTTCACTGGGGCTAAACCCACAGTCCATTGGTGTTGCTCTGTGTGCAAGCAAAGAAAGATATGAGTCTTTTACTTTTTTTAGCATTCTTTTCATTGTTTTTACACAGGCTTCTGCAGCTCCATTGCTTTGGGAATAGCAAGGGTTGTTTATAACATGTTGAAATCCCCAGTCGTTTGCGAACTTGGCAATGAGGGGTTCAGGTGGTTGGTGTCTTAGCTTGGCGCATCTTGGTCAGTTTTCCACAGTCCTTTTGATTTGGTCAGACAGTCTTTGCCACCATATGTATTGGCAAGCTCTTTGTCTGAACCTGGTAATTCCCTGATGACCAGAGTGGATTTTGGTGATGTCTCAGTAGTGATGGGATTATGATCCGTGTGCCATACATCAGTAATCCATTCTCGCATGTGATGCTGCCGCGGTAGGCCCAATAGGGTTTAATTGATGCTGGGACATGATCTTTTGATGGCCAGCCGTTTCTTACATATTGTAAGATGTAGTTGCTGATTTCATAAGTCAGTTTTAGTGGCTTCCTCAAACTCTTTCAGACGTTTTCCTGTGGCAGGTAAAGATTCCATCATGGTGTGGACGAACGCTGTTGATAACTCTTCTAGGTCCTTATCTTGTTTGGTGGGTCCATTGCCGGATACCACTCTTAACAGAGCATCAGCTGTATATAGTTCCTTACCAGGGACATAGCGAATTGTATACCGCATTAAACGTATTGGAAGCGTATGCATACCTCATTAAATGTATTGGAAACCTCTGTATCCTTGCTGGAAGTTCACTGAGGTCCTTGGTACCTAGTAGTGGCACTAGTGGTTTGTGATCTGTCTCCACTGTGAATGTAGACCAACAAGATAGTCTGAAAAGCGTTCACAAGCCCATGTTATGGCTAGGGCCTCCTTTTCTATCTGTGCATAATGTTTCTGACATGGCTCGTGAAGCGTGGGCGATGGGGTGTAATTTTGTGTCATCCTGTTATTGTAATAATACTGCTCCCAGCCCGTTAGATGAAGCATCGCTAGAAACCACAATCTCATTTGATGGGTTGTATAGGCATATCACAGGTGCTAAACACAATGCTTTCTTGATGGAGCTGAATGCATCCTGTTGTACATTGTCCCAAACAAATGAGTATTTCTGACTCAATAAATTCCTTAATGGTTTAGTCATGTTTGCTAGGTTTGGAATGAATTTTCCTAATTGATTCACCATCCCTAGCAACTAGCGGGTTTCCATCATGTTCGTTGGTGTTCGGAATTTGCAGACACCAGTGAGCCTTTCCAGATCAGATCGCAGGCCGTCAACACTGAGTATATGTTCAAGAAATTTTACTGATGACTTGGATATTTCACATTTTTCGGAATTGAGTGTAATGCCAGCAGCCTGAATTTTTTGTAGTGTGTTTTTCAGCCGGGCATCATGTTCTTGTTGATTTTTTCCATATACTAAAACATCATCTTGCATGCATATGGCTCCAATTTCGGTCTCTAGTACTTGTGACATGCGCCTCTGGTAGATCTCACTCGCTGACAAAATACCAAATGGGAGGCGGTTGAATTGGTATCGTCCAAATGGAGTTATAAAGGTCGTCAACGAATGGGATTCTGATGAATCTGCTAATATCTGCTGTTGGCATCCAATTTGCTCATGATTTTTACTTCCCCTAACTGAGCCAAAACGTGGTCGACTGTGGGGAGCATGTCGAGTCCACATTTTACGTACTTATTGAGCTTTGTGAGATCTACGCATATCCTAATCATTCTGTTCGCTTTCGGTACTATCATCATGGGGAAACAATCTTGCTTATGACCCCCAGCTTTTCCATTCTCTGAAGCTCTGCCTGTGTTTTCTTCATCAAGGGTAGTGGTACACATCGTGGTGTGGATACTGAGTATGGACTTACATCCGGATGTAAGAGTATGGTACATTCTTCCCCAAATGTGACTAGGCCTGTGAATAGGTCTGGCATTTCTTTTTTGGGGTCAAATGGTCGTTTTTGGCTGTTGATAGTCTGCAGATTTGGGTGGATAGTTACGAGCTTAAGTGCTTTGATGGCTGGCCTTTCTAACAATGGCTCCTCAAGATTTGGGATAATAAATATCCACTGTTCTGTTGAATGCTCTTCATGCGAGACAGTTGCAGTGACCACTCCAGTCACTTTGAGTGGAATACGTCTTGGACCATGTAGAATTTTGTGAGTATCTAAGAGATCTGGTAGGTCTCTCCTTAACTTGTAGATGTTCTCTGGTCTATGCTGCTGCATGCGCTCATTTTTTTGTCAATTCTCATAGTGCAATTCTGCCCGAGTCTTGTCATGTGTTTACTCTGACCTTGTCTGCGAATTCTGTTGCCACCAACGTAGTGGACTGCAATATTATTGTCAGTGAGATCTTCACCAACGATGTGTTCTGAAGACCGCAGGAGATGCTGTTGTGATTTTATTGTTTCACTCTGTCGTGCACGTCTGATGGCTCCGTCCGAGGTGAGGTCTGGAATCATTTGCAAACTTAGTGATAAATTAGGATCCGTGCACCCAACTACAATTCTGTCATGAATTAATTCCTCGTGCAGGTCTTGGAAATTGCATTTTTTAGCTAGTGTATGGAGATTATTGATGAATGAATCAATGGACTCGCCTCCCTCTCGACACCTTCGGTTGAATCTGGCTCGTTCATAAATTATGTTTGTGTCGCCTTTGAAATGGTCATTGAACTTTGCTACCACTATAGTGAAGTTCTGGGCTACCTCGGGTGCAAGCTTGCATATGGCGAAAATGTCTTCAGCTTTATCGCCCATACAATATATTAAGGTGTCCACCTGACAAGGACTTGGTTTTTTGTCAAGGCTGGACACTGTCCGGTAACAGTTGAACCGTTGTATCCATTTTCCCCATAACTCGGGTTAGTCGAACGGAAAGGGTTTTGGTGGGCTCACGTGGCTATTCATTCTGCTTATGGAATTTCACTTTTTCCTT
This sequence comes from Euprymna scolopes, assembly GCF_053919585.1. Classification (NCBI taxonomy): domain Eukaryota; kingdom Metazoa; phylum Mollusca; class Cephalopoda; order Sepiida; family Sepiolidae; genus Euprymna; species Euprymna scolopes. The sequence goes on from NC_136526.1 coordinate 28,286,167, forward strand.
TTTTTTTTTTTTAAACGGCTCTGAGGCTCGGTATTTAGTATAAGTTTTTCCGCGTATTTTGCTCACATTTGTTTGTAAATCCTTTGTTCTGACACCATGTTTTGTTACGTTTCTATTAATAACAACAGGACGAGGATATCAATCGTTCAGATCAACATGGCCGACTGACCAAGTCTTGTTTATTCACGTTTATAAAACATTGAACAAAGAGGGGGGGGGGGAACTCCCACTAATGCAAGGGACATAATAATTCCGACAATATATTTAAAAAATTATTTGTAATATTGAAAAAAATTAATAAAATAAAAGTGTCAATCATATTTAGGCAGTTGATATTCGCAGCCGAAGTGAACAATGAATTTTTAATATATAAGTAAATAAACGTAAATATTACATGAAAAGAAACAAGTCGGAACTTTTACGCATGGAGACGATTTTCATTCGATGACCGCCTCCTTCGACTTTCCGGTCTTCATGATACAAGAATACTGTGAGTTAAACTGCCAAATAACCGCGATTCAAGAAATCCTAACAAACCGTCATTGTTTGTGCATGCAGAAATTACGACCCTTAAATTACATCGAACTTTCTGGACGAGAATTAAACGAGATCGGCAGCCATTTTATTATCAAGTTAAACAAATAAGTTTTATATTTTATTGTTTGATGCGTTGGAGGGAACACACTGGACGAAGTCTTTTTTGTTGTTACACGATATCATATGTTATAAGCAGTTTTCCGTCTTTTAATTTTGTTTTTAATATTTTTAATCAATATTTTAATCTTTACCGATTTGGAAACATAAGAAAGAGAAATTATCAATTTTTATCTTTTCAACACAAAAACGAAAAGATATTAGCTCGTTTTTTTTCCTTTACTTTTTTCACATTCAGTATTCTCTAGCGAAAGGTAAGATTTTTCACACTTTTCCGTATGTTTTTATTGTTTATATAAAAGTTTGAAAAGTTCATCATGACCTTTTATATATTTAAAGTACAAACAACAATAATAATAATAATAATAATAATAATAATGATAATAATAATCTTTATTTCGATTAGCAATACACATGAAAAAATTGAAATAGCATTGAATATTTCAATATTGGTATGCATAGAAAGAGCTTGATGAGCTAAGAAAGAATCTTTTTAAATTTTTGAAATCTGATTAAAATTAAGGAAGTTATGGCTATTTTTGTGCCTCACACGTTTGGATATTTTTCCCTCTTTAAGACCATATGCGTTTCGTCACATTTTTTGCACTACTTTTTCAGTAAAAATGTCATATCTTTGTTAAAACACAAGACTAAGAAATGAAATTTACCATATAAGTGTATTTTTGTACAAGGAATCAGAATATGCAACTGAAAATCTCCCAAAGTTTATGGTTTCCAAATAATCTGCAGTAAATGTGCATAAATATGCAGCAATTCCTTAAAAATGCCATGTATCCATAAACAGAAAAGAAGTTGGAGAACTCAAAGTTGAATTGTAATGTGCTTTATGTACAAAAAACTTAAATCTAAACATAAGACCATTTAAAAATGAATATATTGCAATATTTCTTTGGTATTATTGTAGATTAACACCTTCTGTTTAACCCCACTCAACTCCTTCTGACCACCCCTCCAAAATGTGATTCTACCTTTTTAGGAAATTATGTATAAAATGCCATGAAATACTTTAATGAAAGATAAACAAATTATTTTAGAATTGAATGTAAAATAAGTTCCTATTACAGGTCATTCTAGCATTTTAGGGCAGTTAACTTTTTTTTTCTATGGGAAAATATGCATGCTTTTTTTTTTTTAAGATGATTATGTGTAGTTTTAAGAGGGTTTCTATGCAATGAGAATATGAGGAGGGTTGCCATTCGGTCTTTGAATTAATTGTAGGGCTAAGGAAAATTATGTGCGAACATACTGAAAACTTAACAGAGACAAAGCTAACAAAAACAATATTAGAGGGGGAGCAGTTAGTTTCACAAAAATTTAATGTAAAATAATTCATCATTTTCTGGCCATTCTAGCATTTTAGGACAGTTAACCAATTTATTTTTATGTGTATTTTTCTTTAAGGAAGGGTCTATTTTTTGTTTGTTTGTTTTAGATGCTTGTATGTGGCTTACAGAGGTATTTTGTTGGGGGGGGCGCTTGCCACTCGAACTTAGTGTTATTGTTAGGGTTAAAGAGTGTTTTAGGAGGAGACTTGCCACACATAATTTGTATTAGAGATAAAGTTAAGAGAGCTTTTTTTCAAAGAGAGCGTTCAAAAATTTGTTGATTTCTATTTTCGAGGTTGAAGGTGTTAATTCCATAGGCCGTTTATACTACGCTGGAGCAGGTTGTAAAATATCTTTCGCTTAATAAGTAGAAAAAAAATAACAAAATAGAAAGCTTCCTAATTGTAGTTTGATGTGTTTTCTAACTGCTTTTAAAATTTCAAGAATATTGATATAGATTTTGAGGGTTTGTATTACTATACACATAGATTCGAAAAAGTTGTCAAAAAAAACAAATATATAACAAATAAATGTTATCAAAAGCAAGTTACTTTTCTACCTAACTGGATAATTTTTTAGTGTTTTTATTTAATGTAACATGTTTATTCAGCTTGAAAACAGTGTTTACTAATGTTTTGGAAAATTTAAAATGGCGCCCGCCGCCCGACTCTCTTGAAACGGTGAGTTTGGGGAAAAGAGTTAAAAATAAAAAAGTAGACAAAATACTGCTAGAAACTCGCTCAATATGTTACCGTGACATAGGCTGACATATATTCGGTGAGTTTTTAACAGTATTTTGTATAGTTTTTTTTTATTTTTAACTCCTTTTCTCAAACTTACCGTGTCAAAGAGAGTCGGGCCGGGCGCTATTTTTAATTTTCCAATACATCGGTAAACACTGTATGTATTTCGAGCTGAATAAACATGTTACATTGAATAAAAACACAAAAAATATATCCAGTTAGGTAGAAAAGTAACTTATCTTGCCTTTGATAACATTTATTTGTTATATATTTGTTTTTTGACAACTTTTTCGAATCTATGTATGAACGAGATTTTGATACTTATTTTGATTTAAAAAAAAAAACATTTGTGGCTGTTCGCAGTAAAACATTGTTTTAATTCGTTGTTCAAGACTAATTTAAAGAATAAAAGTGCATGCAAGCTTCCTAATTGTAGTTTTTGTTTTTTTAACCATGTTTTTAAATTTGACGAGCAATGTAAGAAATTGCAACAGATTCATAATGCCGAATTGGTTGGGATTGTTATTATACATTCTGAAAACCGAATAGTTCTAAACTAATGTTATTCTGATAACAAAATAGCTCTCATTAAACGTATAAGAACATTTATATTCATATTTTCATATTTTTCTTAATTCGTTCTTGAATAAAAATTAAAGAACGCGTGTTGTTTACACTGTGCTGTGCTATGGCTGATTCTACAGGCTGGAGCTGCTGCTACTTCTTTAAAATACTAACTGCATTTGACCAAATTCGAGAAATATAAACAATTTTTTTTCGGGTAGGTCCTTTTAAATTATCAATTACCGCGGTCCTACTCAACATAAAATAATACTTTTAATTGATAAAGATAGTAAAAAGATTGATTTACTTACTACTGGGTGTCCGAAGAATTTTTTTTTCAAAATGTTCAATATTCGTCATATTAAAGTCTTATTTTTAACACGACAAAAAAAGAAATAGTCAAAAATATTTCGGACACTTGACAGTATTAAGATTAACACCTCTTCTAATTGGTTCCCAAATTTCATGACGAAATTCTTCATACAATCACGGTACGGACCTTTAGAAAACAGGGGGGGTCATTACAAAACCTTACCGAAAACGCCATTTTATGACGTTCACATTTTTATCACTTTATTTGCTTAAAACTCTTAAAATATATAATGTACATTCATATTTATTAATTCATTTGAAAGTATATTCATTTCCGAACAAAACAGTAGTAATTTGAAGACTTGAAGTGCTTTGGTTTAAAAAATATGGCTATTTTAGTAGAACTACCTTGAAATCGGTGATTATCCAAAGCGTTTTTTCGTCCGTGTGTATTACTATTTCGATCTTTCATTCTGATGGACCCGATTATAAAAAAGATCAGGTATGTTTGTTTTTTTTACTCGATTACCCAGCGTAGTATAAGCATGAAGCCCTTCTTAACATGAGGAGGGGTATGTTTATACTACGCTGGGTGATCTTGTAAGAAAAATACAAAAGGTCTTTCTCCAGAATAGTCAACAAATCACAAAGGTGCGACAAAAATAAATATAGAAAAATGTAATGTTACCAAACACAAGATAATGGCAAAAAAAAAAAAAAAAAAAAAAAATACTGGGAATGACATTACGTTTGTTGCACAACTGATGACATTTATTGGATGTGTTTCTCAACTAGGTGTTTAGAAGAATAACGTTACTTTCATTTGGTAACATTTGTTTTGTATTTATTTTTGTCACCCCTTTTCTACTTTGTTGGATATTCTGGAAAATCGAAAAAATATATATGTACATATTTGTTTACCTTTTTTTTATTTTCATACTTCCTTTGCCTTTTTTATTTTCATACTTCCTTTTCCTTTTTTTATTTTAATATTTCCTTTTCCATTTTTTATTTTCATACTTCCTTTGCCTTTTTTATTTTCATACTTCCTTTGCCTTTTTTATTTTCATACTTCCTTTTCGATTTTTTATTTTCATACTTCCTTTGCCTTTTTTTATTTTCATACTTCCTTTGCTTTTTTATTTTCATACTTCCTTTTCCTTTTTTATTTTCATAATTCCTTTTCCTTTTTTTATTTTCATATTTCCTTTTCCATTTTTTATTTTTATACTTCCTTTTCCTTTTATTATTTTCATACTTTCTCTGCCTTTTTTATTTTCATACTTCCTTTGCCTTTTTTTATTTTCATACTTCCTTTGCCTTTTTCATTTTCATACATCCTTTTCCTTTTTTATTTTCATACTTCCTTTTCGATTTTTTATTTTCATACTTCCTTTGCCTTTTTTATTTTCATACTTCCTTTGCCTTTTTTATTTTCATATTTCCTTTGCCTTTTTTTATTTTCATACTTCCTTTGCTTTTTTTATTTTCATACTTCCTTTTCCTTTTTTTGTTTTCATACTTCCTTTGCCTTTTTTATTTTCATAATTCCTTTTCCTTTTTTATTTTCATACTTCCTTTGCCTTTTTTTATTTTCATACTTCCTTTTCCTTTTTTTATTTTCATACTTCCTTTTCCTTTTTTATTTTCATAATTCCTTTTCCTTTTTTTATTTTCATATTTCCTTTTCCATTTTTTATTTTTATACTTTCTTTTCCTTTTTTTATTTTCATAATTCCTTTTCCTTTTTTATTTTCATACTTCCTTTGCCTTTTTTTATTTTCATACTTCCTTTGCTTTTTTTATTTTCATACTTCCTTTTCCTTTTTTTGTTTTCATACTTCCTTTGCCTTTTTTTGTTTTCATACTTCCTTTGCTTTTTTTTATTTTCATACTTCCTTTGCCTTTTTTTTTTCATACTTCCTTTGCCTTTTTTTATTTTCATACTTCCTTTGCTTTTTTTATTTTCATACTTCCTTTTCCTTTTTTTATTTTCATACTTCCTTTGCCTTTTTTTGTTTTCATACTTCCTTTGCCTTTTTTTATTTTCATACTTCCTATGCCTTTTCTATTTTCATACTTCCTTTGCCTTTTTTTATTTTCATACTTCCTATTGCTTTTTTTATTTTCATACTTCCTATTGCTTTTTTTATTTTCATACTTCTTATTCCTTTTTTTATTTTAATACTTCTTATTCCTTTTTTTATTTTAATACTTTCTTTGCCTTTTTTTATTTTCATACTTCCTTTGCCTTTTTTTATTTTCATACTTTCTTTGCCTTTTTTATTTTCATACTTCCTTTGCCTTTTTTATTTTCATACTTCCTTTGCCTTTTTTTATTTTCATACTTCCTTTGCTTTTTTATTTTCATACTTCCTTTGCCTTTTTTTATTTTCATACTTCCTTTGCTTTTTTTATTTTCATACTTCCTTTGCTTTTTTTATTTTAATACTTCCTTTGCTTTTTTTTGTTTTTATACTTCCTTTGCTTTTTTTATTTTCATACTTCCTTTGCTGTTTTTTATTTTCATACTTCCTTTGCCTTTTTTTATTTTCATATTTCCTTTGCCTTTTTTTATTTTTATACTTCCTTTGCCTTTTTTTATTTTCATACTTCGTTTGCCTTTTTTATTTTCATACTTCGTTTGCCTTTTTTATTTTCATACTTCCTTTTCATTTTTTTATTTTGATACTTCCTTTGCCTTTTTTATTTTCATACTTCCTTTGCCTTTTTTATTTTCATACTTCCTTTGCCTTTTTTATTTTCATATATCCTTTGCCTTTTTTTATTTTCATACTTCCTTTGCTTTTTTGTTTTCATACTTCCTTTCTTTTTTAATTTTCATACTTCCTTTGCCTTTTTTTATTTTCATACTTCCTTTGCCTTTTTTTATTTTCATACTTCCTTTGCCTTTTTTATTTTCATACTTCCTTTTCCATTTTTTATTTTCATACTTCCTTTTCCTTTTTTTATTTTCATACTTCCTTTTCCTTTTTTCATTTTCATATTTCCTTTTCCTTTTTTATTTTCTTATTTCCTTTTCCATTTTTTATTTTCATACTTCCTTTGCCTTTTTTATTTTCATACTTCCTTTGCCTTTTTATTTTCATACTTCCTTTGCCTTTTTTATTTTCATACTTCCTTTGCCTTTTTTTATTTTCATACTTCCAGTTCCTTTTTTTATTTTCATACTTCCTATTCCTTTTTTTATTTTCATACTTCCTTTGCCTTTTTTTATTTTCATACTTCCTTTGCTTTTTTATTTTCATACTTCCTTTGCCTTTTTTATTTTAATACTTCCTTTGCTTTTTTATTTTCATACTTCCTTTACCTTTTTTTATTTTCATACTTCCTTTGCCTTTTTTGTTTTCATACTTCCTTTTTTTATTTTTATACTTCCTTTGCCTTTTTTATTTTCATACTTCCTTTGCCTTTTTTTATTTTCATACTTCCTTTGCTTTTTTTATTTTCATACTTCCTTTGCTTTTTTTATTTTCATACTTCCTTTGCTTTTTTTTGTTTTCATACTTCCTTTGCTTTTTTTATTTTCATACTTCCTTTGCTTTTTTTTGTTTTCATACTTCCTTTGCCTTTTTTTTATTTTCATATATCCTTTGCCTTTTTTTTATTTTCATACTTCCTTTGCTTTTTTGTTTTCATACTTCCTCTTCCTTTTTTAATTTTCATACTTCCTTTGCCTTTTTTTATTTTCATACTTCCTTTGCTTTTTTTTGTTTTCATACTTCCTTTGCTTTTTTTATTTTCATACTTCCTTTGCTTTTTTGTTTTCATACTTCCTCTTCCTTTTTTAATTTTCATACTTCCTTTGCCTTTTTTTATTTTCATACTTCCTTTTCCATTTTTTATTTTCATACTTCCTTTTCCTTTTTTATTTTCATACTTCCTTTTCCTTTTTTCATTTTCATATTTCCTTTTCCTGTTTTATTTTCTTATTTCCTTTTCCATTTTTTATTTTCTTATTTCCTTTTCCATTTTTTATTTTCATACTTCCTTTGCCTTTTTTTATTTTCATACTTCCTTTGCCTTTTTATTTTCATACTTCCTTTGCCTTTTTTATTTTCATACTTCCTTTGCCTTTTTTTTATTTTCATACTTCCTTATCCTTTTTTTATTTTCATACTTCCTATTCCTTTTTTATTTTCATACTTCCTTTGCCTTTTTTTATTTTCATACTTCCTTTGCTTTTTCATTTTCATACTTCCTTTGCTTTTTTATTTTCATACTTCCTTTGCCTTTTTTTATTTTCATACTTCCTTTGCCTTTTTTTATTTTCATACTTCCTTTGCCTTTTTTATTTTCATTTTTCGTTTTCCATTTCTGGTTTTCATACTTCCCTTTCCATTTTTTATTTTCATACTTCCTTTGCCTTTTTTATTTTCATACTTCCTTTTCCTTTTTTTATTTTCATATTTCGTTTTCCATTTTTTGTTTTCATACTTCCTTTGCCTTTTTTATTTTCATACTTCCTTTTCCTTTTTTTATTTTCATATTTCGTTTTCCATTTTTTGTTTTCATACTTCCTTTGCCTTTTTATTTTCATACTTTTCCTTTTTCTGTTTTATTTTCACACTTTCTTTTCCTTTTTTTATTTTCATAGTTCGTTTGCCTTTTTATTTTTATACTTCCTTTGCCTTTTTTATTTTCATACTTCCTTTGCCTTTTTTATTTTCATATATCCTTTTCCTTTTTTTTCATATTTCCTTTTCCAATTTTAATTGTCGTACTTCCTTTGCCTTTTTTTTCATACTTCCTTTGCCTTTTTTTATTTTCATACTTCCTTTGCCTTTTTTATTTTCATACTTCCTTTGCCTTTTTTTATTTTCATACTTCCTTTTCTATTTTTAATTTTCTATATTTCCTTTTCCATTTTTTGTTTTCGTACTTCCTTTTCCTTTTTTATTGTCATATTTCCTTTTCCATTTTTTGTTTTCATACTTCCTTTTCCTTTTTTATTTTCATACTCCTTTGCCTTTTTTATTTTCATACTTCCTTTTCCTTTTTTTATTTTCATACTTCCTTTGCCTTTTTTTATTTTCATACTTCCTTTGCCTTTTTTATTTTCATATTTCCTTTTCCTTTTTTTATTTTCATACTTCCTTTGCCTTTTTTATTTTCATATTTCCTTTCCATTTTTAATTTTCATACTTCCTTTGCCTTTTTTATTTTCATACTTCCTTTTTAACGATCTTGTTTTTAATCCACTTATTTATTTTACTGAATTATACATTTGTTACATGTAACTTCCCCCATATTTTTTTCTTTTTCCTAACCCCGTTTTCCATCTTATTTTAGTCGACTGAATTTCCGCTATGGTTCACTTCTTTACAAGTATATATATTTATATATATATATATGAAGGCATTGCTTAACAACTCCAATTGATACTGGAAAATCATCAAATGAAAGCCACATTACAGCATTTGTATTTGGTCATCTTTCAACTATGCAACAAAGCTTTTTTAGTATCATGGGTCTGCATCTAAATAATATTATATGTAATTCAATTTCCGATAATTTTTCCTCCTTCTTAAAATGATGAATGAAATCATTAATTGTCAACAAATGTGAACACATTTTGGCTTATTTTAATGGGCACATCTTATATTATGTTGAGTTCGAATTAGTGCCAAGTGATAGTGGAACATGCTTAGATCTGTGCTCATTTATTCTTTTTAAATCTCACTCCCTATTAGTTTACTTTTTCACATTAATATATTATTATTAGTTTATGTGTACCAAACGGATACCTTAATACTCTAAATAATTAAATTCACTGCATCATAATAAAGTCCATCCAAAGTTTCATCTAGTTCGGCCCACTAGTTTCCTAGAAACTGTTGACAACCAGAAATACATTGTAGATTATTCCTTAAAGTGTTTTTACCTCAAGATTTTTTAAAAATCATCTTTCTTTAATTTTATTAATTTTTCATTCTCAGACTTTTTTCTTAAAAGCTTCTGATAAACTTGAACATTTTGTTATTTTGATATTGTTTAGTGGACCTGCTTGCTACATTCACATACCAATTTTGTTTACACTGTTCAACTATATAACAGCATTTTTCTTTTATTAAAGTTTGCATATGTCAGTTATTATTTGTCAGTTATTATTTGTCAATGATTTTTTAAGATCGACTTTAAAAATATCCAAATGAAAAAAATCAAATTGATACTAGAAAATGATCTTATCATCATCAAATAAAATGTTAGGGCTAATATTATTTTGCTCATAACTAAATTAAAAATTATTAATTATTGATATTTCCTTTTTCTGACTTAAATTTAACTGAATATTTTTATAATGTAATCCAATTTATCTTCACTTTGATGAGTTCAGTGAAATAGTAATTTTAAACAAATATAATGATTATGCATTGAAATATGTAAACAGTAATATTTACATTTGGTTCAAATTTTTATATATAAATTTTACTTGTTATTTGAATTTGTCATCTCTGATCAAAGTAAGTCATATATATTATAGGCTTTCATCTGTAACAAAGACGATAGAAAGACAATTCACATATGTGTTAGTCATAATTTTAAATTAAATCTAAAAGTTTTACCATTTGTGATTCTTCTATTTTGAGCAATTAAGTTTAGATTGGCATAAATGAACACAGAAGACAAGACCATTAATCCAAATACTGCAATATCGAACAAGCCTTATCAATTTCACCGGCCCAAATTATTATGGCTGTAATAGAGATGAGCCCACAGATATCCAGGCTGTAATAGAGATGAGCCCACGGGTATCCAGGCTGTAATAGAGATGAGCCCACGGGTATCCAGGCTGTAATAGAGATGAGCCCACGGGTATCCAGGCTGTAATAGAGATGAGCCCACGGGTATCCAGGCTGTAATAGAGATGAGCCCACGGGTATCCAGGCTGTAATAGAGATGAGCCCACGGGTATCCAGGCTGTAATAGAGATGAGCCCACGGGTATCCAGGCTGTAATAGAGATGAGCCCACGGGTATAAATTCAGGTCATAATGAGATCAAGTGTTAGCTCCACGATAATTTCTATAAACCAAAATAAAATGAATGAAAAGCTATTGATTTTAAACAAATAATGTAATTATGCATTGAAATGTAAATAAAAATATTCAAATTTATTTCAATTTATTTCTTTAATTTTATTCATTTTTATTCACAGATTTTCCTTAATAAAAACATTTGCTAAAGTTGAATTCTGGTTGTGAATTACAATCAAGAACAACATAAGAGAAAATGTTGGTTGTGATGGCCAACATTACAGAAAATGTTGGTTGTGATGGACAACATTACAGAAAATGTTGGTTGTGATGGACAACATTACAGAAAATCTCTTGACAAAAGTTTCTGAAAATCTCACACGCTGAATGCAAGAATCTTTTAACAAATCTTAATTGTTGTGCAATATTTGTAATTCATCTTCATAGATTCTTTTCATTTGAAAAAGAGAATCTGAAACTGTCTGAAATACCAAGGAGATATTTAACATGCTGAATGCAAATACCTGTTAAATAAATCTCAATTGGTTTGCATTATTTGTAACTGTTTAAAAGGAACTCATTCGAATCATTACTGGACAGCAAGAATATTCTCATGAAAATTTTTGCAATTACCAAAGAGAAATTATTTCAAAGGAATCATTTGTGATGGCAAATTTGAATTAACAGAATAGAAAAACACACTTTTCATGAAAACTTTCATTTTCTAAGAAGAAAAGAAAATACACGGACAAGAAAATGTATCGTAATACTAATTAAGAACTTGAAGGATTCATTATTCAATATAAATTAACTGTAAACAGAACAAATAGAAAAACGGATTTTTTTTTATCAAATAGGAAATGTTTTCTATTGAAATAAAAGTTTCAGTAAAAGAAAATCTTACATTTTGAATTACAATCCTTTTGCATTATTTATAATTGGTGAAAGCATATTATTAATCTCTGGCCATTTTAAGATATAACAAAGAACTGAAGAAAATTATGACTGAACAGAATGCATATTCATCATTTTCAATTTACTATAAACAAAATAGTAAAATGTTCTAGAAACAACCCGTAATCATCATCACAATCATCATCATCACATTACGATTCTAGTTTTGCTATTAAAAACAGTTATGGATGCACAAGCTAAAAGCAATCCATATACTTGTGAAATATGCGGCCATTCCGTATCAAGTAAAACACATCTTGCTATACATACACGAACACATACTGGGGAAAAGCCATATTCTTGTGATGTGTGTCAGACCTCTTTTTCTCTAAAATCAACGTTAGTCATACATATGCGAAAACACACTGGAGAAAAACCATATTCATGTGAAGGTTGTGGCTCTTCTTTTTCTCAGAAATCACATTTAGTCGAACATAAACGAATACATACTGGAGAGAAGCCATATGCATGTACAATGTGTGAATATCGTTGTACAAAAAAATCAAGTTTAGTTGTACATATGAGAAAACACACTGGAGAGAAACCATATTCTTGTGAAGTATGCGACTCTTCTTTCAGCAGACAGACTTTGCTCATGGAACACATTAGGAAACACACTGGAGAGAAGCCATATTTTTGTGAAATGTGTGGATCTTCATTTACTAAAAAAGCGTATTTGATAGTCCATATGCAAAAACACACTGGTGAAAAACCACATTCCTGTAATATATGTGGCTCATCTTTTTATAGCAAAGGGCATTTAACTGCACATACACGAACACACACTGGAGAAAAACTGCATTCATGTGATGTATGTCCTGCTTCTTTTCCTTGGAAAACAAATTTAATTGAACATATGAGAACCCACACTGGTGAAAAACCACATTCCTGTAATGTGTGTGAATATTCTTGTATTACTAAACGAAGATTAGTTGAACATATGAGAAAACATACTGGAGAAAAACCTTTCTGTTGTGAAGTATGTGGCTCTTCTTTTGCAATGAAATCTTATTTAGTTCAACATATGCGAGCACACACTGGAGAAAAACCATACTCTTGTAAACTATGTAGTTGTGCTTATAGCCAGAAAACGCATTTAGTTGTACACATGCGATCGCACACGGGTGAGAAGCCATATTCGTGTGAATCTTGTAGTTATTCTTGTTCTAGAAAATCAAACCTAAAGACACATATGCGAATCCACACTGGCGAAAAACCATATTTATGTGATGTGTGTGGCTCTTCTTTCACCATAAAATCAGCGTTAGTCATACATATGCGAATACATACTGGACAAAGTATGTAGATGCCTCCATTGGAAGATGTGCAAACATTTGGAAACATGAGCAACAAACAGAAAAGGGGCAACATCTATTTTCAAAACAGCTTTCAGATATACATTTCACGCATAACAAAATCAATTGTTAGCCCCATGATCTCTTTAAATTAACTAAAATAAAATAAACTGAAAGGAAAAACATTTGTGATTCTATTTGCTATTCTTATTATAAAAATCTAAAGATACATATATTAATCAACACTGGTTGATATACTTGGACTAAGAATAAAATTTAGCCACAAATATGAAAAAAAGCCTCACATAACTAATATAAATAAATGCCATAAAACAATTTGATATAAAGAAATAAAAATCGTATGTGTTGTGACTATGAGTATGTCCAAATTATTTATTAAGCCATGCATATCGCCTAGTTGAGTCATCTCAAGAGAGACGTGAAAAGGTAGACTGAAAGCGTCATGCTAAAGAATACCAATTCAGCATTGAAAACGTGAATAGGAAGATCACTTCAAACAAATATATCCCTTTCAGTGGCGATAAAAGATTTAAAACAATTTGCCTTATTCTTGTGAAGTAAGCAAAACACAACGTCTAATTTATATGAGGATGTAAACGTGTGAATGCCGTTAGCTTTTCTTGTTCCAGAAAAATCAGGATTCAAAGTACATTTGAAAAAGCACAAAGAAACAAGCAAAAGCCACATTTTGATTTTTTATCTTTTACTATAAAAGCAGTTTTAGTTACGCATATGCAAACACACTTGTTAAATGTGTAGCTATTCTTTTTCAATCATGCCAAATTTAGACAGAAAAACATGTCATCATCTGAAATAACTTACCTCAATATAACCAATAAGATAACCAAATATTGTATCCTCACAATGACGTAAAACAACATAAAAAAACATAAACGCTGTGATAGAAAATTGACAGTGAAATATAAAAAACAACTATATATCATGCAAAATGCGCGTATATTTATTTAGATACACAAACACACATATATAAAATCTTTACACTCAGCACATTTTGCATAGAATGCAGATGAACATTGACAAAATATCAAATTTAAAGTGGATTCTATTTCATGCACGTTTATAATTAAAATTTTATATTAAATATTGAATAAAATAATATTTTTATTAAAACCAGGTATGTTTTTATTCTCGATTTATAATTTATCAAACTGAAAAATCATCTTGTGTAAAATTATAATTTTTTTATTTATCTTATTATTATTATTATTATTATTGCTTAAACTTGTTATTTTCTCTTACAATCCGAGAACTTTTGTTAATTTTTGAAAAACAATCGATTAGAAAGATGTAATTCCATGTCTGTACAATACAGGATTTTTTGTTTGCTTTTTTTGCTCCAAAAACAAACAGTAGAATTCCCCATCCTCACCTAGAGTAAAATAAGAAAAACGATAATGATCTGTTTAATTTTCTGTAATACCATCACGAAAAACATCTGCATCTTAGTTAAATTTCAATTAAGATTTAATTGTATGATTGTTTTATGTTTGAATCAAATAATATTTTCATTAACCATTTTTATTTGTTGATCTTCAGTTTCAGAAGAATCGTCAATAACTTTTGTTAATTGTTAAATAAATAATAACAATATTTCATCAACAAGAAAAGTCTCATCTCACATTTACTTTACTTTCCTGTGTTTTTTAGGATGAACAATACAACACTTCTCCATTCGGCATGTTTTCAAAAATGTATGACATTTTACTAAAACGTTTGCACACGTTTAAGTCCCCTTACCTTTTCTCCTTACTCCTAGATTTTCCACACTCTGACAGACTAAAAAAAAGTCAGACTCTATCCTTATTTTTTTTCTTTTGTCAGTCACTGACAGATCTCTTGTTTTTTATTTTTTTCGACTAGATCAACTTTCTAATCTCCTAGCATTTTTCCTTTTGGATGTTGTTCACACTTCTGATGACCATCGTCGGGCAGTTCTTTCCAGCCATGCTGTCGTCATAGTCAAACAGGGACCTTTTTCTCCTCAACTCGACGATTTCTTGACCATCTCTCTCTAACCCTAACCATCTCTCTCTTCCATGGATGTTGTTAACAAACTAAAGTCCTTGTACCTTAGCCACTGAATTCGTATTCATTCACACTCGCTAAGTTTGAGGGACCAAAACAGAAAACCCCTCCTCACAACATCTCCAGTGGCCAGCCCACTAATTACACAAAATAACCTCTATCGTAATAATTCACTCAAACTTCTAAACTCTGGAATCTCAGTAAACCTGACACAGATCCATAACCCGCACTGCGCTAGACCAGAAAAGCATTTCTAAATCCTTAACTATCGTTTTTTGATTTATCCTAATATCCTCGTCAGAGTGCTCCAGAATACTAGACTCAGAAGTACTTTGTTATACTATAATTTTCGCTTGAAACCATATTTCACCTTTTAATTTGTTATGTATTGGCAGATATTTGTGAAAAAAAAGTCAGGAAAAATTCTTTTGACGGCGAGCTAATTCAGTTAAATTTTAAAGTTAAATAAATTCATTGTAAATATCCTTTGAAAGTTAAATATTAGTTTCCTGGGTTTATTTCAAAGATAATTAGCAAAGTCCTAAGATATTGAATTGAATTTAAAAAAAACACCTTGTTTGTACAAAAAAAATCGCTAAATTAGTTCCCAAAAGCAAGAGATCCTTGCTCCATTCAACCAAAAGAAAACAAAGTCCTCGTCACATGTATTATACAGAAGCCCAAAATTGCAGACAGCCAAAAGGCTATTAATTTATTTTTATTTCGGACTATTAGTCTCATCTTTATTAGTTGTTTTTTTTATCTTTTTATTGGTTTGTTTATTCACAACGTTTCTGCCAACTATTCCTCTGGCCTTTATCTGGTGGTAACCATGACGGATAGAAACTTCGAATCTCCTAACTGCATTCTCAGCCATCACTGACATCTGTAGTTATTGTCTCACCACATTTTGAACAATTAACCTCTGGCACGCTTTGGGTGGGATTGAAACCGCTATCTTCAGACAATGCTCATCTGGAACCGTAGAGATTCAACGTCTCTATCAACTGCGCCACGGGCCCGGAAGAGCGATCAAGGTTGGATTCTTTGATCTTATAAATCCACATGGAATTAATAATTTTATAATTTACATAAAAATTAATAATTTTATTATATCATAATTAGAATCATTTAATTCATTTTTATGTAAATTATAAAATTATTAATTCCATCTACTAACTAATGAATTAATTTTATTCAAACAATTTTCACTACATAAATATATGCAAATAATAGGGGGGAAATAAATTCAATCCAGCGACTGACACCCTTTCTAACTCAACAATAAACAACAACATATGCAAATAATAAATAAAATATTTATCAATATTCAAATTTTATTTTTAGCTGCAATATTTTAAGTCTAAAAAATTGTTATTTTTTACTTTACTAGAATATCTTGTTCTTTACTTTTCCAGGTTGAATTTCTTGTCCTTTACTTTTCCAGGTTTAATAAAATCTTAAGAATATTACTTTTCATGCGCGCATTTTTCCATATAATAATATATATATATAAGCCAAAAGACTGTCTGAAAATGACGTCAGGTAGTTAAAGGGAAATAAGGGATGCTGTTTTTTTTTCTCCCGAATGTGCATCTATACATTCCTATCGTTAACGCTTGTCTAATTTTTACCATTCTTTAATTATTTTTCTATGTTTCTGCTTTTAAATTACATTTTTTATTTTTCAAGCTTATATAATAATTATGTTACGCTGACAGTTTCGCATTCATTCAAGCAAGGAAAATATTAAAATCTTGCATATAAAAATTATGCGAAACATGTAATTAAAAAATATATATATGGAAATATACTTTTTGCGATTATAATTTTTTTTGTGTGAAAATACTGAATAAACAAGGCTTAATTCAGTAGTTCGGGAAATTAATTTTTCTTTGAATCATATCGAATTCATTAATATGGATTCTAAAGGGTTTTTTCGGAATGTTCCTGTAAAAATTGAATAATTTTTTAATTGTTAAAATTTATGATGCTTTATTTTCATTAAAAAATCTAAAATAAATTCATTAATTTTTTTACTACTGAAACCATAACTTTAGTAAACAAAATAATACATTTCCACTAAGAT
Organism: Euprymna scolopes; assembly: GCF_053919585.1. Taxonomy (NCBI): domain Eukaryota; kingdom Metazoa; phylum Mollusca; class Cephalopoda; order Sepiida; family Sepiolidae; genus Euprymna; species Euprymna scolopes. The sequence continues at coordinate 28,303,188 of NC_136526.1, forward strand.
TTAAGTAAGAAATAATGCATTCATTATATTTTGTGATCTTCAAGGTATGAAAGGGGAGTAAGAAGGGATCAGTAGGTGTTGTCTGTACAGCATCAAGCTATGAAATCCTTAAGTTTGCTTCGGAGTCTTTGTATTCTGGATGCTTTTCGTACTGATTTGTGGGGATTAATGTCCTTTGTATTAACATTTTGGAAGGTGTTAGTTTCTTCAGGAGTGGGAAAAGGATTCTTCTCTTCATCAGCCTCGTCTTCATCAGTAGATAGTTCTTGAGAGACCTCGAGGCTAGCAGGGTTGTTTTCATTCATTATGTCTGTTTCATTCGAGGAATTAGGAGCTATGTCTTGCAGTCTTGCACATTGACTGTAGTTTCTGTGTGTTAGAAGGTAGTCGCACATGAGCATAGTAAGGGCTGGGCTGATATCTAAAAAAAGTGGCTGGAGTCGAGCTTACTTGTTCTAGTATGATTTCTCACATATATTAGGCCCGGTTTTATTCAAGAAGCAATCGAAGTCCTGGAGGAGGATTTACTGCTGTATTTAAATAGTCTGTCATGAGGAGTCGCATTAGTGGCAGTGTAGAGTAACGATCTAATTGAATGGAGGGCATCAGGTAATACGTCTTCCCAACAGAGCAGCTTCATGTTGCTAGAGTGTAAGATTATTTGAACGGCCATCCATAAAATGTTGTTCAGTTTCTCAACCTGTCCATCACCTTCAGGGGGGTAACTACTTAGGATAGAGGTAGCAATACTTTTTCCATGCAAGAAGTCTCTAATTTCTCGCACAAGGAAGTCAGCAGCTTGGTCAGTATGTATCACATCTGTGAGAATAAATTGCTTTGACTCTTCCGGAAATAAAGGATCATAGTTATTCCCCTTGGCCAGAATTAAGGATTCCGCCATATTGATTCTCGAAAACACGTGTATACTTTTAAGTTGATAAAACCTTTACGAAAGGCATTCCTGTTTACTCTTCTTTTATCTCTACTTTTCATTTCAATTTTATCAACTTAAAAAAAAATGACAAAGTACTGCGTCCGGATAGGTTCAACGTAGTACCAATAGCTCTAAATTCAGAAAAAAAATCTATAAACACTGGAAATTGGCGTTGGAGTATTACTTACATTCGAGTATTACTTACGCACTTTAAACAACAGGGAAATAGAAAATAATGCACAAAATCTCTTCGCCTTGATTAATTCAGTCTCAGCGACAGTATTTGAAATAATAAGCGATGCTACAGATTACAATGGCGCTATAGAAACGCTAGATGCTGTTTACATAAAACCAGCAAACATTATATTTAACCGACATCAACTTCTGATGAATAAACAGAAACCGGCACAAACTATCGACGATTTCATGCAACAACTGGAAGTTCTTGCTAAATCTTGCGAATTTCAAGCAGTAAGCGCTGGAGGAGAAGAAAAAGCGGTAAAACTATACAAACACCGTGACAGCGAATTAACCCTAACCCTAACCCTAACACTAACCCTAACCCTAACACTAACCCTAACCCTAACCCTAACCCCCTAACCCTAACCCTAACCCTGTCACGGTGTTTGTATAATAATACCGAAAAGGCAATATATTTGTGATGCTTTCATTAGCGGCATCTCCTCCTCGTCTATTCGTCAGCGCCTACGCGAAAAACCATTTTCAATTCTACAAGAGACCTTTACAATGGCTAGGTCTCTAGAACAAGCGGAGAAGAAGCATACAATAAGCTTCGATAACTACTCGAATGTAGCCGCTACCATAATTAAACCAGAAGATACTCCCTTAGCCACTATAAAAGGAAATACCCTACCAAAAGGAATTTGTTGCTTCTGTTGGAACACATGACATTCACTGGCGATGTGTCCTCCTGCGCATAACACCGAGTGTAGGAAATGTACGAAAAATGGCCATTGGTTGAAGGTATGTAAATCTTCCTCCTCCACTGCTGCTGTGTTATACGACCTGGACTCCCCTCACCCAATCTCTCCTGACTAGGAACGGGTGCCAAAGACATTACATACACGAAATGCAAAATAAATAGGCAAGTAGTGTCCAGCAGCATGGAGACCTTTATTAGCAAAAAATACAGCAAGAAAGCTGAAACTTTTTATTATTCCCATACAGAAAACCGTAGCATTGGCGGACCCTAATCAGCATGCCAAAATCATTGGCGAAACTATTGTTGACATCTCCCTAAACAGTAAAAACCACCATGCCATGACAGTGGAAGTAATTAAGGATCTGTTCATTGATATGATTATTGAAAAAGACCTCCTAAAACAATACAAAACTGTGACCCTGAAATTCGGCGGAAGAACTTGTTATTGGAGCAATGGGTAAGAGGGGCAGTTTTCCATGTATCAAAATTTCTCCTCCTCCCCTTTTCTCTCATTTTTCCACACGGACGACCCCTATTGCCACGAAATCTCGTCGTCACTCATTCAATGACAACATTTATTAGAGAGGAAACTGCCAGAATGTTGAGGGAAGGCATAATAGAGCCCTCTATATCTCCTTGGCGAGCCCAAGTTTTAGTGACCTCTAATGAGAATAAAAAAAAAAAAAAAAAAAAAAAAAAAGCATGGTGGTCGACTACAGCGACAACCATAAATAGATTTACAGAACTGGATGCCTATCCCATGCCGAACATTAATAAAATGGTTGATGACAGCTCGATACAACGTTTTTACAACACTCAACCTGAAGTCTGCTTACCATCAAATCCCAATTAGTCACGCCGATTGGAAATATACAGCATTTGAAATGGAAAACTTTACCAATTTACCTGTATCCATTTTGGCGTCACTAACGGAGTAAGTGCCTTTCAAAGATGCATAGATGGCATTGTAGAAAGAGAAAAATTAACAGACACTTTTGTGTATGTAGACATCCTTACATCATTTGTAGACATTTATGCTGATGACACTACCATTTATGGTAGCACATCTAAGACAGTAAACGACCAAGTTCTCTCCAATTCTCTCTCCTCTGATCTTGAGCAGTTTTGACAAGCTTCTGGGCTTGACCATTACTCCTGATCTTAAATGGAACACGTACATCAAATCTGTTGCCAAGGCCGCTGGAAAAATGGTGGGATCTTTCTATCGATCCGGTAAATATCTTACTGCTGATGCTATTCTCTATCTATATAAGAGCCAGGTACATGCAAGGATGGAATACTGTTGCCACATCTGGGCAGGAGCTGCTAGAAAGGACTTGTCCTGCCTTGATAGAGTTCAAAATAGACTTCGTAGCCTTGTAAGAGATGTCCTTTTCTCTTCCTTGCAACCTCTATCTCACAGAAGAGACGTTGCGAGTTTGTCTCTGATGTATCGTTATTTTCATGGAAAGTGTTCGACTGAGCTTCAATCTATGGTCCCCCCTCGCCAAACTTTCACAAGAAACACTCGTCTAGCTGTAAACACTATCAATAATTTCCCCCACTCTTTATCTGTGCCTAAACCTAAACGTAGATTCCATGAACAAAGCTTCTTTCTTAAAACTGCACGCCTGTGGAATTGTCTTCCGTTTTCCTGTTTTCCAGCTGACTACAATATGGCTGTGTTCAAGTCTAACGTAAATAAGTTCTTGATGAGCCGTTCCATATAAGTTATCAAATTTACCAAATTATCATTACTAATGATTACTATATTGTCCAATTTCTACTGTACACTCTTTAACCCTTATCCTTGAGTGGCCTCTTGGCCTTGATAATATGGTGATGCCTATGTAAAAAAAAAAATAGACAATGTGACAATATGCGGAAAGGATAAAAAAGAGCATGACTATAACCTTCAAAGGTTTTATAATGTAGCGAAAAGATACAACATCATGCTCAACCAAAGCAAGAGCATCATTTCTGCTACTTCTATCACACTTCTTGGTTATACAATCCAGAACAACCAAATTGCTCCTGATTACCTGAGGCTAAAACTACTCCTTGCAATGCCACCGCCTCTAAATTTCCGGTTTCAAAAACGAATAATTAGTATGTTCGCTTATTATAGTAAATTCATTCGAAACTTTTCTGATAAGATACTGCCTCTCAACCATAACAAGGAGTTTCCACTGCCCCCGTCTATTCTAAATTCTTTTCAGACGCTGAAGACCGACTTCAGAAATAATGAGGAGAAATGTAAACAAAAGAGGACAAAAGGTTTGTATGTTAAGCATCAGAAGCTTTATTATCGGCAGATGTATTCGTATAGAGCTGTGTGTGCTTTGCACGCAGTTTCGTATTTAGTTGTAGCCGTAGGTACGTACTTCATAACATCCCCCTTATTCAGTAATGTTTTATTGTTTTTTTTTATTACCCATTGCAGTCTGAGCTTATGTGTGTTTTTGTTTATTACTTTTAAATGTGTTGTGTTTTGCTGATATTTGTGTGTCTGTGTATTCATTTTAAATTTGTTGTGTCTCTTGTGTTTTGTTGATGTTTTGTGTGTGTTTGTTGTCTAGTGTATAGTCTCTTAGTCGGGTAGGGGGTTTGACAACACGACTAGACCTGCGAGGTTGTTTGTCATGTGTTGATAGTTGTTGCAACACTGGTTTCGCCTGGTCAGCATTATCTTCTGCTGCTTGCGGTATGAGAACATGATTAGGTATGATGAGTGTATTGGTTGAGCGGGTGGTTGGTTGGCGAATGTGTATTTGGTTTCTTCTGTAGATTTTCCCATTTACTCGGACTCCGTAGCTGCGTGGTGCTTCTTTGCTAGTGATGATACCAGGTTTCCAATCGCTGTGAGGGATCTGCGGGTGACATTTTACTCTAACAGGCTGTCCAATAGTGAGGTCTGGCAGAGGTTTAGCGTGTCTATCATAGTATTTTTTTGCTACCTGTTTTTTATTTATGAGCGCTTGCTGTGTATTTGCTTGCACTTGTGGTATGTAGTCTGTGGGTTTGCAAGGTAGCATGGAGCGAGTGCGCCTTGAAAAGAACCTTTGTGCCGGTGAACTATGCATGCCAGGTGTGATAGCATTGCGCCATTCAAGTATGGCTTGCCAGAAGTCTTTCCTTTCTTTTGTTGACTTTTTTATGATTCCTTTCATCAGCTTCAATGCCGCTTCAGCCCGTCCATTTGATTGGTGATGGTGAGGGCTGGAGGTTATGTGCCTGATGTCCCATGACTGTGTTAATTTGTGAAACTCGCTGCTTATATAGTTGGTAGCATTGTCAGTTATCATGGTAGCTGGTGTACCATGTGTGGCAAACATAGGTTTGATCACCCTGAGAAGGGAGTTTCCGCTTAGATCAGGGAGTTGGCCACCTTCCACAAAGTCTGAAAATATGTTCACCACTACTACAAAGTGTTTGCCATTTATATCAAAACAGTCACTAGCAACAGACTGCCAAGGGTGAACTGGTATCGGGTGGGTCATCAAAGGTTGCTTTTCGATTTGGTATTCGCCTGGTAGTTTCCCCAGGCCAGAGAAAACGTCTTCATATTTTCTGAGGATATCTTCCTTAGTAATTGTCCTTGTCTCCTTTACTTCACTCAGTTGTTGCACACATTCTGTATTAAAAGCTATCAGCCTCAGAGCTAAGCTAGCCTGTCCGGAAAGTAGTGAAGGTGAGTTGCTGTCCACCACTTGAAAGTTGACTTTTTTTCTTATGCCATTTATCTCACAATGAAGTATTACTGAGCCCAAGGGTTGCAGTATGGAATTGTCGTACAGCCTTAACCTTGTGTGAGAAGGCTGTAGTGGTGTTTTTTTTTTAGATGTTTATAGTCAGCAAGGGCCAAGGTGCTGCAGCTTGCTCCTGTGTCGATTTGGAATCTACACATGGTCTTTGCACTGTCTCCTGGGATGGATAGACAAATGTCTGCGTGGTACTGTTTGCGGTCTGAGAGAGACCCCAGAACATAAATACTTTCGTCACTGCTGGGCACTTCTGTTTCGACATTTTGCAGTTCGTTGCGTCATGGGTTTGTTTGGCCGTTGTGGTGGGGTGGGCTGTGTCTGTGATTGGTATACCCTGGCAATGTGATTGCGCTTTAGGCAGATCGCACACGTTAGTCCATAGGCCTGACATTTCCCTTTGTCGTGACTCTGTCCACAGAATTTGCAGTCCTTTATAAATTCGCGTGTCTTTTTTTTGTCAGCTTTTGTGAAGTGGATGTTTTCTATTGATTTGTTAAGTTTGCCGAGCTGTTGTTCAGCCTGTTCAGTGCTTCGGCAAATATCTATTGTCCGGTCTAAGGTAAGTCCAGATTTGCTAAGGAGTCTGGCCTGTACATTATTATTGCTGGTACCTATCACAATTTGGTCACACAGTAATTCATCCTCAAGCGCACCGTACTTGCAGGTTTTAACTAGGTTTCTTAATTTATTTAAGTAACTGTCAAATTTTTCGTCCTGTTCCTGTGTGCAGGAATTAAACATATACCGTTGGTATATGGTGTTTTGTTTAGGCTCAAAGTAGTCTGTGAGCCTTTCCAAAATATTTTTTGTACTCGCTTGTTCATCTTCCGATATTGGCAGATTTTTATATATCTGTAAGCATTCTTTACCGATAACAGAAAGCAGAGTTCCTACCTGTATTTTTGCTGCTTTTTTTTCAATTTCCGTTGCAGCTGCATAATTTTCCCAGGTTAATTTGAAGAGGGCCCAGTTCTCTCGTAAATCGCCGTCCATTTTCATTTTCACTGGTGGTGGAATTGCATATGCCATGTTGTAGCCGACGAATGTATAAAAATGACCGAATCCACGTGGTTGATCAATTCCGTGCCAGGATATGTAAACACAAAGTCCGAGTTAAAATATGTTCGTTTTGCTGAACGATTATAATTATCCACAGTGTTTACGTTGTTCCGGAAAGAAGAAAAAATTAAGTCCCACTTTGTTACACCATGTAATGAGGCGAAATGTAAACAAAAGAGGACAAAGGCCGTGGTTTGTATGTTAAGCGCCAGAAGCTTTATTATCGGCAGATGTCTTCGTACAGAGCTGTGTGTGTGCTTCGCACGCAGTTTCGTATTTAGTTGTAGCCGTAGCTACATACTTCATAACAGACTAATGATTACTATATTGACCAATTTCTACTGTACACTCTTTAACCCTTATCCTTGAGTGGCCTCTCGGCCTTGATAATATGGTGATGCCTTTGTAAAAAAAAAAAAAAAAAAAAAAAAAAAAAAGCTACCCTTATAATTGTTGACCCGGATAAAGAATTTGTAGTAGAAACTGATGCCAGTGATTACTGCATTGCTGCTACTCTAAACTAACAGAGTAGACCTGTTGCATTCTTTTCTCGGACACTAAACCCGAATGAGATTAGACATCATGCTGTCGAAAAAGAAGCTGCTACAATTGTCGAAGCTCTCCGAAAGTGGCAACATTTCCTACTCGGGATACATTTCAAAGTTATTACAGATCAAAAGAGCATCAGTTTTATGTTTGATAATAAGAGGAAATCTAAAATTAAAAATGATAAGATATGTCGTTGGCGGATCAAACTGTCACAATTCAAATTCAGTATTGTTTACCATCCAGGAACGGAAAATACAGCTGCTGACACATTTTCTTGCAACTCTGCATTAACGCACACTTTGCAAGACCTCCACGACTTGCATGTGACACTATACCATCCTGGTGTCACGCGACTCAACCACTTCATCAGGACAAGAAACCTTCCTTTCTCTTTAGAACAAATTAAAAATATAACAGACTCGTGTTCCTCCTGTCAGTATCTGACACCTAAATTTTCCAGTTGTAACAAAGGAACACTCGTACAGGCTATACTACCTTTCCAGCGATTAAACATTGACTTTAAAGGTCCTTTACCTACTTCTGTATGTGGTAACAAATACTTACTATAATTGATGAATATAATCGCTTTCCCTTTGCCTTCCCCTGTAAGGATATGACTAGCAAAACCGTGATCCACTGCCTAAACCAACTATTTTCAATTTTTGGTATGCCCGATATGATATACACTAATCAGGCTGCCGACTTCCTTGCAGGAGAAATCAAAGATTACTTACGTGGCAAAGGTATCGCCACCTCTAAAACAAGTAGATACCACCCTGAGGGTAATGGGCAAGTTGAGAAACTCAATGGGACTTTATGAAAGGCCATCCAACCGACCTTACACTCTAGCAACATGAAACTGCCCCATTGGGAAGATATACTACCAAACGCTCTATATTCAATTAGGTCGTTACTATGCATTGCCACTAGTACGACTCCTCATGTCAGAATG
>NC_136526.1:28321388-28401388 GCF_053919585.1 Euprymna scolopes
TAATAAGAAGAAAGAAGTGTTTTTATGTGAATATCAATACACAAAAAATAAATTGATTAAAAATCAAAGGATTAAAGATAGATGTGTATTTTTATAGGAATTATGCAATGAAAATATAGGTATTGATATTTAATTATTCCAGCCTTCAGGATGGACAAATACACTCGAAAACATCTCATACAAACCTTTTCTTCTTGTATCTTGTGAAGCGATTTTTTCTTTACACAAAAACATAATCATTTACGCTACTTCATACTGCCCTCCCTCAGTTCATTGGAAATATTTTATTCAATTATTTTTACATGAAAATGGTGCCTATCTTTTTTTTTTTTTTAGATTTAAAAAAATTGTTTAATCAATTGGACGCAAAAGTAGGAAACTATGTCGATATCACCGTCATAAAAATGTAGGAATTATCTCCCATTGTGTCACGTGGACGAGAGTTAAACGAGACTGGCGGCCATCTTGTTATCAACTTCCACACACTAGATGCCATTTATTGTTTAAATTTTAAACTTTAAAATATTGAACTCATAAAACAAATAACTCCTCTCGATTTAAGTCTACGAAATCAAAAAAAAAAAAAAGAAAAAAAAATCATCCAGTTATTTGTTTTTTTTTCGCTTTCCCCACATTCAATTTCTTCAAATGAAAGGTAAGATTTTTCACTTTTTTTCATAGCAGCGTTTAATGACCTTATTCTTATATATTTAAAATACTAATTAAAACAATCAAATTATTTCAATACAACAAAACAAATCTCGATCTCGGTATATCAGCTGATATGCGAAATATATGCGTCTACTTTAACATGATTTAATGATTAATGTTTTTGCGTGTGTTGAACAAGCAATCTTATAAATTGTCTGCTTATAGGTTTATTTATCTCAGCCATTGTTATCATTGAATCCATGGCAATTCGACTAAAAGGGTGATTTGTTCAATGAATTATATAGCTAATTGAATATTTTGTCAATGGTGTGTTTGATTGTGTAAACAGTTGCTTCAAAAATCCAGATAGAAGTGGTGTGGGGTGTGCTAGGTGTATCAGAATTTTTGTAGGAATTTTTGACACCTCTAACACGAAACTTCGAATAAAATATAAAAAAATCGTAATTTCTCTGTTAAAAGTGGGTTGTTTATTTTCTTGTATGGATTATACTTCCAAGATAAACTATTAAAGTTGTTTTAAAAGTAATAGAAATATATTTTTTTTAAACAGTAATTGAGTTTTCCGAACTCAATATTTTTCAATTTTTAAACTTTAAAAATCTATCAAAATTTTTCTATTGATTCTATTTTTACGATATTTTCAGGGTCAATGTGAAATTTTATGATCTTTCCAATAAACCGAATATAATATTTTAGACAAACGTTTCAAGTGTTTATTAAAAAGTAAATAATTAATTTACTCACCTAAAAGTAAATAATTAATTTACTCACAAATTGAAGAGAAAAGGTAAAAAAATAATATATTCAAATTTAAAACAAAAAAAAAACGTAGTGTTTTTTAGAATTTTACCTGTAAAGTTTGAAGTTTAAAACCTTTTTTTAAACCACGTTATTTGTTTTTTCTTTTCTTTTTTTAATGGGACCTTGGTCCTTTAATTGAAAAAAATTAGGGCTTGAATTACATTTTTCGAGGAGTTATAAGCTTGGAAAGACAGGGGGTCGAATAATTCACGCCTCCCATTTTGAAATGTCTATTAAAAAGTAAATAATTAATTTATGTACCAAAGTCTTATATATCACAAATTGAAGAGAAAAGGTCAATAAATAATATATTCAAATTTAAAACAAAAAAAACGTAGTGTTTTTTAGAAATTTACCTGTAAAGTCTGAAGTTTAAAACCTTTTTTAAAAAAAAGAACTACGTTTTTTTTGTTTTTTTTCATGAAACCTTGGTCCTTGCTCCTTTAATTGAAAAAAAAATTAGGGCTTGAATTACATTTTTCGAGGAGTTATAAGCTTGGAAAGATGGGGTGGGATTAGTCACTATTTTTACGAAATTTCTGACACACCTAGTAGTGCGCGTGTGTTATATAAGAATTTAAGTGCAAATAGAATATTTTTTATTTCAATCTTAGAAAACGAATTTCCATTTCTTCATTCTAGCTGATGCAGTTATATATAGATTATATATGAAGCAACAATTATTACGCCCCCCCCCAATCTTCCACATAGGGAGTTTGATTTGAGAAATAAAAGTCTATTCACTTTTACCTAAGTGCACGAAACACTTTATTATGTACTTACCTGTTAGGATAAAAAAGAGGATATACACCAAAATTTATTAAATGCATACTTTATTTATAGTTTTTAAAAATATAACAAAATAGTGCAATCCATCCTTTATATGGGGAGAGGAGGCTTTGTTGACTTAGTTTGAGTTGCGTCTCTTTGGCATTGGAGATATGCTATGTGGACAACAGCCTGTCCTCATAACAACTTTCATTGTTGATGTATTCAGATGATACATCAACCATGCAAGTTTGTTTAATCATTGGTTCCTGCAAGCACATGCACATGGTTTATTTAATCATAAAAACTTCGTCTTTTTTTATAAAATTAGTATCCAACGTTTTTAACGTATTTATTTACCTTTTTTTTTTCTTTTTTTTTTTTTTTTTTTACAAAGGCATCACCACATTATCAAGGCCCAGAGGCCACTCAAGGATAAGGGTTAAAGAGTGTACAGTAGAAGTTGGTCAATATAGTAATCATTAGTAATGAAAATTTGGTAAATTTAATAACTTATATGGAACGGCTCATCAAGAACTTATTTACCTTAGACTTGAACACAACCATATTGTAGTCAGCCGGAAAGCAGGAAAACGGAAGACAATTCCACAGGCGTGCAGTTCTAAGAAAGAAGCTTTGTTCATGGAATCTACGTTTAGGTTTAGGCACAGATAAAGAGTGGGGGAAATTATTGATAGTGTTTACAGCTAGACGAGTGTTTCTTGTGAAAGTTTGGTGAGGGGGGACCATAGATTGAAGCTCAGTTGAACACTTTCCATGAAAATAACGATACATCAGAGACAAACTCGCAACATCTCTTCTGTGAGATAGAGGTTGTAAGGAGGAGAAAAGGACATCTCCTATGAGGCTACGAAGTCTATTTTGAACTCTATCAAGGCAGGACAAGTCCTTTCTAGCAGCTCCTGCCCAGATGTGGCAACAGTATTCCATCCTTGGACGTACCTGGCTCTTATATAGATAGAGAATAGCATCAGCAGTGAGATATCTACTGGATCGATAGAAAGATCCCACCATTTTTCCAGCGGCCTTGGCAACAGATTTGATATACGTGTTCCATTTAAGATCAGGAGTAATGGTCAAGCCCAGAAGCTTGTCAAAACTTGAGGCCTCCTGAAGACGAGAGCCATTCATTTCAATTGATGACAAATGTGGATTAAAATGTTGATGATGTAAAGAGAGAAGCTTGGTTTTAGATGCATTAAAAGTAACCAGCCACTCCTTTCCCCATTGTACTACATGCTCAAGATCAGAGGAGAGAGAATTGGAGAGTACTTGCTCGTTTACTGTCTTAGATGTGGTACCATAAATGGTAGTGTCGTCAGCATAAATGTCTACAAATGATGTAAGGATATGATTTGGAAGATCATTAATGTAGATCAGGAAAAGAGTTGGGCCCAGGATGGATCCCTGAGGGACACCGGCATTAATACTGTGAGCTTCTGATTTTTGCCCCTCAACTACTACTCTTATGAACCTATCAGAAAGAAATGATTTAATAATTGAGAAGACTTTTCCAGCTATACCATAGCTAGCGATCTTATGAAGTAAACCTTTATGCCATACCCTATCAAAGGCTTTAGATATGTCAAGAGCAATTGCCCTAGAAAGATTGCCACCGTCGAGAGATTTGCTAATCCTATGCGATATAACTGTAAGGACATCTGCTGTAGATCTAGCAGAACGGAAACCATATTGAGTGTCACTAAGAAGGTTATTTTTGTTGAGATGTTTGATTACTTCTGTATTTAACACAGATTCTAGCAACTTACCCATGACGCACAAGAGACTTATTGGCCTGTACTGAGAGGGGGATGAGCGATCACCTGAATTCTTAAATACAGGGCATACTGATGAGATTTTCCAGGGAGATGGGAAACTATTCTCCTTAAGACAACGTTTAAACAGTTTTGTAAGTATGGGCGCTAGTTCAGGTTGAAGTTTTTTGAGTACTATAATTGGAATACCATCAGGGCCAGTTGCTTTACTTGAATCAAGGTTTTTGATTAGCTTGGCAACATCACGTACAGATATACGTATATCACGTAGCGTGTTTTCTGATACAGGAGGAAATATTGGGGGTTGGCGGTCTTGGTCGCAAAGGGTAGAATTAGCTGCAAAGTTCTTGACAAAGAGTTTGGCTTTGTCTGATGCTGACGAGATTACCTCAGGTCCATTGATAATAGTTGGGATGGAGCACACGCTTCTGTTCAGGATTCTGTTTGCTATTTGCCAAAACTGGTGGGAACCAAGCCGCTGCTCAGCTACTTTGGACTTAACAGATTGAGCATACAACTCTCTTGCGTTCCTTATTACTTTCTTACAATGGTTGCTGGCAGTCCTGAAAACGGCTTTAGTTTCCATACATCTATTACGTTTGAAGCAGTGGAAAAAGTGATTTCTGTGCGCAATGGCAGCAGCACATTCTGGAGAGAACCATGGCTGGCTGTTAGGTTTTTGCTGAAACTTTTTAGAGGGTATGAAATGGTCAATACCTACAATTAACCATTCAGTTAGGTCTAATACTATAGAGGACACATCCTTTTTAAACATGGAATGCAGAGGTAGATCAGATATAAATGTACGGAAGCTATCCCAGTCAGCCTTAGTGTATCGATATACTGTACGATGAAGTGGTACGTCTGGGGACTTATTACATTTCATTTTTATCTTAATTGATACAACAGAGTGGTCGGAAGATCCAAGAGGCGACAGAACAGAAACTGAACATAGTTCAGGGCAAGTTGTGAGAAAAAGGTCTAGTAGGCTCGCATATTGGCCGTCATTATCGGGCACACGGGTAGGTTCCTGAACAATCTGAGTGAGGTCATAGGCAATGGAGAAATCATGACAGAACCTCCCCTCATCATCGGTCTTGTTTGAGTGGGTCAACCATTCGACGTTGTGAACATTGAAGTCTCCACATACGTGAATGTTAGCTGAAGGATAAATAGAAAGGACTTGGTCAATTTTCTCAGATATGCTTTGAAAGATAGTAACTCCGCTGTTGTGGGGGCGATAGAGAGTAAATATAAATGCAGTAGTGTGAGCTAAAGCAACCCGGAAGCACATATAGGGTAAGTTAGGATCTTCTCTGGAGATGTCCCTCCCACATGGAAAGCTATCTTTAATATAGGCACATATTCCATGCCCATGGCGATCTTGGGGGTCAGATTTAGAAGTTAAGTTAGAGTATCCTGTAATTGCAAACTCATCTAGGGAAATAGCCTGTCCAATGCCAGTTTCACTTAAAAATAACAGGTCTGGTTTAGTCTCCTGTAATTGGGTTTCAACCTCTGGAAGGTTAGAACGTAGACCCCTGATGTTGGAGAAGGAGACATGGTAGTAGGGGTCTACGTTGGAAGTTGGAGAACCGGGTTTAATCGTGTATTTTTTCTTGAAACTTGTCATGATGAAATTTTGGAATTTGTGGACTAGGTCGACAGATTTACTTAGAGCAGGACAGAGAGGGGAAACTAAGAGAGAAAAAGAAACGAAGAATTTTTTTTTTTTTTGTACCACATGATAAGGTAAAGCCGTAACAATTACCCACTAGTATGGCATCGAGAGGCCCCACCAGAAGCTACTGCATGGTCCAGATTCCATTCACCAAATGGCAATACAGCAGCCCCAGTACTTTGCACCTGCTGATAGGACAGCCTCCTTAGTGGTTAATCCAAGGTTCGGGTCCCTGACTATCAGGCGGATAACGTCAGCCCAGACAAAACGTTTACCTCCAGCACCCTTACTAGTGACATGGCTACAAGGATAGACATAGAAACAGAAAATTTCCACCAACTCTGCCAACTGTTCGTGCAAAAATAGTGCCAACCTAGAAAACAGCTTTTTCTTCTCCCTTTGTCAGAAAAATCACTCATTTAAAAAATGAGGACTGAGGGACAAATAAGAAGAAGCGAGAGTAACAGGAGCTGCCGATAACGCATCCACAATGCGTTTTCTACTCTCCATTAAAAAAAATAAAAAAAATAAATAAATAAATAAAAAATAAAAAATAACTATTAAGTATCTTTACCTTTGTTTATTTCATCACAAATATCTTTTATTTATTTTATTATTTTTATTACAATAAATTAAACTTTTTAAAATACTCAAGAAGCCCAATTTTTATACATACTCAATGAACAAAATTAAAAAAAATCAATAAACTAAATTTTTGATGAGGGTTCAACAACAAATAGCAACTTGCAATATTTCTTACATATTGGTTGGTTTTGCAAATTACATAAGTCAATAGCGACTACCCCACTTATCTGTCTTGACCATAAATCTGGTAAAGTTAATTAAGATTTCTCCAAAAACTACCTCTTTTTAATTGATGCTTTTTGTCTTTTGTGTTTTTTACAACAAAACTTTTTTGTATCACCATATTGTATAAGCGCCATCTTGTCATGACACACAGTACAATTCATTGTTGATGAAAGTATGTTTTGTTCCTTAATGAAAATTATAAGCAAACTCAAAATCTTGAATCCACTCGAACAGTTGTGAGAGCATTCTTGGAAAAATTGGAAATAAATGAAGAAATTGGAAATAAATGAAGATGAAAGAAATGTAGTTGATTATAAAAATCTTTACACACATGTACCTCTTACAAGGACCTGTTGTTAAACAAAAAATGTGTGTGCACACGGTTCCATTTCCTCTGGAAGTTCCAAAATTTTTCATTCACTTAAATATAATTGATATAATTCCTAAAAACATCTAAAAGTATAATTGATATAATTCCTAAAAACAACTGTCCTCTTTCTTAATAAATAATTTTAAATAATTTAATTCAAAGATGTCTTTTTACCTTTTCTGTCATCACCATTGTGATTGGGAACCCTGGATGATTTAAACTATACATGAAACACTTTTTGGTCCTTGTGCAGTTTACTAAGCATACTAAAAATAACTTAAACCATTCTTAACATGAGAACGTTGTTTACTATTCTATACTTACACCTAACAATTTAATAAACAAAAGATACCATATAAATTTACACCTAACAATTTAATAAACAAAAGATACCATGTAAATTTACACCTAACAATTTAATAAACAAAAGATACCATATAAATTTACACCTGACAATTTAATAAACAAAAGATACCATATAAATTTACACCTAACAATTTAATAAACAAAAGATACCATATGAATTTAATTTCATTGGGAAATTTTTTTTTTATTTATTTTTTTTTATTCAATTTTCACCCCAAACAAGGCACGGTGCCACTTTGAAGCAGGGGGCTACTATTAGGGAATTAATTAGCGGGGTCATTATAAAGGGAGAAGAGTAGAAAGATGTTTGTTAACATTACACTTGAACTTCTGCATATCATTGCAGTTGGGAAAGCAGAATCCCGGAAGGGAGTTCCAAAGACCCGCAGTTCTGGGGAAGAAACTATTGGAGTAAAAGGCTTTCTTGCACCTAGGGATCTCTACTGTAAAGGGATGAGACTTAGTAGCTTGTCGGGTTTGTCAGGGGTAGTTACGTCGGGGAGGTACAAGTGTTTGCAGTTCGTCAGAGCATTCCCCATTAAAGTATTTGTAGAACAGGCAGAGGGATGCAACATCTCGTCGATGGGACAGAGGTTGAAGCCTAGATGACAGTTCAGGACCTATCAGGTTGGCGACTCTTTTTTGAACCCTGTCCAGGAGCGAGAGACAAGCAGCAGATGCACCAGCCCAGATGTGACAACAGTACTCCATACATGGGCGAATGGTTGCCTTATAGAGGTATAGGATACTGGCAGGCGTAAGTAGTTTTCTAGCACGGTAGAGGGAGCCAACCTTCCTTGCAGCAGCCTTGGCAATGCTCTCAATGTATCTATTCCAGTTCATATTCCCTGTAAACGTTAGGCCGAGGAGTTTAAAAGAAGTACTTTCAGGCAATGTGTTCTTGGCCATTGCTATTGGTGGTAGAGAAGGTTTCTTGTAGTTATTGAAGGAAACAAGCTTAGTCTTAGCAGCATTGAATGTGACCAACCATTTTTGTCCCCATTCCACTACGGATTGGAGGTCGTCCTCTAGTGTTTCTGCCATTTCCTTGGATATGTGTTCATTTGTTTTCCCCTCATATCTGTTATAGAGAGTGGTGTCATCGGCAAATATACCCATCTCCGAAACAATATTATCAGGGAGGTCGTTTATGAATATCAGGAATAATAGAGGTCCAAGGATAGACCCCTGAGGTACTCCCGCATTTATGTCATATTGTTTGGATGTATGTCCGTCGAGGACAACTTTGATTTTTCTATTACTTAAGAAGGATTTAATTACATTATGAATTCTTCCAGTGATTCCATATGATCTAATTTTCCTTAGAAGACCATCGTGCCATACCCTGTCAAAAGCCTTAGATATATCAAGGGCCACCGCTCTACCCTCCCCTGTTTTATCCAATGAACGGTATATACGTTCAGAAACTACAGTTAAGATATCTGCTGTTGAACGGGCTTGCCTGAATCCATATTGTTTGTCAGTCAGGAGTTTAGCAGCTGTTAGGTGCTGGACTAGGGCTTGATTAACTAAGGACTCAAATATTTTGGCGAAAAGCGGGAGGAGGCTAATGGGGCGATAATTTAGTGGGTCAGTTCTTTCACCAGAATTCTTGAAGACTGGTACCACAGAGGCGGTTTCCAGCAGTCGGGAAAACAAGATTCGTTAAGGCATTTATTGTAAAGTTTGGACAGAACTGGAGCAACCTCGGCAGAGCATTTTTTTAATAGCACAGCCGGGATGAGATCTGGTCCACATGCTTTTGAGGTGTCTAGGTTTTTTATAATAGCATGTACCTGAGAAGGGGTGATTTTCAAATCGTCAAGTGTGGCGTCTGTTCGCAGAGGAAAATCAGGGAGTGAGTGGTGTACCGAGTTCAGTGTGGAGTTTGAGGCAAACCGACTGGCAAGCAGATTAGCCTTGTCAGTTGCCGTGCAAGCAACCTCATGATTGTTTGTTAGTGGGGGAATAATTGACTGTCCATTATTAACTACGCTGTTGTAGATTTTCCAAAAATCCCGGGTTCCTAATTTCTGTGCTGCGATGCGCTTTCTGGTGGTTTCAGAGTAATCTGTCTTAGCTGTGTCTATCACTCTCTTACAATTATTTCTAGCTTCTATAAACTTCTGTTTATTTGAACTGGACTTATGTCGGTTGAATCTGCGGAACGCATGCTGCCTTTGACAAATGGCAGCTGCACAAGCAGAAGTAAACCATTGGGGAGAGTTGGGCTTGCTATAGTATTTCCGTGCGGGAACATGTGCTTCAATAGCAGTTTTGAACCATTCAGTTGTCTCATTTGCACACTGTTCCGCTGGAAGAGTAAAGATATTTTGCCATGGGGCATCTCTGATGAGCTCCTATCAAAAAATAGCATGGTTCATAAACTGCACAAGTACCTACCCTTTTTCAGCATGAACAAAAGGTCTGATTTCACTTAAATAACGAAAAAATTTTTCATATATTTTTTCTTAGACTTAGTTTTAACTTAACAATTCAAATTATCATTATTACAGAAAACAGAAACAAACAAAAAATGATAATCATGTAATTTCCCAAATAATTTTCTGAGAAAGACGATATGGAGTAGCTAAAAAAAATTAATATTTTTAAGATTATGACATACTGAAGATATTTTTAAGATTATAACATGCTGAAGATATTTTTAAGATTATGACATGCTGATGGGATGTGAAAATCAAGTAGGATTATCTATGAAACAAAAACACTTTTTAAATTATCCGAAAGTTTTTAATTTTGATAATTAAGATTTTACTTTTATATGTTTTGATTCTAATATACTTTTGTCGATTACAACATTTTAGATCAATCTGCCAGAAAGAACTGCGCTGATTAAGAACACGTTTTTTCTATTTCATACATAATACTAAATTGATTTTTTTATCATAAGTTAAAAAGAAATAAAAAAACACAATTTTATAAGTTTTTCCAATAAAATTTATGTGTATTGAGAAACTGTTTTTACTGTTATGTTTTAATAAAAATGGGAGAAACTTCAGGAGTAAGATAAATCTGGCATGAACCCCTAAAGCTGTTCGGCAACTTCATTCTGCCAACTCTTGTGATGGCATTGGTGCCAAACTATCAATCTAACATTTTTTGGGGATCCATCAGAAACATGAAGAAGGGAGATATACTTGTCATTATAACAATTTTCATGGTTGATGCATTCAGATGATACATCAAACATGGGTCACCCTGACCTAATATAATGCAATATAAATTCCCAACACCTAAATTAAAACTATGAAACATTTGATGGAAAATCTGTTAAGTTTTCTCAGTTACCTCCACCCCTGCCCTCCAAAAACAAAACAACAAATAAACAAATGAGATTCTATTTTAAGTGATGGGACGATTCCAATGTTTTATCGGATTTTCTCAATTCCTTATTTTGATTCTTTATAAATCTATATTTAGCAATAGAGTTATTTATTCCCGATTACTGTAAAAACATGTGTGAAATATGCAAATATATTCTCAAATGTAAAAATACACTTGTTAAATTTTACTTTTATTTAAAATCAATAAATATTATTTTGTCATTATTATACACAGTGGAAAATTTTGCTTTAAACAAAATCAAATAAAAAGACAATAAAAGAATCGTTTTTGGCTTCAGAAAATAAGCACAAATTTTAAAATCCGATACTGATTCTGATACCCCCAAAGATCCGATACTTTTGATTCTTGATTTTGATTCCGATTAATTGTCGCAATACTAGTATGCATGTGAATAGGTTAGATTAATTTAGGAAGAAAAAAGTTAAAAAAATAAACTATATTAGAATGATAGTGTTTTTGCATATCAACTTAATATAAATAATCACTTAATATAAATAATCACTTAATATAAATAATCACTAATTCTAAGCCACTGTTAAAGCTGATAGCATTTTAAATCTCATAACCAACAGGGAAATAAATTGTCCGTTTTTGTGAATGTTTTAGTAGTAAAAGTTACATCATTAAGAAATTCTTTAAGAGATTATTTAAGTTGAATGAGAAAAGAAATTATGTAAAAAGAGCATAAAACAATCTTACAAAAACAAATTTGATGAGTTTTAAGAAATAACTTGAAAAATTTTGCAAAATACCTTCCTTTCATCATTACACTTACTTTAAGTGGTAAGTTTCCTCTTCACAAAGGATAAAAATTTGATTACATCTAAGATTCAACTAAAATACTATTTCATTAGAAAGTGAGTTATCAATTTACATTAAATTTAATGATTCCCACTCTAAAGAAAATATTTGTTTACATATTCTGTCAAATTCTGTCAGTGATTTAGCTGAAATTGTTCATCTATAATAATTCCGTTTATCAATTAATGGATTTTAGTGATTGAAAGTACTTAAATTAATAAACAATTATGAACATTGTAATTAAAATCTTGAAAATAAGAATTAGTTTATTACTTTGAATTTTTATCTGGTTCTAGCTGAATCATCTAATTATGATAAGATACACTTTTTGGAATATATGGTGAGGAAATTCTCTTAAGTGCTTCTTAGGTTTCTTGGGCAAAGTAATAATGTTGTATATATTTTTAAAAAACAGGGAAAAATTGTGTATATTATTTTAATTATTCTGAAAATGTAACCTTTGAAATTATTTTTTGTAAATTGCATAATTGAAGGAAAACATAATTGCAGTGATTAATACGAACATATGACTCATATGAGCACAAAATACAATGGAAAATTTAGGAAAAAAATGACATACATAATACAATGAAAGAAAAAACTATGTTAATATAAGTATTCCCCACTTTCTAAATGTGACAGATAAGCGGATGTACCAGTTGAAAAATTGGTGCAGGTCCCACAAGCTTTCTTACAATATACACATTGGGGAATAAATGATGATAGAATAGAGCATGAACGTTGCTACTGGAATATTATCCAAAACTTACAAAGAAACAAGTAGACAACAAAAGATATTGTGATTTAAAGAAAAAAACATCTTAAATTGTAGATTTTATACAATCATATTTTTCACCTGTTTATACTTTGGGTATTTAATTTCAGTCTCCAGACGTTTAACTTTTTAGCATCTCCTATATAAATCAATGGCTTGGTGTCTTACATGTCGTTTAATAGTTGGTCATCTCACATGTCGTTTAATTGTTGGTCATCTCACATGTCGTTTGATTGTTGGTAATCTCACATGTCGTTTAATGGTTGGTCATATTACATGTCGTTTAATGGTTGGTCATATTACATGTTGTTTAATGGTTGGTCATCTTACATGTCGTTTAATTGTTGGTCATCTCACATGTCGTTTAATGGTTGGTCATCTCACATGTCGTTTAATGGTTGGTCATCTCACATGTCGTTTAATTGTTGATCATCTCACATGTCGTTTGATTGTTGGTAATCTCACATGTCGTTTAATGGTTGGTCATATTACATGTCGTTTAATGGTTGGTCATATTACATGTTTAATGGTTGGTCATCTTACATGTCGTTTAATTGTTGGTCATCTCACATGTCGTTTAATGGTTGGTCATCTTACATGTCGTTTAATGGTTGGTCATCTCACATGTCGTTTAATGGTTGGTCATCTCAAATGTCGTTTAATGGTTGGTCATCTCACATGCTGTTTAATTGTTGGTCATCTCACATGCTGTTTAATTGTTGGTCATCTCACATGTCGTTTAATGGTTGGTCATCTCACATGTCGTTTAATTGTTGGTCATCTCACATGTCGTTTAATTGTTGGTCATCTCACATGTCGTTTAATTGTTGGTCATCTCACATGTCATTTAATTGTTGGTCATCTCACATGTCATTTAATGGTTGGTCATCTCACATGTCATTTAATGGTTGGTCATCTCACATGTCCTTTAATTGTTGGTAATCTCACATGCTGTTTAATTGTTAGTCATCTCACATGTCGGTTAATGGTTGGTCATCTCACATGTCGTTTAATGGTTGGTCATCTTACATGTCGTTTAATGGTTGGTCATCTCACATGTCGTTTAATGGTTGGTCATCTCATATGTCGTTTAATAGTTGGTCATCTCACATGTCGTTTAATGGTTGGTCACTTCACATGTCGTTTAATTGTTGGTCATCTCACATGTCGTTTAATTGTTTGTCATCTCACATGTCGTTTAATTGTTTGTCATCTCACATGTCGTTTAATTGTTGGTCATATTACATGTCGTTTAATTGTTGGTCATATTACATGTCGTTTAATGGTTGGTCATCTCACATGTCGTTTAATGGTTGGTCATCTCACATGGTTGAGCATTTCATATCTTTTGCATTACGATCCGCTCGTATAAAAAAAACATTTTTTTAAAAGTAAATTAAAAAATCTTTTGTAAATAAATTTTTCTTATAAAGTAGACATCTTACATCGCCATGCCATTGGTCATCTTACATGTCGTTTAATGGTTGGTCATCTCACATGTCGTTTAATGGTTGGTCATCTCACATGTCGTTTAATTGTTTGTCATCTCACATGCTGTTTAATTGTTGGTCATCTCACATGTCGTTTAATGGTTGGTCATCTCACATGTCGTTTAATTGTTGGTCATCTCACATGTCGTTTAATTGTTGGTCATCTCACATGTCATTTAATGGTTGGTCATCTCACATGTCATTTAATGGTTGGTCATCTCACATGTCATTTAATGGTTGGTCATCTCACATGTCCTTTAATTATTGGTAATCTCACATGCTGTTTAATTGTTGGTCATCTCACATGTCGTTTAATGGTTGGTCATCTCACATGTCGTTTAATGGTTGGTCATCTTACATGTCGTTTAATGGTTGGTCATCTCACATGTCGTTTAATGGTTGGTCATCTCATATGTCGTTTAATAGTTGGTCATCTCACATGTTTAATTGTTGGTCATCTCACATGTCGTTTAATGGTTGGTCACTTCACATGTCGTTTAATTGTTGGTCATCTCACATGTCGTTTAATTGTTTGTCATCTCACATGTCGTTTAATTGTTTGTCATCTCACATGTCGTTTAATTGTTGGTCATATTACATGTCGTTTAATTGTTGGTCATATTACATGTCGTTTAATGGTTGGTCATCTCACATGTCGTTTAATGGTTGGTCATCTCACATGGTTGAGCATTTCATATCTTTTGCATTACGATCCGCTCGTATAAAAAAAACATTTTTTTAAAAGTAAATTAAAAAATCTTTTGTAAATAAATTTTTCTTATAAAGTAGACATCTTACATCGCCATGCCATTGGTCATCTTACATGTCGTTTAATGGTTGGTCATCTCACATGTCGTTTAATGGTTGGTCATCTCACATGTCGTTTAATGGTTGGTCATCTCACATGCTGTTTAATTGTTGGTCATCTCACATGTCGTTTAATGGTTGGTCATCTCACATGTCGTTTAATTGTTGGTCATCTCACATGTCATTTAATGGTTGGTCATCTCGCATGTCATTTAATGGTTGGTCATCTCACATGTCATTTAATGGTTGGTCATCTCACATGTCCTTTAATTGTTGGTAATCTCACATGCTGTTTAATTGTTGGTCATCTCACATGTTTAATGGTTGGTCATCTCACATGTCATTTAATGGTTGGTCATCTTACATGTCGTTTAATGGTTGGTCATCTTACATGTCGTTTAATGGTTGGTCATCTCACATGTCGTTTAATGGTTGGTCATCTCATATGTCGTTTAATAGTTGGTCATCTCACATGTTTAATTGTTGGTCATCTCACATGTCGTTTAATGGTTGGTCACTTCACATGTCGTTTAATGGTTGGTCACTTCACATGTCGTTTAATTGTTGGTCATCTCACATGTCGTTTAATTGTTTGTCATCTCACATGTCGTTTAATTGTTTGTCATCTCACATGTCGTTTAATTGTTGGTCATATTACATGTCGTTTAATTGTTGGTCATATTACATGTCGTTTAATGGTTGGTCATCTCACATGTCGTTTAATGGTTGGTCATCTCACATGGTTGAGCATTTCATATCTTTTGCATTACGATCCGCTCGTATAAAAAAAACATTTTTTTAAAAGTAAATTAAAAAATCTTTTGTAAATAAATTTTTCTTATAAAGTAGACATCTTACATCGCCATGCTATATTTATTTAGTGAAAATAAACATAATTGCAATTATTTATACAGGCATATAATTAAATGCATATAATATCCGGTGATGCATTAAGAAATACATAAAAGGAATGGAAGAAAAATATGGTGTTTATAGAAGTACTCTTCAGTTAAGTACTCCTGAATTAAGTACTCCTCAGTTAAGTACTCCTCAATTAAGTACTCCTCAATTAAGTACTCCTCAGTTAAGTACTCCTCAATTAAGTACTCCTCAGTTAAGTACTCCTCAATTAAGTACTCCTCAGTTAAGTACTCCTCAGTTAAGTACTCCTCAATTAAGTACTCCTCAGTTAAGTACTCCTCAATTAAGTACTCCTCAGTTAAGAAATATTGAAAGATTTCACAGTGATAAGTGCATCTTCCTCACTAAACCGAACAAAAGTAGATGTTATAAATTTGTCAGGTAAATAAAGTTTGTTGCCGACACAAATGCGAAGAAAGTTATTCCTCATTATTATTGAGACAATTGAAATTTTCCTCCCAAAGCCAGATTAAATGTAGGTTCCCTTGATCCGATTGTGTAGTGTGGAAGAAGTTGTTTGAAGCCATGACAATGCAGTCTTGTAGAAAAGCACCCTTGTGTACAAGGCATGAAAGTAGATGAATAATGACGATTATATAAGATATAGGTTCATAAGATATGAAAGTAGATGAATAATGACGATATTTCAATAAGTTTCAATAATTTTCACTTTAAAATTTTTTATTTACCAACAACAGCAGGATATTTATGTGATGAAAATTTCTCAAATTTTTGGGTTGTATTTAAGAGGAAGAAAAAGAAATAAGTAATCACTCAGAGTTTTTGTTTTGTTTGAAGTTGGGATTGGAGTTACATAAGCTTAATAGGCTTCATAGGATTATGCAATCGCACATATAATGTGTGATATGTGATCACTTCTACATCCTTAGAACAGCTAAGCCATTGCACATAGACGTAAAAGAGTGAACATAATACAAGCAAGTCATCTTCATTTCATAAACACGTTTCTCACACTCATAACCTCACTGTTAAAGAGCATCTCTCCTCTCTCTCTCTCTGGCTCTTTCATACTCTCTCTATCTTCTCTCTCTGTGTCTCTATTAGATAGTAGATCGAGAGAGAGAGGGAGAGGGTGGGAGGAGGTCAGAGAGATATTTTTGTAGTTAATCCACGTTGCAGGAAGTGACGTTTCATCTAACCGGATGTCATGTGATGCTACGTGGCAAGGTTGGTGAAACGTTGAGTCTCTCAGAAAATGCCGAGCCGAGCAGAAGTCTAAAATGGTTCTCTCCTAAGTAAGGGGGGAGATGCGCGCCCCAGATGTGGGACGTGGTAGGTACCCACAGTGGAGACCATCGATGTTGTAAACATTTTTATTTGTATGTCTAGTATATGTAACATCACCAAAGACATACAAATAAAAATGTTTACAACAGAAAAAGCCCTAGTTTATCTGAGAATTAAACAATCATAATAAACACATTCAGTACTTCTGCAGTTTAAAGCCCATTTTTCTGTGAGTCATGCTCGGCAAACAATGGAAACCACCGGTTTATACCAAGTGAACAAAAAGAGATGTGCATGCAGACAGTAAAAATTGAAAGAAAAAAGGAAAGGAAAAAGTTGAAAAGAAAAGAAAGGGCAGAGTATCATTTGTGCCAGTGTAGTATAAACATCGCCAACCTCCTCATGTTAAGAATGGCTTTCAGAATAAACACCCCCAACCTCTCCATGTTAAGAACGGCTTTCAGAATAAACACCCGCAACCTCCACATGTTAAGAATATTAGAATAAACACCTCCAACCTTCCCATGTTAAGAACGGCTTTTGGAATAAATACCCCAACCTCTCCATGTTAAGAACATTAAGAATAAACACCCCAACCTCAAAAGCCGTTCTTAACATGGAGCAGGTTGCAAACAAAAACAAAATAACTTTCCATGCACAAAACAAAAATATATTTGTTCACTAATTCAAAGAAACAAAACTTTTATTACCTCCCCCCCCCAAAAAAAAATCACAGTTGCCATAAAAATAAATAAAACAGTAAAATTTATGAAATTATTACGTTGGGTTATTTGTTTTATTTTCTTTCTTTTTTGTGTTTTTTTTTACTTCCGTTCGTTTGGTATAATTTAATTTTTTTTTATTGACTTCCGTTCGCTTGGTCGCTCGGTATAATCCAGTGATTTCACTTGTCCATCGGGCATTGCCGAGCAACTCACAGAAAAACGAGCTTTAAACCAAAAGTACCAAAAATTCAAACCGAAAATTAAATGTAGAGGAGAGATCAATTGCAGCTTCTTTCTATGACCATACAAACATTAATGTAAACAACCATAAAATATATTTGGTGCACACTGATGCTACTAAATATCAGCATATTTCATTCGTGCAGGAATCTAACATGCAGTAGCAAGATCATTCAATATAAGATAATGTGTAATAATATAATCTATATATTTATAAAAGTGATAATGTGTAATAATATAATCTATATATTTATAAAAGTGATAATGTGTAATAATATAATCTATATATTTATAAAAGTGATAATGTGTAATAATATAATCTATATATTTATAAAAGTGATAATGTGTGTGTGTGAGGATACTTCTCAACCTATACACTGAACGATTTTTTTATCTACAGAGTTCATATTTGATATATAGGGTATTCAGATATGTGGAAAACTTTTTAATTTGGGGTTCATCCAGAAAAACGGCTACTAAGGGTCAAAATTGGTATGTGAAGGTTATTGGATTTTTATCTGTTTGTCAACGATTTTACAAATGTGCATGCATGAATCATTCACATGAAAAATTACTTGTGTTAAGAATAAGTAGGTTTGAAAACACTTTTTATAGACAGTTTTAAGCTGGCTTAATGGTTATTGAACTTGTCTGTCTTTAGGTTTTGCTTTCAGTTCAGTATTTTTTTACATGAACTGAACTGTTTAGAAAAAATACTCGCATACACATGTCTCAGTTTCCTTCCATTTTTTTTACTTACATGAACTGAACTGTTTAGAAAAAATACTCGCATACACATGTCTCAGTTTTCTTCCATTTTTTTTACTTACATGAACTGAACTGTTTAGAAAAAATACTCGCATACACATGTCTCAGTTTTCTTCCATTTTTTTTACTTACATGAACTGAACTGTTTAGAAAAAATACTCGCATACACATGTCTCAGTTTTCTTCCATTTTTTTTACTTACATGAACTGAACTGTTTAGAAAAAATACTCGCATACACATGTCTCAGTTTCCTTCCATTTTTTTTACTTACATGAACTGAACTGTTTAGAAAAAATACTCGCATACACATGTCTCAGTTTTCTTCCATATTTTTTACTTCATTTTACTAAATGAAATTAAACATTACATTTAATACTTACAGTATTTCTATTTATAAGAAATCTGCATTAATTAAAATATAATATGCATATTTTATGACTAGACAATGCTGAGCGGCCTGTTAGTATATATAATGAATAAATAGTGAATGTTAATAACTAATAAGCAAATTAATAAGTAAAAATACAAAGTTCCAAAAGACAAACAAAAAATAAATATATTAAAGAAAAAAGAATACTATCCAATAGAAATAACTCTACTTATCTCCAACATCCGGCCAAAGTCTTTGTTTAGACCCCATTATTAAATAATATCAATTGCACATATTAAAATTATAATCAAATATTATAATTATTTATGACAAATCTTGAAATATCATTTAACAATAAGTAACACTACTACCAACCCTTATTTCAGAAATAATTTAAATAGAATGTAAACCTGTCTGACTGTATAACTTGATCCCCGACTTCTGACCTAAATATGAACACCTACACAAAATGATTGTACATATTTCTTTTTCGTCCTCTTCAAAATGGAGTATATTCCTAACTTTAGAGAAATTTATACCACATTAACATCTTTGTGTGACACATTATAAATAAATATTTTAAAATTGAAAATTATTGAAATATTTCAGTATCGTCATTTTTATTCGTCTTGTACCAAACGATGTTCTACAAGATTGCATTGTTGTAGCCTTCAAACACATCTCTTTTCACACACTTGTAAATTTAAAATCATGCTGCCTTAATTATTATCGACTCTTTAAGGTCACAACACATTAAAACAATTTAAGAAGTCTTTAGTCTTCTAGTGGATTCTCATCTGATCTCTTAGATTTCAATACGAGAAAACACATGGCTCTTCCAAGAAGTGGGGAAAAGGGTGATAATAATATATCAAAAGTCAACATGGTTCAGTGTTTTCTTCTAAATAAATCGTGTTACAAATAAGAAACTTGTGTCCACAATAGTTTTATCAAACAACACAAGCAACCTTTACAATTTCCTGAAAAACTGCCCCTAAAATTATGTACATATTAGAATTTTCTTTTGTCGTGTGTATTGCTCATTCTTTAAAATTATGTACATATTAGAATTTTCTTTTGTCGTGTGTATTGCTCATTCTTTAAAATTATGTACATATTAGAATTTTCTTTTGTTGTGTGTATTGCTCATTCTTTAAAATTATGTACGTATTAGAATTTTCTTTTGTTGTGTGTATTGCTCATTCTTTAAAATTATGTACATATTAGAATTTTCTTTTGTCATGTGTATTGCTCATTCTTTAAAATTATGTACATATTAGAATTTTCTTTTGTTGTGTGTATTGCTCATTCTTTAAAATTATGTACATATTAGAATTTTCTTTTGTTGTGTGTATTACTAATTCTTTAAAATTATGTACATATTAGAATTTTCTTTTGTCGTGTGTATTGCTCATTCTTTAAAATTATGTACATATTAGAATTTTCTTTTGTCATGTGTATTGCTCATTCTTTAAAATTATGTACATATTAGAATTTTTTTTGTCGTGTGTATTGCTCATTCTTTAAAATTATGTACATATTAGAATTTTCTTTTGTCGTGTGTATTGCTCATTCTTTAAAATTATGTACATATTAGAATTTTTTTGTCGTGTGTATTGCTCATTCTTTAAAATTATGTACATATTAGAATTTTCTTTTGTTGTGTGTATTGCTCATTCTTTAAAATTATGTACATATTAGAATTTTCTTTTGTTGTGTGTATTGCTCATTCTTTAAAATTATGTACATATTAGAATTTTCTTTTGTCGTGTGTATTGCTCATTCTTTAAAATTATGTACATATTAGAATTTTCTGTTGTTGTGTGTATTGCTCATTCTTTAAAATTATGTACATATTAGAATTTTCTTTTGTCGTGTGTACTGCTCATTCTTTAAAATTATGTACATATTAGAATTTTCTTTTGTCGTGTGTATTGCTCATTCTTTAAAATTATGTACATATTAGAATTTTCTTTTGTCGTGTGTATTGCTCATTCATTAAAATCTATAGGTCCAGGTATTTCAAAGAAATTTCATCTATATGTCAATTTCGTATCCCTCTGACGTCAAAACGTTTTAAAATCTCACAAAAATCCAAACAGAAAAAATACTCCTACTTTGTTAATATTATATATATACATATATGCATATACATATATACATATATACACATGTACATATATGCATATACATATATACATATATCTATGCCCTAAAATAATTGTTCTTCATTTTTCGTCTCAATATGACTTTAAAATTTCAGCTATTCTATATATTGAGAATTTGCAAACCCCCCTTGATTTGATAATAGCTTCTTTTTAATGATGGTTTGACACTGTTAGTGGTTGTTGCCCAAATACTAGTGTGTGTGTGTGTTGTCAAAAAGATCAGATATTTGCTGTAGGAAATCTCAAAAGTGAGAATTAAATGTTGAGCCAAACATACATAGGGTAAAACTGCAAATTGTTTCTTTTTATGAACGTTTCATTTTTATTTTCTGAGCTTCGATTAGATTTTTGTTGGATTTTATTATAAGTTTTGCAATGTGCTTTGAAAATTAGATTGTTGGATTTGATTACAAGTTTTACAATGTGCTTTAAAAATTAGATTATTGTTGGATAAGTATGTCAAACAATTTAATTATGTTTCTGTTTCATTGGTAAACATATGGATCGTTTAATTGTGTTTAATTTGTTTTTAAAATTCCCAATTTAGTTGTTTTCAGGAAAAAAATTTCATGTTTGTATTTTCTTTTTTGTTTCATATTCTGTTTATTTCATTTGTTATTGTCTTTAGCTGTTGTTATCCAATATCCTAAAAATATGTGTGGGTATATATACTTTTTATTTGTTTTACATAAGCATTAATAGGAGCATTTTTCGGTCAGCTAGTCAGAAGTAACTAGAGATCTCATCAGGCATAATTGCTTTTACAAAAAACTTAGAATGTAATGAAAATTATTCAGGGAATCAGCAATCATAAAACAAAAAATATCACGTTATAAGGAATAAAACAGATTACGGCCTTTAATGTCAAAAACATAGCGAAAGGGGTGGGGATTAAAGTTTGTATCGTAATAGAATAAAGAAACAGATGAAAAAACAGAAAAATAGGTATTGAGCACTCTTAACATAAACCTCGTAAAAACTTCATTGGTTGTTTTACCTCCGGAAAATATTAATCTGGAATTCACTGGCGTCTGTAGGTATTAAAATAATAATTATGTCAGCCCCTTTAAGAACTCTGTTCTTGTTGTTGAGCATTCTATGTTGAAATAAGTCAGTCACTTCAATTAACATGCACAGATGTAAAATAAGATCATTCTCGCTGTCAAACGACATCTACACTTTATATAAATCTTAATTTCAACTGTATTTCTCATGGCTAACATTGGCCATGTGGTTTGTCCCTTGCTAATAAAGTCAGAGATGGCTTTGTGGCCGGGTTTGAATCTACTGACTGGCTGTAATTGTAACTCCCTGCACTGATGATTCCTGAAAGGATGAAACACTAGTGTCTGTAGGAATTTAAATAATTATATAAAGATATTACAGATGTTTGGACCATGTTACTGTCGATTATGGCGATCTTTGTCTGTATTTTTAATTTCATGAAAATGTATGCAACTAAGTTTACTTAAAATTTTTCTTCGCTTTTTAAATTATTTAAAAGTTTTTTTCGATAATTCTTATTGAGTTAATTTTGGATAATTTTTATTTTTAATTATGAAAAACTTTATCAATGTATTCTTCCCTCAAACACACATATTTTATCTCTTTTAACAACAAGGAAAATCTACTTAAGTATCTTTTTAAAAATTATTTTATTCGACTATGGCCTGAAATTAAGGAAGTATTTCATATTAAATTGATATGTGAAACTAATCCTCACTCTAAAATATTTTTTTTTTTAGAATGCTCACATGTAATCACCCAACAAAATTCAAATCATTTTGGGGGGGGGCAGGTAGGCATTCATCTACAAATTTACTAAAAATGATTGTTTGCATGTCATAAAATGTTTTCCGGAAGTGGATGATCATTTTAAATTTAATAAACATTGGAAAGTGGTCTTATTTTTTTATCACCAACATTTTTTGTCAAAAAAAGTAGAATCTGTTTCTCTGAAGGAGTAGACATGTGTTATAACAACATTAGTTGAGAGCAAAATCACAGCATGGTGTCAATTTGTATGTGTTTACTTTTCAACTATGCAGCATTAGTTTTTTATTTACAATATCATTAGTTTACATTTGTATGTTTACTTTTCAACTATGCAGTATTAGTTTTTTATTTACAATATCATTAGTTTACATTTGTATGTTTACTTTTCAACTATTCAGCATTAGTTTTTTATTTACAATATCATTAGTTTACATTTGTATGTTTACTTTTCAACTATTCAGCATTAGTTTTTTATTTACAATATCATTAGTTTACATTTGTATGTTTACTTTTCAACTATTCAGCATTAGTTTTTTATTTACAATATCATTAGTTTACATTTGTATGTTTACTTTTCAACTATGCAGTATTAGTTTTTTATTTACAATATCATTAGTTTACATTTGTATGTTTACTTTTCAACTATGCAGTATTAGTTTTTTATTTACAATATCATTAGTTTACATTTGTATGTTTACTTTTCAACTATGCAGCATTAGTTTTTTATTTACAATATCATTAGTTTACATTTGTATGTTTACTTTTCAACTATGCAGTATTAGTTTTTTATTTACAATATCATTAGTTTACATTTGTATGTTTACTTTTCAACTATGCAGCATTAGTTTTTTATTTACAATATCATTAGTTTACATTTGTATGTTTACTTTTCAACTATGCAGTATTAGTTTTTTATTTACAATATCATTAGTTTACATTTGTATGTTTACTTTTCAACTATGCAGTATTAGTTTTTTATTTACAATATCATTAGTTTACATTTGTATGTTTACTTTTCAACTATTCAGCATTAGTTTTTTATTTACAATATCATTAGTTTACATTTGTATGTTTACTTTTCAACTATTCAGTATTAGTTTTTAATTTACAATATCATTAGTTTACATTTGTATGTTTACTTTTCAACTATGCAGTATTAGTTTTTTATTTACAATATCATTAGTTTACATTTGTATGTTTACTTTTCAACTATGCAGCATTAGTTTTTTATTTACAATATCATTAGTTTACATTTGTATGTTTACTTTTCAACTATGCAGCATTAGTTTTTTATTTACAATATCATTAGTTTACATTTGTATGTTTACTTTTCAACTATGCAGTATTAGTTTTTTATTTACAATATCATTAGTTTACATTTGTATGTTTACTTTTCAACTATTCAGCATTAGTTTTTTATTTACAATATCATTAGTTTACATTTGTATGTTTACTTTTCAACTATTCAGCATTAGTTTTTTATTTACAATATCATTAGTTTACATTTGTATGTTTACTTTTCAACTATTCAGCATTAGTTTTTTATTTACAATATCATTAGTTTACATTTGTATGTTTACTTTTCAACTATGCAGTATTAGTTTTTTATTTACAATATCATTAGTTTACATTTGTATGTTTACTTTTCAACTATTCAGCATTAGTTTTTTATTTACAATATCATTAGTTTACATTTGTATGTTTACTTTTCAACTATTCAGCATTAGTTTTTTATTTACAATATCATTAGTTTACATTTGTATGTTTACTTTTCAACTATTCAGCATTAGTTTTTTATTTACAATATCATTAGTTTACATTTGTATGTTTACTTTTCAACTATGCAGCATTAGTTTTTTATTTACAATATCATTAGTTTACATTTGTATGTTTACTTTTCAACTATTCAGCATTAGTTTTTTATTTGCAATATCATTAGTTTACATTTGTATGTTTACTTTTCAACTATGCAGTATTAGTTTTTTATTTACAATATCATTAGTTTACATTTGTATGTTTACTTTTCAACTATTCAGCATTAGTTTTTTATTTGCAATATCATTAGTTTACATTTGTATGTTTACTTTTCAACTATTCAGCATTAGTTTTTTATTTACAATATCATTAGTTTACATTTGTATGTTTACTTTTCAACTATTCAGCATTAGTTTTTTATTTACAATATCATTAGTTTACATTTGTATGTTTACTTTTCAACTATTCAGTATTAGTTTTTTATTTACAATATCATTAGTTTACATTTGTATGTTTACTTTTCAACTATGCAGTATTAGTTTTTTATTTACAATATCATTAGTTTACATTTGTATGTTTACTTTTCAACTATTCAGCATTAGTTTTTTATTTACAATATCATTAGTTTACATTTGTATGTTTACTTTTCAACTATGCAGTATTAGTTTTTTATTTACAATATCATTAGTTTACATTTGTATGTTTACTTTTCAACTATGCAGCATTAGTTTTTTATTTACAATATCATTAGTTTACATTTGTATGTTTACTTTTCAACTATGCAGCATTAGTTTTTTATTTACAATATCATTAGTTTACATTTGTATGTTTACTTTTCAACTATGCAGTATTAGTTTTTTATTTACAATATCATTAGTTTACATTTGTATGTTTACTTTTCAACTATTCAGTATTAGTTTTTTATTTACAATATCATTAGTTTACATTTGTATGTTTACTTTTCAACTATTCAGCATTAGTTTTTTATTTACAATATCATTAGTTTACATTTGTATGTTTACTTTTCAACTATTCAGCATTAGTTTTTTATTTACAATATCATTAGTTTACATTTGTATGTTTACTTTTCAACTATGCAGCATTAGTTTTTTATTTACAATATCATTAGTTTACATTTGTATGTTTACTTTTCAACTATTCAGCATTAGTTTTTTATTTACAATATCATTAGTTTACATTTGTATGTTTACTTTTCAACTATTCAGCATTAGTTTTTTATTTACAATATCATTAGTTTACATTTGTATGTTTACTTTTCAACTATGCAGCATTAGTTTTTTATTTACAATATCATTAGTTTACATTTGTATGTTTACTTTTCAACTATGCAGTATTAGTTTTTTATTTACAATATCATTAGTTTACATTTGTATGTTTACTTTTCAACTATGCAGCATTAGTTTTTTATTTACAATATCATTAGTTTACATTTGTATGTTTACTTTTCAACTATGCAGTATTAGTTTTTTATTTGCAATATCATTAGTTTACATTTGTGAGATGGATCTATAACAAATAAACGATAACAGAAATGATTTAATTCTTTGTAGAAACTACTTTGTATGGGTTGGAATTATTTTCAAATTTTCATTATAGTAATAAAGTGAGATAACTTAGTATTTCTCTGTGTTACTTCCTTTTGATTAGACTAAAAGGATATTTTGTAAGAATTTGTCATAGTTTTAAATATGCAAAATAAATAGTTCCAGCTATTTCAAAGTATTTTCATCTGTATATACATTGCTAAATGTCAGTTTGGTATCCCTCTGATGTCGAAACTATACTATTACTCTAATTTAGCCATGATTTCTTGAAATATGCTGATTATACAGTGAAATCATGCAAACATTTATATTTGATTTGTTTACAAATATTTCTTTTAACTTTATTTTTTCGTTTACAGATTTACATATGGAAAAGAATTTTTACATATGGAAAAGAAAATATAATTTTCAAAGGAATTAACAAAAGTTTCAGAAATACTGGAGAGAATCTCATGCTGAATGCAAGGAATATTTTATAAGGACAAGAAAATCTGGAATATTGAAGAAAATCTCATATGCTGAATGCAAAAATATTTTAAGCAAATCTCATAATTTGTGATTTGTAAATAATTTATTATAATTGTAAAATAAAAGAAGAAAGAATCATTATTTGACAGCAGGAATATTTTCATAAAAATTTGATTTCATCATTTTGCTGTCAACGTGCCAGAACAAATAGAAACAAGGAGAACCAAACGAATAAAAAAAGTTGTTGAAAAGAATCCGCTTTTATCATATTCCAACTCAACTTTTACTCATAGATCGTTTGTGAAATTGGACATGAATACAGAAATCAAAGGCAATTTATATACTTGTGAAATATGTGGAATTTCTGTAACAAGTCAATCATATCTTGCCAAGCATGCACTAACACACACTGGAGAAAGGCCATATTCTTGTGATGTGTGTCATACCGCCTTTTCTAGGAGATCGAATTTAGTTGAGCATAAACGAATACATACTGGCGAGAAGCCATTCGCTTGTACAATGTGTGAATATTGCTGTACTAAGAAATCAAGTTTAGTTTTACATATTCGAACACACACTGGAGAGAAACCATATTCCTGTGAAGTGTGTGGCTCCTCTTTCAGTAGACAAACATTGTTGGTGGAACATATTCGAACACACACTGGAGAGAAACCATATTCTTGTAAAGAGTGTGGGTATTCGTTCACTGTGAAATCGAATTTAATAATACACATGCGAAACCACACTGGTGAAAAGCCATTTTCTTGCAATATATGTGGCTCTTCATTTTGTAGAAAAGCAAATTTAACAGAACATATGAGGATACACTCTGGGGAAAAGCCACATGCTTGTAACGTGTGTGGATATTCTTGTACAAAGAAATCAAGCCTGGTTATACATATGCGAACTCATACTGGTGAAAAGCCATTTTCTTGTGAAATGTGTGAATATTCTTGTTCTATGAAATCCAATCTAGTTGAACATATGAGAACACACACTGGCGAAAAGCCATATTCATGTGAAGTGTGTGAATATTCTTGTACTCAGAAATCAACTTATGTGAGACATATGCGAACTCACACTGGAGAAAAGCCATATTCCTGTGAACTTTGCAGCTATTCTTGTTTGACCAAATCCAGTTTAGTGTTGCATATGCCAACACACACGGGCATAAAACCATATTCTTGTGAATTGTGTAGTTATTCTTGTTCTAAAAAGTCAAGTTTAAATATACATATGCGAACACATACTGGCGAAAAGCCATATTTATGTGAAGTTTGTGGTTCATCTTTTACAATGAAATCTGGCTTAGTTATACATATGCGACGACACACTGGAGAGAAACCATATTCTTGTGAAGTTTGTGGATATTCGTGTACACAAACGTCTTTGTTAGTCAATCATATGAGAACACACACTGGGGAAAAGCCATTTTCTTGTGATATGTGTACATATTCATGTGGAAATAAGTCAAATTTAATAATCCATATGAAAAAACACTCTGAGACATCTGTAGCCGAAAAAAAGGACATAACCAAGGGATTATAAGCAAATAATAGATTTATTCGAGACAAATGTAAAAAGATAGGCAAATTCAAAAATGACTTAAAAGCAACATGATCCACGAAAGTGCCAGAAAACTTTTTTCAGGAAATACATGCCATTGCTGGAAGAGTAAGCTACAGGGAAGTAAACATAGCAGCCATTGTTTCCCTGCTTTAAAATGTCTCGTTAGCAGTTTAGAAATATATCATAACATAGATACTTAGAGAAATAAAATATCGATAGACAAAATCATAGAATACTGAATAAAAATACTACTACCAATATATGCTAATAATAAAATAATAGAATAAATTATAACGAGCTTTCCTAAGGAAATTGAAAAATATAAATAAAAGCTAAAATCAACCTGTTAAAAATATAATATTAATAAAAGAATAAAAAGTATCAAAGTACAAGGTAGTAATAAGATTGGTAATATTACGAAACATTAATAGGTAATAATAAAAATATAGATGAATAATATTACAAAAATATGATAAGACAATAATATAGAAAATATAACAATGTAAGGCAAAAAATAATAAAATATAGATGAATATGACAAAATATATTAAAAGGCAGTAATATAGATAGAGATGAGAATAGATTTACATGAAGATTATAAAAAAATCAAATATTTAAAGATTTGGAAAGGGGGGGACTTTAATTTCACATACAACATTCTAGTAAATCGACCCCTCATTTCTTGAACTTGAATTTACAATAATCTTGTTTTGATTTTTGGGCCTTTATCTCCCCACCCCATCCCAATGGCCATTATTATTATTATTGTTCTTATAAATTTGATATTCACTTTGAGAAAAATTTGGCCTGCCTCTTCCATCATTATTTTTTTATTTCCGACTTTTTTTTTTTTACATAGGCGTCACCACTTAACTTAAGTGGAACGGCTCATCAGAAACTTGCTCACGTTGGACTTGAAGACAACCATATTATAGACAGCTGGAAAGCAGGAAAACGGAAGACAATTCCACAGGTGTGCAGTTCTAAGAAAGAAGCTTTGTTCATGGAATCTACGTTTAGGTTTAGGCACAGATAAAGAGTGGGGGGAATTATTGATAGTGTTTACAGCTAGACGAGTGTTTCTTGTGAAAGTTTGGCGAGGGGGACCATAGATTGAAGCTCAGTCAACCACTTTCCATGAAAATAACGATACATCAGAGACAAACTCGCAACATCTCTTCTGTGAGATAGAGGTTGCAAGGAAGAGAAAAGGACATCTCCTACGAGGCCACAAAGTCTATTTTGAACCCTATCAAGGCAGGACAAGTCTTTTCTAGCAGCTCCTGCCCATATGTGGCAACAGTATTCCATCCTTGGACGTATCTGGCTCTTATATAGATAGAGAATTGCATCAGCAGTGAGATATCTACTGGATCGATAGAAGGATCCGACCATTTTTCCAGCGGTCTTGGCACAGATTTAAGATCAGAAGTAAAGGTCAAGCCCAAAAGCCTGTCAAAACTTGAGGCCTCCCCAAGACGAGAGCCATTCATTTTAATTGATGCCAGATGGGGAACAGAACGTTGATTATGTAAAGATAGAAGCTTGGTTTTAGATGCATTAAAAGTAACCAGCCACTCCTTTCCCCATTGTACAACATGATCAAGATCAGAGGAGAGAGAATCGGAGAGAACTTGGTCGTTTACTGTCTTAGATATGCTACCATAGATGGTAGTGTCGTCAGCATAAATGTCTATGAATGATATTAGGATGTGATTTGGAAGATCATTATTGTAGATCAGGAAAAGAGTTGGGCCCAGGATGAACCCCTGAGGGACTCCAGCATTTATTCTGTGAGCTTCTGATTTTTGCCCCTCAACTACTACTCTTATGAACCTATCAGAGAGAAATGATTTAATAATTGAGAAGACATTTCCAGCTATACCATAGTTGTGAAGTAAACCTTTATGCCATACCCTATCAAAGGCCTTTGATATGTCAAGAGCAATTGACTTAGAAAGGTTGCCTCTGTCGAGAGATTCGCTAATCCTATGAGATATAACTGTAAGCACATCTGTAGATCTAGCAGAACGGAAACCATATTGTGTGTCACTAAGGTTATTTTTGCTGAGGTGGTTGATTACTTCTGTATTTAACACAGATTCCAGCAACTTACTCATGATGCACAGGAGACTTATTGGCACGTACTGAGAGGGGGATGAACGATCACCTGAATTCTTAAATACAGGGCATACTGATGAGATTTTCCAGGGTGATGGGAAGCAATTTTCCTTAAGACAATGTTTAAACAGTTTTGTAAGTATGGGTGCTAGTTCTGGTTGAAGTTTTTTGAGTACTATAATTGGAATACCGTCAGGGCCGGTTGCTTTACTGGAATCAAGGTTTTTGATTAGCTTGGCAACATCACATACAGATATTTGTATATCACATAGTGTGTTTTCTGATACAGGAGGAAATATTGGGGGTTGGCGGCTTTGGTCGCAAAGGGTAGAATTAGCTGCAAAGTTCTTGGCAAAGAGTTTGGCTTTGTCTGATGCTGACGAGATTAACTCAGGTCCGTTGATGATAGTTGGGATAGAGCACACGCTTCTGTTCAGGATTCTGTTTGCAATTTGCCAAAACTAGTGGGAACCAAGCCACTGCTCAGCTACTTTGGACTTGACTGACTGGGCATACAACTCTCTTGCGTTCTTTATTACTTTCTTACAATGGTTGCTGGCAGTCCTGAAAGCGGCTTTAGTTTCCATACATCTGTTACGTTGGAAGCAGTGGAAAAAGTGATTTCTGTGCGCAATAGCAGCAGCACATTCTGGAGTTTATCTAGTTTTCATCTAGTTTCCAAATGAGAGAACATGAATTTTGGAGCATTAGCATTGGAATATATTCGAAAACCAAAACGTTTCTTTTATAAATTATTTTTAATTGTGATAAAATTGAATTGTATCTAAATATAATTGTAAATAATAAATTTTTTCTCAGGACATTTTAACAGAAACTCACCGTATTTTTATAAAAACATTTTTTGAATTATTGTAAAAAAAATGTACTTTTTTTAACAGGATTTTTTTTTCCAAAAACAATTTGAATGAAATGAAATGAATGAAATTGGTTGACTAATTGTCACTATGTTCTTTGGCCGAGAAGCGTCTTCCTGTCAGCCGTTTAATGAAACCAAAATAAAAGTCTTGTTATGCATAAGTACCAATGCGTTTTTTTTAAATGTCATATTTTTCATAGATGTGTTTTCAAAATTGTGAAATATTTTTTATGGATTTCATGTCATATGGCCTCATCGAGACAACTTCATTTCTCCTACTGATCCCATCATATATTTTAGTCTTTTCCTAATGTGAGACCATTAGCTCTCAATGCTGTTGATGCAAACTCCAGTAACTGGATCAATAAAATGTCTTGAATGAATTACATTTCCATGCACATATCCTAGGTTTTCCAGATTATGATGTTCTCTCCTTTGGAATCTAGATAATCTCAAAAAGTTGTAAATAAATAAAAAAAAACATAATGAGGGGTGCAAACAGAACTTTTCCCAAAATAAAAAAATCGCAAATTAATAAAAATGATGATGGGAGTGGAGTGAGGGTAAATGAAAAACCCAACGTCAAAACAAGATTATCATAATTTCAAGTTCAAGAAATGAGGGATCGATTTACTAGAATGTTGCATGTGAAATTGAACCCTCTTTCAAATCTTTTAAATATTGATTTTCTTTCAATTTTTCATAATCTGGTAACTTACTGTCCAATCGATAATTATCCACAGAAATATTTGAAAAAAGATGAAAAGGAAAATAAAATGTAAGATGGGGACACAGAAAGTTTGTGTGAACCGAAAAGTATAAAACCCATATTTATAAAGCATTAATAAAAAATATAAATAATAATTCAAAACCTTAAAAGGCAATAATAAAAATCTAGATTAATAACAGTACAAAACATATACTAATAAGGCAATAATAAAAAAATCATAAAGTTATGTAATATAAATTTTTATAAATAGCAAAAACATAATGTCAATTAAATTATACAAAATGAACCTTTGCTTTTCTTTTATAGTCAAATGTATTTTAAAGGAAATTAAAACGTGTGCTTGCCCACTATAGAGCAGAAACAGAAATTGAGGGAAAGAGAATTTAAAAACTCCTGTGTCTAATAGAACATGACAAAATCTCCCTACAGCAAAGTGGTATTATTAATTCATAATCAACGATTTTTATGTATTC
The DNA here is from genome assembly GCF_053919585.1 of Euprymna scolopes. Classification (NCBI taxonomy): domain Eukaryota; kingdom Metazoa; phylum Mollusca; class Cephalopoda; order Sepiida; family Sepiolidae; genus Euprymna; species Euprymna scolopes. The sequence goes on from NC_136526.1 coordinate 28,353,667, forward strand.
ATCTAATGTTATCAAAATTGTTTTATCATTTTTTATCATAGATTTTATCATTGAAAGTCTTATCTTTTAACAAACTTTCATTGACAGGAGTGTTTATCATTGAAATATCTGAATAAACAAATTTGTTTATAAAAATATGTGTTGTTTTCTAGCCTTCCAAACATATTTTATATCTGTAATTCTTTATTTCAAAATATATGCAACGCTTCTAATGCAGGTAACATTTCTATAAATCATATATACTGATGACATTTTGGAAAATCGTACCATTATCATAATCAAAATATCTGAAAAAACAAATTTATAAAAAATATGCATTCTTTTCTAGTCTTCCAAACGTACTTTATATACGTAATACTTAATTTCAAAATGAAAAAAATCGGTGACCAAGATTTCCTTCATTTTTTTTTGTCAAATTACTATTTTATTTATTATTATTTTTATTTATTTATTTTATTTTTATTTTATTACTATTTTACATATCAGTTTGTCCATAACTGATCGAACTAAATTAGTACCTTCATTCCGTATCCTTTGATTATGCAATCCTTGGAAAATCAAAGTTGGCTTACAAAATAAAAGTTTGTAAGGCAACAAAGAAATTTAAAAAAAACTCACTTTCATTATATTTTCTTTTGATTAAAACAGGAATATTAGCCATAAAAGTGGTCATATGATTTTATTTTCTGAAGAGTCCAAAAACGAAAAATTCAAAATTGATCCACTAATTTTGTTTAGTCAGCAATGGACAAAACTACTCGTAAAGTTTGGAATTGAAAAAAAACCCAAATATTTTGGTCACTGGATTTTTACTTAATATGGTCTATGATATATTGATGATATTAGCAATTGACAAAGTTTTAGCTTGAAATGGTTCGTCTATGAAAAAACAGTATATGATCCAAACATATTTTGTACATATGTACAGATTGATTGCTATCCAATAGTAAAAGGAGATATTCTGTAATCATATCTTTTTTATTCATTATCTTATGTGCAAGTTGCAGCTTATCATGAAAACGATTTTCTTTAATCGATTTGGATGTGCGACAGTAAAAACAATACAATGTTAAAATAAATAAAAGAAGCAAAAGTATTTAAAAATGAGAAAAATGGTAAATCATGAAATAATAAAAATGTAAATCATGAAATAATAAAAATGTAAATCATGAAATAATAAAAATGTAAATCATGAAATAATAAAAATGTAAATCATGAAATAATAAAAATGTAAATCATGAAATAATAAAAATGTAAATCATGAAATAATAAAAATGGTAAATCATGAAATAATAAAAATGTAAATCATGAAATAATAAAAATGTAAATCATGAAATAATAAAAATGTAAATCATGAAATAATAAAAATGTAAATCATGAAATAATAAAAATGTAAATCATGAAATAATAAAAATGGTAAATCATGAAATAATAAAAATGTAAATCATGAAATAATAAAAATGGTAAATCATGAAATAATAAAAATGGTAAATCATGAAATAATAAAAATGGTAAATCATGAAATAATAAAAATGTAAATCATGAAATAATAAAAATGTAAATCATGAAATAATAAAAATGTAAAGAAAACTGAACATTTACAATTGTGGACTGATTCTTCCTTTTGATTATTTAAATGCAACAAATGCTCTGAAGCCACAAATGTAACTTCATTGAGCTTGAATCTGAAGCAATCTGGGCGATTGTTATTAGGGACATATACTTTAAATATATAAAAGATGTAGTTGTTTAGCAAAGCAAACTTATCAAGATAGTAAAAGCCCTACACTGTTAAGAAGAGCAATCCTCACAAGTGAAAGGTACATAAGAGTTCTATATAATTTATTATATCATCATATCAATAAAGAAGGAAAAGATGAAAAAACCTCCTTATGCAATGGCATTTCGAAACTAAATGCATCTTATCAAAAAAGGAGAAAAGCCAACATTATATGAATACAAAAACAGGCCTGCTTAAGAATGTTTAGTAATGATGTGATGGGAAGCAATTTTCCTTAAAACAATGTTTAAACAGTTTTGTAAGTATGGGTGCTAGTTCTGGTTGAAGTTTATTGAGTACTGAGATATGTTTTATTATGGGTCAGTGTTGAGAGACAGGAAATAAATTTGTTGTTCGGCATTGGAGAAGAAAAGCCCGTAGAAACGTACATTGGTTACTTTAGACAAGATGCCAACCTAAGGTCAAATGTTCGTGTGACAAGACAAGACACAATCTGCAAAATTCACAGTTTGCAAGACTTGAAGGATATGTGCAATTCAAATAAAATTCACACTCGTTCTTGAAACGGTTTCGTCAGATGGTTAAAGACACCCTTATAGTCGATCTCTTTATATACAGCGTTTATTTAAAGTCAGCACAGAAATACTTGATTAAGCACTATGCATAGTAAAGACAAGGGAGGCAACTCTCAACCAAGTTTAAGCTGTACGTACCCAAGTAGAAAAGAGGAGTGTGCAGGTGAGGCTAAGAATAATAAGAAAACAACACACTGTGGATATTTTGGCAAAGGACATTCTCGAGAAGAATGGCCAGGAAAATGAAAATCATGCATCGCATATCAAACGGGAGATTTTGCTATTATTTGCCGCCCCACAATGGGCGCAGATAAAAAAACAAGTAAAAGAGTGTCAAAAAAAAGCAGGAGAATCCATATGACAGCAGAAAAAGAAGTAACGCTAGTGATTTGAGTGAACAGTGTTCAGCAGTTACCATCAACTGCTACAGAGGAATATGCCACGTTGAAAATTGGCAATAGACAAATTGGCAGATAGACTTCAATGCTAAGCTTGATACATGTCCTATATAGGTGCAAAATGAATGCCGATGCTCAAAATGTATAAACATTTTGACTCATAAAATTAAAAAATCAGAAAATTAACCAATTTTAATGACATTTTCAGTATTTATCAAATAATGATCGCGGAATGAACTAATTATTTTTATTTAAATCTGAATGGAAATGTATTATTTTGTTTAAACAAAACATACCTTTACTAAATTTATGGTTTTCAGTAGTAAATAAAAAACGCAAGAATTTATTTTTGCTTTTTTTATATAAATAAAGCATCGTAATTTGTAACAATAAAAATAAAATTTTACAGGAAGATTACAAAACAAACCCTTAATGAATTCGATATAACTTAAAGAAAAATTAATTTCTCGAACTACAGATATTACCATTGTTTATTTAATATTTTCACACAAAAAATTATAATAGTAAAAATATTTCTACTTTCTTTTTAAATTACAGATTTCACATAATTTTTATATGTAAGATTTTAATAATTTCCTTGCTCGCAAGAATGTGAAACTTTCGGCGTAACATAATTTTTATATAATCTCGAACAATAATTAAAAAAAATAATTTAAAAACAGGAACATAAAAAATAATTAAATTAAAAAATGATAAAAATTGAAACAAACGTTCAGAATAGGAATGTACGGATGCACGTCGGGGGGGGGGGAGAAATCTAACACCCCTACCAACTATCATGACTTCATTTTGAAATAGCGTTTCGATTGGCTGAAATTTTGGACCTCCTTATAATCGTGTTAACAAAATTTTAGTTTGTTGCATTTCTGGCGAACGGTAAATTACTTGTTTTTTGAGGACTAATTAAGTTATTTTTGCACAAACAAGGTTTTTTTTTTATTTAATTCAATATCTTAGGACTTTACTTTACTAATTATCTTTGAAATAGACAAAAGAAAACTAATATTTATCTTTTAAAGGATTTTTGCAATGAATTTATTTAACTTCAAAATTTAGCTAATTGGTTAGCTCGCTGTTTTCATAATTTTTTTTTTCACGTGTTCAAATATTTTTTCCTTTAAGAAATTAACTTTAGTTTCTAATCTTTCAAAAACAATCAAAAAGTAGTCGGAAACCTACAAAAAAATTATGATAAATCGGATTTCAAAACTAGGTCCCCCTATTTTTGCCCATTCATTTTTGCCCGTACCTAGTCCTATACGAACGTTTTCCTAAGTAAGTATATGAAAAACTACATGGACCACCACTCAAAGCTACAGCAAAAATATTAATTGTTTTCACTTTAACAAAAAATGTTAATTGTTTTCAGTTTAACAAAAAATGTTAATTATTTTCAGTTTAACAAAAAATGTTAATTATTTTCAGTTTAGCAAAAAATGTTAATTATTTTCAGTTTAACAAAAAATGTTAATTATTTTCAGTTTAACAAAAAAATGTTAATTATTTTCAGTTTAACAAAAAACGTTAATTATTTTCAGTTTAACAAAAAATGTTAATTATTTTCAGTTTAACAAAAAATGTTAATTATTTTCAGTTTAACAAAAAATGTTAATTATTTTCAGTTTAACAAAAAATGTTAATTATTTTCAGTTTAACAAAAAATATTAATTGTTTTCAGTTTAACAAAAAATGTTAATTATTTTCAGTTTAACAAAAAATGTTAATTATTTTCAGTTTAACAAAAAATGTTAATTATTTTCAGTTTAACAAAAAATGTTAATTATTTTCAGTTTAACAAAAAATGTTAATTATTTTCAGTTTAACAAAAAATGTTAATTGTTTTCAGTTTAACAAAAAATGTTAATTGTTTTCAGTTTAACAAAAAAATGTTAATTATTTTCAGTTTAACAAAAAAATGTTAATTATTTTCAGTTTAACAAAAAATGTTAATTATTTTCAGTTTAACAAAAAATGTTAATTATTTTCAGTTTAACAAAAAATGTTAATTGTTTTCAGTTTAACAAAAAATGTTAATTATTTTCAGTTTAACAAAAAATGTTAATTGTTTAATTGTTTCTACACTTGATCAAGAATGAACCTGCCGGCTGGGAGTAAGATTTTGCAACAGATTTATTGGTGCAATATTCAATGTTGTGATTTCCAAAAGGCCAATATTGATAAGGATACAGACATCACAGGAGTTAAGATTAATGACCATAAACTTAACCGTAGAATCAAGTGCCACCACTACAAAACATCGTCAGAGGGCAGAACGATAAAATCCCTGTAAATGGTGGAGATGGTTGACATAAACTACTGATACCTCATGGGAACGGGCTAATCTAACAGCTTCCTCGATTCTGTAACTCTTCGGTTTGTTTAACAGTTCCTTTTGCAGTTCGGGTATGGGTGTGTTGGCAATTAGTAACTCGGCGAGACGTTCATTTAATTCGTCGGCACTGAAATCACATTTCTTTGCCAACAGTCGACATCTGTTGATGAAGATGTCTGTTTCATTTGGTTTCTGCTGGTATTTTCCGAGTTCCAGTCTACAAACTTGGTGATTTGTTGCCATTCAGCGTGCAAGGGAAGAGAAAAAAAAATGTGTTTTTTTTTTTTACTCATTGTTTTACCCTTTCTTCTCCCCCCCTTTTTTTTTGTCTGTGACGTTATAAGATTGTGTGTTGTATGATAATACCGCTTGCCACCATGTCATGCTGTGTTTTGTGCATGGATGTGTAATAATGAGATTTGGAAAACGTTTGTCTGGTTGGTAAGAAAGGAATTGAATAATGGCGCCCCGCTTTATTGATTAATTGCTATGTGCATGGGAGTGAGTGCATACAAAAGTTGGACCAAGAAACCGGGATAAAAGCGTCTATATAAAAGTTACTGAAACGAAAGAGCAGTTTTAAATTAAAATAAATTGCAAAATACATTTTATAAAGTATGATTTAAAAAAAAAAAAATACAATTTAAATCCAAATTTACAAAATTAAAAAAACAAAATTAAACATAAATTTAAAAAATACATGAATAAATGCGCTCTTGTTTTCGGATTGTTCCTTATAATAGAGCAGTCTGCTGGAATCCTTTTTCCAAAAAGTTATAACTAATATGATTAGTTATAACTTTTAACGCCACCACCAGGAATTTATGATGAATGCCAGTGTCCCCCCCCCCTGCCACCACGCGTGTGACTCACACACGTGTTCGTGTCCTTCAAATCTTCGTTCCAGTTCCTTTTCTCTTTTCATTGAAATGCAACTCGCAACAGAATTAAATCAATGCTCACTTTGTAAAGCGGAAAAATACCATAATCTATGGTCAATTCATGACCTAGAACTAAAATGTTAGAATGTGAGAAGCGAATCTCTGAAAAATTGGATACACAGAAGGAAATCACTGTTTATAAACTGAGGCAGTAAACAAGACAAAACATAAATTTAAAAAAAAAATACTTTCTTATTTAAATTTTTAATTCTAATTTTGATTTTTTCGTTTTGTAAATTTGTATTTAAATTGCATTTTTATTTTTAAAAAATCATCCTTTATTAAATGTATTTTACAATTTATTTCAATTTAAAAGCATTAGTAAAAAAAGGAATACAATTGTATTGAGATTAATATAATAGAAAAATCCCTTAGGCTAAGTATCCCCCCCCCCCAAAAAAAACTTGAAGTGTTTGAAATTTTAAAATGCATTTCTATGTAATTAAATGGAAATTAAATTTGATATAGAGATAAATTTTAAGTTTTAAATTTAGAAGGTTAATTTTAAAATTAATTTCGGAGTTAATATTATAGTCCCTTTTTATCATTTTAATTATTAGAAAGGTTTTCCCTCACGAAATGATGTGAGTGAGTGGAGTGACCACTATTTGTATTGTAGAGTGATTTCCTGAAATAAAAAAGCAAATAAGTGAAAATTATAAAAATAAAAATAACAAAATTAGTCTTTATTTGCACTTTTATAAAAAAAAAATATGTTTATGAAATGCGCTTTTTAAAAGAAATAAAACACTTTGGTTGACATTTTATAATAAAAAAAAGGTTTGTGAAATTAATTAAAAAGAAACTATTTGAATTTTGTAATAAAAAGTTGGCGCGTCTACACTATTGGGACGAAATTTACGAAAATCGTAAAACTGAATTTCACATGAAAACAATGGTATCTCCGTATTCCTCGTATTTTTAAGATGATTATATCTGAAAATTATGAAAATTGATGAGGTAGAAAATTTTTTATTAAAGAAAATAAAAAAATAGAATTTGCTGAAAACGATCGTAGAACATAAGAGAGTTCAAAAGGGAGGTAATTCTTGACATGGAGAGGTTGGGGGGTGTTTATTTGTTGTAAACATATTCGAAAACCTTTCAAAGTCGACATTTCCAACGTAAACGGTGAGTTGAACTTTAAAAAAAACATCAACATTAAAACGGAACGAAATTTAAATTTTCGTTTCCTTAAAGCATAGCGTTCTTCGTAAGTTTTACTATAAAATAATTTTTTTTATAAAGAAAAAATAATTTTCATAAGATTCACCAAAAAAGTCGGCCTTATTTCGAAATGATTCATTATACAATCACCCACCCCGTTTAATGGTTTGCGAAACTGCTCTTCCGGTCGCGATACTAATTTTTTTTTTTTTTTTTACTCACCCCCCCCCCCCAAACACGGCATATTGCCACTAACTTCCACTCTTGAAACTCATCCCAATAATTTCTTTCCTTAAATCAGATTGTTCGTTGAAAACCAGATTTTAAAACAAAATGTAAATATTACTTGAATTTAATTGTTTATGTTCTTTTTTACTACAGGGGCGCCTTCGAACCATTGTGTTTTTATTTTTATTTTTGCTGTATGTCAGTTATGTGTGTAAATATGTATTCGCCTTGCTATTTAATAGTTACGGGCAAAATGAATGCCAATCCTCAAAATGTATAAACATTACTTAGACTTTACTTAAACAATAACCAAAAATCAGTTCATGTAATTAACTCTATTTTTATAAAGAAAAAACAAACAAACAAAAAAGGAAATTAATGTCATTAACTTTATTTTTATATATAAAAAAAAAAACAGAAATTCATGTTATTAACTTTATTTTTATATAAAAAAACAGAAATTAATGTCATTATATTTATTTTTATATAAAAACAAATTCAGGTCATTAACTTTATTTTTATATAAAAACAAATTCATGTCATTAACTTTATTTTTATATAAAAGCAGATATTCATATCATTAACTTTATTTTTTATATAAAAATCAGAAATTCTTGTCATTAACTTTATTTTTATATAAAAAACCGGAAATTAATGTCATTAACTTTATTTTTATATAAAAACAGAAATTCGTGTCATTAACTTTATTTAATATAAAAAACAGAAATTCATGTCATTAATTTTTTTATATAAAAAACAGAAATTCATATCATTAACTTTATTTTTTATATAAAAAACAGAAATCAATGTCATTACCTTTATTTTTAAATAAAAACAGAAATTTATATCATTAACTTTATTTTTATATAAAAAGCAGAAATTCGTGTCATTAACTTTATTTTTATATAAAAAACAGAAATTAATGTCATTAACTTTATTTTCATATACAAAAAAGAAATTCATGTCATTAACTTTATTTTTATATAAAAAACAGAAATACATGTCATTAACTTTATTTTTATATAAAAAACAGAAATTCATGACATTAACTTTATTTTTATATAAAAAACGGAAATTCATGTCATTAACTTTATTTTCATATAAAAAACCGGAAATTCGTGTCATTAACTTTAGTTGTATATAAAAACAGAAATTCATGACATTAACTTTATTTTTATACAAAGAACAGAAATTAATAAATAAACTTTATTTTCATATGAAAAAAAGAAATTCATGTCATTAACTTTATTTTTATATAAAAACAGAAATTCGTGTCATTAACTTTATTTAATATAAAAAACAGAAATTCATGTCATTATTTTTTTTATATAAAAAACAGAAATTCATGTCATTAACTTTATTTTTTATATAAAAAACAGAAATCAATGTCATTACCTTTATTTTTATACAAAGAACAGAAATTAATGTCATTAACTTTATTTTTATATAAAAACAGAAATTAATGTCATTAACTTTATGTTTATATAAAAACAGAAATTCGTGTCATTAACTTTATTTAATATAAAAAACAGAAATTCATTTAATTATTTTTTTATATAAAAAACAGAAATTCATGTCATTAACTTTATTTATATATAAAAAACAGAAATTCATGTCATTAACTTTATTTTTATATAAAAAAACAGAAATTCGTGTCATTAACTTTAGTTGTATATAAAAAACAGAAATTCATGTCATTAACTTTATTTTTATATTAAAAACCGGAAATTCATGTCCTTATCTTTATTTTTATATAAAAAACGGAAATTCATGTCACTAAATTTATTTTTATATAAAAACGGAAATGCATGTCATTCACTTTATTTTTATATAAAAAACAGAAATTCATGTCATTAACTTTATTTTTATATAAAAAAAACCCCGGAAATTCATATCATTAACTTTATTTTTTATATAAAAAACAGAAATTCTTGTCATTAACTTTATTTTTATATAAAAAACCGGAAATTCATGTGATTAACTTTATTTTTATATAAAGAACAGAAATTCATGTTATTCATGTTATTAACTTTATTTTTAGATAAAAAAACAGAAATTTATGTCATTAACTTTTTTATATAAAAAACAGAAATTCATATTATTAACTAGAAAATGATTAATGTGAGTAATGCTTAAAAGTAATACTGAAACTGATTATTTGCTAAATATTTTATTTTTTACTGAAATACGAATTTACTAAAATCAGGACAGTTCACTTGCAGTTGTTTCCTCTTTCTAAATTTTAAAGCTGTAAATTTAATGACATCATACTACACAGTTGTATACTGACAATAGTGCCACTTGTTTGGAAGCTTTCCTTTAAAGCTAAGTTTAATATAAAGAGAAATCACATTACAAAACAAAAAAAACTGATAAGTTTAAAAAAATAATTCCAACGTTTCATTTTTATTTTAAATTGAATTTTATTTTCATAAAAGTAATCCGTGGCTGCTACACATGAAGATAAACTTTTTCATAAAAGTAAAACATAAAAACATCTCAATTTATTTAAACGATTTTTGTGGTCTAAAAATATAACATACAACAGTAAATAGCACAAAACGTCTAAAATCTCATTTCAAACTATTTTGGGGGATAATTACTTCTTCTAGAATCTGTACATTATTTATTCATGCAATCTTTTTCAGCTTCATGTACTCATTGACACATTTGATGAATTTTTTTTTCAGCATTTTGATTCATGTACTCATCGACACATTTGATGAATTTTTTTTTCAGCATATTGCTTCATGTACTCATCGAAACATTTGATGATTTTTTATTTCAGCATATTGCTTCATGTACTCATCGACACATTTGATGAATTTTTTTTTCAGCACATTGCTTCATGTACTCATCAACACATTTGATGCAGTCTTTTTCTGAATATTGCTTCATGTACTCATCGACACATTTGATGAATTTTTTTTTCAGCATATTGCTTCATGTACTCATCGACACATTTGATGAATTTTTTTTTCAGCATATTGCTTCATGTACTCATCGACACATTTGATGCAGTCTTTTTCTGAATATTACTTCATGTACTCATCGACACATTTGATGAATTTTTTTTTCAGCATATTGCTTCATGTACTCATCGACACATTTGATGAATTTTTTTTTCAGCATATTGCTTCATGTACTCATCGACACATTTGATGCAGTCTTTTTCAGCATATTGCTTCATGTACTCATCGACACATTTGATGAATTTTTTTTTCAGCATATTGCTTCATGTACTCATCGACACATTTGATGAATTTTTTTTTCAGCATATTGCTCCATGTACTCATCGACACATTTGATGCAGTCTTTTTCAGCATATTGCTTCATGTACACATCGACACATTTGATGCAGTCTTTTTTTCAGCATATTGCTTCATGTACTCATCGACACATTTGATGCAGTCTTTTTCAGAATATTGCTTCATGTACTCATCGACACATTTGATGAATTTTTTTTTCAGCATATTGCTTCATGTACTCATCGACACATTTGATGAATTTTTTTTTCAGCATATTGCTTCATGTACTCATCGACACATTTGATGAATTTTTTTTCAGCATATTGCTTCATGTACTCATCGACACATTTGATGCAGTCTTTTTCTGAATATTGCTTCATGTACTCATCGACACATTTGATGAATTTTTTTTTTCAGCATATTGCTTCATGTACTCATCGACACATTTGATGAATTTTTTTTCAGAATATTGCTTCATGTACTCATCGACACATTTGATGCAGTCTTTTTCAGAATATTGCTTCATGTACTCATCGACACATTTGATGAATTTTTTTTCAGCATATTGCTTCATGTACTCATCGACACATTTGATGAATTTTTTTTTCAGCATATTGCTTCATGTACTCATCGACACATTTGATGAATTTTTTTTCAGAATATTGCTTCATGTACTCATCGACACATTTGATGAATTTTTTTTCAGCATATTGCTTCATGTACTCATCGACACATTTGATGAATTTTTTTTCAGCATATTGCTTCATGTACTCATCGACACATTTGATGAATTTTTTTTCAGAATATTGCTTCATGTACTCATCGACACATTTGATGAATTTTTTTTCAGCATATTGCTTCATGTACTCATCGACACATTTGATGAATTTTTTTTCAGAATATTGCTTCATGTACTCATCGACACATTTGATGAATTTTTTTTCAGCATATTGCTTCATGTACTCATCGACACATTTGATGAATTTTTTTTCAGCATATTGCTTCATGTACTCATCGACACATTTGATGAATTTTTTTTCAGAATATTGCTTCATGTACTCATCGACACATTTGATGAATTTTTTTTCAGCATATTGCTTCATGTACTCATCGACACATTTGATGAATTTTTTTTCAGAATATTGCTTCATGTACTCATCGACACATTTGATGAATTTTTTTTCAGAATATTGCTTCATGTACTCATCGACACATTTGATGCAGTCTTTTTCTGAATATTGCTTCATGTAATCATCGACACATTTGATGAATTTTTTTTCAGCATATTGCTTCATGTACTCATCGACACATTTGATGCAGTCTTTTTCAGAATATTGCTTCATGTACTCATCGACACATTTGATGAATTTTTTTTCAGAATATTGCTTCATGTACTCATCGACACATTTGATGAATTTTTTTTCAGAATATTGCTTCATGTACTCATCGACACATTTGATGAATTTTTTTTCAGAATATTGCTTCGTGTACTCATCGACACATTTGATGAATTTTTTTTCAGAATATTGCTTCATGTACTCATCGACACATTTGATGAATTTTTTTTCAGAATATTGCTTCATGTACTCATCGACACATTTGATGCAGTCTTTTTCTGAATATTGCTTCATGTAATCATCGACACATTTGATGAATTTTTTTTCAGCATATTGCTTCATGTACTCATCGACACATTTGATGCAGTCTTTTTCAGAATATTGCTTCATGTACTCATCGACACATTTGATGAATTTTTTTTCAGAATATTGCTTCATGTACTCATCGACACATTTGATGAATTTTTTTTCAGAATATTGCTTCATGTACTCATCGACACATTTGATGAATTTTTTTTCAGAATATTGCTTCATGTACTCATCGACACATTTGATGAATTTTTTTTCAGAATATTGCTTCATGTACTCATCGACACATTTGATGAATTTTTTTTCAGAATATTGCTTCATGTACTCATCGACACATTTGATGCAGTCTTTTTCTGAATATTGCTTCATGTAATCATCGACACATTTGATGAATTTTTTTTCAGCATATTGCTTCATGTACTCATCGACACATTTGATGCAGTCTTTTTCAGAATATTGCTTCATGTACTCATCGACACATTTGATGAATTTTTTTTCAGAATATTGCTTCATGTACTCATCGACACATTTGATGAATTTTTTTTCAGAATATTGCTTCATGTACTCATCGACACATTTGATGCAGTCTTTTTCTGAATATTGCTTCATGTAATCATCGACACATTTGATGAATTTTTTTTCAGCATATTGCTTCATGTACTCATCGACACATTTGATGCAGTCTTTTTCAGAATATTGCTTCATGTACTCATCGACACATTTGATGAATTTTTTTTCAGAATATTGCTTCATGTACTCATCGACACATTTGATGAATTTTTTTTCAGAATATTGCTTCATGTACTCATCGACACATTTGATGAATTTTTTTTCAGAATATTGCTTCATGTACTCATCGACACATTTGATGAATTTTTTTTCAGAATATTGCTTCATGTACTCATCGACACATTTGATGAATTTTTTTTCAGAATATTGCTTCATGTACTCATCGACACATTTGATGCAGTCTTTTTCTGAATATTGCTTCATGTAATCATCGACACATTTGATGAATTTTTTTTCAGCATATTGCTTCATGTACTCATCGACACATTTGATGCAGTCTTTTTCAGAATATTGCTTCATGTACTCATCGACACATTTGATGAATTTTTTTTCAGAATATTGCTTCATGTACTCATCGACACATTTGATGAATTTTTTTTCAGAATATTGCTTCATGTACTCATCGACACATTTGATGAATTTTTTTTCAGAATATTGCTTCATGTACTCATCGACACATTTGATGAATTTTTTTTCAGAATATTGCTTCATGTACTCATCGACACATTTGATGAATTTTTTTTCAGAATATTGCTTCATGTACTCATCGACACATTTGATGCAGTCTTTTTCTGAATATTGCTTCATGTAATCATCGACACATTTGATGAATTTTTTTTCAGCATATTGCTTCATGTACTCATCGACACATTTGATGCAGTCTTTTTCAGAATATTGCTTCATGTACTCATCGACACATTTGATGAATTTTTTTTCAGAATATTGCTTCATGTACTCATCGACACATTTGATGAATTTTTTTTCAGAATATTGCTTCATGTACTCATCGACACATTTGATGCAGTCTTTTTCTGAATATTGCTTCATGTAATCATCGACACATTTGATGAATTTTTTTTCAGCATATTGCTTCATGTACTCATCGACACATTTGATGCAGTCTTTTTCAGAATATTGCTTCATGTACTCATCGACACATTTGATGAATTTTTTTTCAGAATATTGCTTCATGTACTCATCGACACATTTGATGCAGTCTTTTTCAGAATATTGCTTCATGTACTCATCGACACATTTGATGCAGTCTTTTTCAGAATATTGCTTCATGTACTCATCGACACATTTGATGAATTTTTTTTCAGAATATTGCTTCATGTACTCATCGACACATTTGATGAATTTTTTTTCAGAATATTGCTTCATGTACTCATCGACACATTTGATGAATTTTTTTTCAGAATATTGCTTCATGTACTCATCGACACATTTGATGAATTTTTTTTCAGAATATTGCTTCATGTACTCATCGACACATTTGATGAATTTTTTTTCAGAATATTGCTTCATGTACTCATCGACACATTTGATGAATTTTTTTTCAGAATATTGCTTCATGTACTCATCGACACATTTGATGAATTTTTTTTCAGAATATTGCTTCATGTACTCATCGACACATTTGATGAATTTTTTTTCAGCATATTGCTTCATGTACTCATCGACACATTTGATGAATTTTTTTTCAGCATATTGCTTCATGTACTCATCGACACATTTGATGAATTTTTTTTCAGCATATTGCTTCATGTACTCATCGACACATTTGATGCAGTCTTTTTCAGAATATTGCTTCATGTACTCATCGACACATTTGATGAATTTTTTTTCAGAATATTGCTTCATGTACTCATCGACACATTTGATGAATTTTTTTTCAGAATATTGCTTCATGTACTCATCGACACATTTGATGAATTTTTTTTCAGAATATTGCTTCATGTACTCATCGACACATTTGATGAATTTTTTTTCAGAATATTGCTTCATGTACTCATCGACACATTTGATGAATTTTTTTTCAGAATATTGCTTCATGTACTCATCGACACATTTGATGAATTTTTTTTCAGAATATTGCTTCATGTACTCATCGACACATTTGATGAATTTTTTTTCAGAATATTGCTTCATGTACTCATCGACACATTTGATGAATTTTTTTTCAGAATATTGCTTCATGTACTCATCGACACATTTGATGAATTTTTTTTTCAGCATATTGCTCCCTGTACTCATCGACACATTGGATGAATTTTTTTTTCAGCTTATTGCTTCCTGTACTCATCGACACATTTGATGAATTTTTTTTTCAGCATATTGCTTCCTGTACTCATCGACACATTTGATGAATTTTTTTTTCAGCTTATTGCTCCCTGTACTCATCGACACATTGGATGAATTTTTTTTTCAGCTTATTGCTTCCTGTACTCATCGACACATTTGATGAATTTTTTTTTCAGCATATTGCTTCATGTACTCATCGACACATTTGATGAATTTTTTTTCAGAATATTGCTTCATGTACTCATCGACACATTTGATGCAGTCTTTTTCTGAATATTGCTTCATGTACTCATCGACACATTTGATGCAGTCTTTTTTTCAGCATATTGCTTCATGTACTCATCGACACATTTGATGCAGTCTTTTTCAGAATATTGCTTCATGTACTCATCGACACATTTGATGAATTTTTTTTTCAGCATATTGCTTCCTGTACTCATCCACACATTAGATGAATTTTTTTTTCAGCATATTGCTTCATGTACTCATCGACACATTTGATGCAGTCTTTTTCAGCATATTGCTTCATGTACTCATCGACACATTTGATGAATTTTTTTTTCAGCATATTCCTTCATGTACTCATCGACACATTCGATGCAGTCTTTTTCAGAATATTGCTTCATGTACTCATCGACACATTTGATGAATTTTTTTTCAGCATATTGCTTCCTGTACTCATCGACACATTTGATGAATAGTTTTTCAGCATATTGCTTCATGTACTCATCGACACATTTGATGAATTTTTTTTTCAGCATATTGCTTCATGTACTCATCGACACATTTGATGAATTTTTTTTTCAGGATATTGCTTCATGTACTCATCGACACATTTGATGAATTTTTTTTTCAGCATATTACTTCATGTACTCATCGACACATTTGATGAATTTTTTTTTCAGGATATTGCTTCATGTACTCATCGACACATTTGATGAATTTTTTTTTCAGCATATTACTTCATGTACTCATCGACACATTTGATGAATTTTTTTTTCAGCATATTGCTTCATGTACTCATCGACACATTTGATGAATTGTTTTTCAGCATATTGCTTCATGTACTCATCGACACATTTGATGAATTTTTTTTTCAGCATATTGCTTCATGTACTCATCGACACATTTGATGAATTTTTTTTTCAGCATATTGCTTCATGTACTCATCGACACATTTGATGAATTTTTTTTTCAGCATATTGCTTCATGTACTCATCGACACATTTGATGAATTGTTTTTTCAGCATATTGCTTCATGTACTCATCGACACATTTGATGAATTTTTTTTTCAGCATATTGCTTCATGTACTCATCGACACATTTGATGAATTTTTTTTTCAGCATATTACTTCATGTACTCATCGACACATTTGATGAATTTTTTTTTCAGCATATTACTTCATGTACTCATCGACACATTTGATGAATTTTTTTTTCAGCATATTACTTCATGTACTCATCGACACATTTGATGAATTTTTTTTTCAGCATATTACTTCATGTACTCATCGACACATTTGATGAATTTTTTTTTCAGCATATTGCTTCATGTACTCATCGACACATTTGATGAATTTTTTTTTCAGCATATGGCTTCATGTACTCATCGACACATTTGATGAATTTTTTTTTCAGCATATTACTTCATGTACTCATCGACACATTTGATGAATTTTTTTTTCAGCATATTGCTTCATGTACTCATCGACACATTTGATGAATTTTTTTTTCAGCATATTACTTCATGTACTCATCGACACATTTGATGAATTTTTTTTTCAGCATATTACTTCATGTACTCATCGACACATTTGATGAATTTTTTTTTCAGCATATTGCTTCATGTACTCATCGACACATTTGATGAATTTTTTTTTCAGCATATTACTTCATGTACTCATCGACACATTTGATGAATTGTTTTTTCAGCATATTGCTTCATGTACTCATCGACACATTTGATGAATTTTTTTTTCAGCATATTGCTTCATGTACTCATCGACACATTTGATGAATTTTTTTTTCAGCATATTACTTCATGTACTCATCGACACATTTGATGAATTTTTTTTTTCAGCATATTGCTTCATGTACTCATCGACACATTTGATGAATTTTTTTTTCAGCATATTGCTTCATGTACTCATCGACACATTTGATGAATTTTTTGTTTCAGCATATTGCTTCATGTACTCATCGACACATTTGATGAATTTTTTTTTCAGCATATTACTTCATGTACTCATCGACACATTTGATGAATTTTTTTTTCAGCATATTACTTCATGTACTCATCGACACATTTGATGAATTTTTTTTTCAGCATATTACTTCATGTACTCATCGACACATTTGATGAATTTTTTTTTCAGCATATTGCTTCATGTACTCATCGACACATTTGATGAATTTTTTTTTCAGCATATTGCTTCATGTACTCATCGACACATTTGATGAATTTTTTTTTCAGCATATTGCTTCATGTACTCATCGACACATTTGATGAATTTTTTTTTCAGCATATTACTTCATGTACTCATCGACACATTTGATGAATTTTTTTTTCAGCATATTACTTCATGTACTCATCGACACATTTGATGAATTTTTTTTTCAGCATATTGCTTCATGTACTCATCGACACATTTGATGAATTTTTTTTTCAGCATATTACTTCATGTACTCATCGACACATTTGATGAATTTTTTTTTCAGCATATTGCTTCATGTACTCATCGACACATTTGATGAATTTTTTTTTCAGCATATTGCTTCATGTACTCATCGACACATTTGATGAATTTTTTTTTCAGCATATTACTTCATGTACTCATCGACACATTTGATGAATTTTTTTTTCAGCATATTGCTTCATGTACTCATCGACACATTTGATGAATTTTTTTTTCAGCATATTACTTCATGTACTCATCGACACATTTGATGAATTTTTTTTTCAGCATATTACTTCATGTACTCATCGACACATTTGATGAATTTTTTTTTCAGCATATTGCTTCATGTACTCATCGACACATTTGATGAATTTTTTTTTCAGCATATTACTTCATGTACTCATCGACACATTTGATGAATTGTTTTTTCAGCATATTGCTTCATGTACTCATCGACACATTTGATGAATTTTTTTTTCAGCATATTGCTTCATGTACTCATCGACACATTTGATGAATTTTTTTTTCAGCATATTACTTCATGTACTCATCGACACATTTGATGAATTGTTTTTTCAGCATATTGCTTCATGTACTCATCGACACATTTGATGAATTTTTTTTTTCAGCATATTGCTTCATGTACTCATCGACACATTTGATGAATTTTTTTTTCAGCATATTGCTTCATGTACTCATCGACACATTTGATGAATTTTTTTTTCAGCATATTGCTTCATGTACTCATCGACACATTTGATGAATTTTTTTTTCAGCATATTACTTCATGTACTCATCGACACATTTGATGAATTTTTTTTTCAGCATATTGCTTCATGTCGTCATCGACACATTTGATGAATTTTTTTTTTCAGCATATTGCTTCATGTACTCATCGACACATTTGATGAATTTTTTTTTCAGCATATTACTTCATGTACTCATCGACACATTTGATGAATTTTTTTTTCAGCATATTGCTTCATGTACTCATCGACACATTTGATGAATTTTTTTTTCAGCATATTGCTTCATGTACTCATCGACACATTTGATGAATTTTTTTTTCAGCATATTACTTCATGTACTCATCGACACATTTGATGAATTTTTTTTTCAGCATATTGCTTCATGTACTCATCGACACAGTTCATGAATTTTTTTTCAGCATATTGCTTCATGTACTCATCGACACATTTGATGAATTGTTTTTTCAGCATATTGCTTCATGTACTCATGGACACATTTGATGAATTTTTTTTTCAGCATATTGCTTCATGTACTCATCGACACATTTGATGAATTTTTTTTTTCAGCATATTACTTCATGTACTCATGGACACATTTGATGAATTTTTTTTTCAGCATATTGCTTCATGTACTCATCGACACATTTGATGAATTTTTTTTTCAGCATATTGCTTCATGTACTCATCGACACATTTGATGAATTTTTTTTTCAGCATATTACTTCATGTACTCATCGACACATTTGATGAATTTTTTTTTCAGCATATTGCTTCCTGTACTCATCGACACAGTTCATGAATTTTTTTTCAGCATATTGCTTCATGTACTCATCGACACATTTGATGAATTGTTTTTTCAGCATATTGCTTCATGTACTCATGGACACATTTGATGAATTTTTTTTTCAGCATATTGCTTCATGTACTCATCGACACATTTGATGAATTTTTTTTTTCAGCATATTACTTCATGTACTCATGGACACATTTGATGAATTTTTTTTTCAGCATATTGCTTCATGTACTCATCGACACATTTGATGAATTTTTTTTTCAGCATATTGCTTCATGTACTCATCGACACATTTGATGAATTTTTTTTCAGCATATTGCTTCATGTACTCATCGACACATTTGATGAATTTTTTTTTTCAGCATATTGCTTCCTGTACTCATCGACACATTTGATGAATTTTTTTTCAGCATATTGCTTCATGTACTCATCGACACATTTGATGAATTGTTTTTCAGCATATTGCTTCATGTACTCATCGACACATTTGATGAATTTTTCTGTCTGACTAAATTCCAAACCTCACCATCCATGAATTATGCAATACAATCAGTATAATAGAGACTCCTCTTAAAAAGGGACATTTTTGTTAAAATGTCATGAAACAAAAACTTAATTCAACTCACCTCCAAGTGCATTTTTTTTTTCAATTCTGAAGTATAATTGAGATGTTCTTTTTTGTGTACAAAAGAAAACAAAATATGGTTTGGAATGGGAAAATCGTCTCAAGGAAGACAGCAGTAACTTTCCTCAATGTCTTACCAAAGGTTACAAAACAATGAATGTTTATCCTTTAATGTAAGATGAATATCAGTTTGATGGGAAATAATCATTTTTATAAGAAATAAATAATACCAGTTGTATAAGCAAATCATAGAAGCCACACGAAAGAAGTCACATCTTTGCTATCCGATAACTGATAGAAATCATTGAAATTGTATGAATTCTAATGCTTTCATTCATTCATGCAAAATAATTCTTAATAATAATAATCCTCTGCAGATTATTTTTTGAAAAACCGTTTAAAACCTAATGAGTTCAAACAATAAAAATTATTTTTTGAAAAACCGTTTAAAACCTTATGAGTTCAAACAATAAAAATTATTTTTTGAAAAACCGTTTAAAACCTAATGAGTTCAAACAATAAAAATTATTTTTTGAAAAACCGTTTAAAACCTAATGAGTTCAAACAATAAAAATTATTTTTTGAAAAACCGTTTAAAACCTAATGAGTTCAAACAATAAAAATTATTTTTTGAAAAACCGTTTAAAACCTAATGAGTTCAAACAATAAAAATTATTTTTTGAAAAACCGTTTAAAACCTAATGAGTTCAAACAATAAAAATTATTTTTTGAAAAACCGTTTAAAACCTAATGAGTTCAAACAATAAAAATTATTTTTTGAAAAACCGTTTAAAACCTAATGAGTTCAAACAATAAAAAAAATCTACATATCAAGTTTGTTTTCTTTTCTGATTGCAAAACAAAATTACGAAGCATGAGGATATTTTGCTGTTAAATCTATTTTTAATTTAATACTGACTCAGGTTTTTCTGTTTCTCATCTAAAAAAGCACATACAAATAAAACTACCTGCTCATTTTTTTGTTGAATTTTTAAAATAAAATTTTGCTCCTAATTCATTGACTTTTATTTTTTGCAGAATTTAATATTGACAGAATCATTTCATTTTTTATTAGACTATTTGCAGTCTTGAATTTACTTTTAAATGATTTTAAATATTTTCTTTAATAAAATTATTAATATTTTGTTTATTGTAAAAATGAAATTATCAATGTATTAAACGAAAATTAATTAATTTTTATTTTATTTTCAGCTGAATTCACTTAAGAAAATTAATAAATGATTTTCACTCTTTATGAAAAACTGACATATTGAGATTCAAGAAATATTTTCATTCACATGGGAAAATAAACTATGAAATACAACTGTTTAATTAAGTGAAAATAACACTTATTTGTTTGTCAATGTTTTCAACATATATTAACGAATCTTATGGATTTTGATTTTGTCTGAAACTGCATGCTTATGCAAATAAGACTGCCTCTTGTATCAGTAAACCACTGAACTGTTGGATTCGACTGTTTATAATATGTATTAGAACTCAGGTACTCAGGATTCTAAAGATTTCACAATAACTTGTTTATTTCTGAGGAAATGGGTGATACTTGTGCATGGAATTTCAAAAGAAAGTTATACATGAAGAGTTTGGTGTTTCCTTATTTATCAGATTTTCCGACAGCTGTAGCAGAGCATGTTTCTGCAGATGATGCCGCCTTTGCTAAAGTTACTTTTCTGTTGATTACATGTTTATGATATGCAGTTGTTTTATACGCATAGGATACTAAAGTAGCTTGCTGGTCAGGACGTGAGCGATCATGTAATTGTTACATTGTGTATATGAAGTACATCAGAATAATCATTTTTGTTTTTGAATAATGATAAATTTATATTCAAATAAAACTATGGCACTAATTGCAAACAACTTTGATGAATATGAAATGGGTTTATTTTATTCATTAACCATTAATTGAATAATTATCCAAATAAAAAATTTAAAGCTTAGACAATTTCTTTAAAATCTTAGTAAATATTTATAAATTTAAAAGTCGAAAGTATTTATGAAATTAAAATGTTAAGACCTCTAACCGATTTTGGTGCAAATGTTAAATACTTGATTATATTAACTAGAAGCAAAATTTCTGAAATATCCAAAGAATCATATTGTTAAAGACTTGAAAACTTCAGTTCTTGAATAAGATTATCTAAAATATATCACCTTCTAATTAATAAAGGTATCTGTATTAGTTATATCATTTAGGTAACCCCTAATATTAATGTGATTATATATCCTTGATTGTTGTTTATGTTCTGTAATAGCTATGCTATAATTTACAACATTCTGATGCAGCCTTTCATTCTATCTTCTATCCAAGTCTCCATGGCAAACTATTCACAGAATATTATTATATAATCTTATTAATGACTTTTATTAATGAATTTTATTAATGAATTTCATTAATGAATTTTAGAGGAAAATCTCTTAAGTATTTATGGTATTTCAATTATAATCTATAAAACTGCAAACGTTAAACGCTTAGTTGTTTAACGTTTGCAGTTAATATTAGTTGTTTTGTGTGGTAATTATTAAACAAAATCATTACATGAAAAAAAAAGAAGTAGCTTTTCAATACAGACTCGCTTTGTGGTCATTTTAATGCGTTTATTATAAATAACAGTTTATGCTAAAAGGAAAATCTTTAAACCAACAATCTTTAAAATACAGATCGTATTAGATTATGAGTGATAAACAAACATTTGCTCGTTTAATTAGAAGATATTATGCTTTCATTGAGTTGTCATGCTTACTTCCATTATTTTCTTCCTTTATTAATTTTTTCATTCAGTAATTTATATTTTTATTGTGAGTGAATGTTACAATTTTGTACACACGGTTATTATTTTTCAGAAATTTAATTTTGACATTTCAAAATTAATAAAATTTCTGTAAATGTATTCTGAAGTATTTTTTTTATATTTTCAGAATCTTCATCAATTAAAAAAATCCATCATTCAATTTTAATGGCTCTTCATTCTCTTGCAATATGAAATATGTCTACAGAATGTGAACATTTTTGGATAAACTATAAATAAACAATATCATATGTTTTAACTGTTCATCAAGTAAAAATTAGGAGAAATATAGTGAACACATTTTTTTTCATAAAATAATAGAATACTGGTTGAAGTATGTGTTCTACGTGTGTTATGACTGAACTATGATATTTTATTCTCTTGTTGGCTTGACATATTGAACTATCTTAGGAATGCAAAAAATATTTTATGGGAATTGCCAGACTAAAAGAAGTCTGAAAAAACTATATTATTGTGAACTGTATACATCATTTTCAAGTTTAATTTAGTTAAATTATATTGAAAAAAATGTCTTGTAAAATCTTTATATATTAATATTTCTCTTCATCTTCCTAGTTGAGTGCATTACACATAAAAACATTTAATAAAAGTGAAATTCAGCAACAAAATATACTTTTGAATAATTAAAAAGTAAAATCGTAATTATGGCAAGAAAAAGTGTAAATTCTGTAGAATTATGATTTTTATTTGATTAACATTAAAGAGTCTCAATAATTTGTATCATTTAAATCCCATAAACTATTATTTTATGAAAATTTCAAGTATATTAAAAACTTAATAAGTTACAATAATCAGTATCAATCGAGTATTTTTGGATCAAATTTAAAATCTATAATAGTCGATAATAAAATATCAATAGAACTTTATTCCTTATAAATTTCGAATCCATAAATGTAATAGTCGATTATAACAATTATACATAAACAATTATATGAATATAACATATAGTTCTAAAATGTCTCGTAGTTCAAAATTAAAAACAAACTTAAAATCTGATGAACAAGACAAACCACTTTCTTGTGCGGCCTTTTTAATAAACCAAGAGACAAAAACAAACAAAGCGAAGAATGAAGATTATTTCTGCAGTGCATGTGACGTTGCTTTTCCAGGAAAATCAGATTTTATACAACACATGCGAACGCATACTAAAACGAAACGATATTCTTGTGAAGTATGTGACGCATCTTTTTCACGGAATTCACATTTGTTACAGCATGTACGGACACATACTGGAGAGAAGCCATATTCTTGTCAAATATGTGACTCTTCTTTTTCACAGAAACAACATTTATTGCAACATATTCGAAAACATACTGGAGATAAACCATATTCTTGTGAAATATGTGATTCTTCTTTCACGGTTAAATCGACTATGCTGAGACATTTACGAACACATACTGGAGCAAAACCATATTCTTGTCAAACATGTGATTCTTCATTTACTACTAAATTTAATTTGTTAAGACATCTGCAAAAACACCCTGGAGAGAAACCTTATTCATGCGAAGTTTGTGGTTGTTCTTTTACACTAAAATCCACTATGATGACGCATATGCAAACACATATTGGTGAGACAATAAGAGAGAAACGATATTCTTGTGATGTATGCGATTCTTCTTTTACTACGAAATCCTATATGTTAAAACATATGCGAAAACATACTGGAGAGAAACCCTATTCTTGTGAAATATGTGATTCTTCGTTTACAGATAAAAATACTATGATCAGCCATATACGTACACATACTGGAGAAAAACCATTTTCTTGTGAAATGTGTGATAAATCATTTACACAACGGATCACTATGGTGAGACATGTGCGAACACATACTGGAGAGAAACCATATTCTTGTCAAGTTTGTGAGTCTCCGTTCACACGAAAAGCAGATATGATGAAACACATGCGAAAACACACTGAGGAGAAAACACATTCTTGAGAAGTATGTAGCTTTTCTTTTACATTGAAATCGATTATATACATTATTATAAATTATATACATTATCATAAATTATATACATTATTATAAATTATATACATTATACACATTATTATAAATTATATACATTATTATAAATCGAGTATATACAGTCACATTATTTTTCTGATTATGAAAACGTAATCTTGTAAAATACATATATTTTTAAAGTTGAATCCAATTTGATTTCACACATTTGCACACATTGCAGAGAAGAAAGAAAGCTTGAATGCCTACTTGAGAGAGCTTGAATGACTACTAGACATAATCCTCGAGTATCTAAGGATTTCTCAAGATATCCTTCTATGCAGATGCTTTTCTCTGCAAATAAACTCTGACTAAATAAAATCATATTTGTGGCCCAAACAAGAACAAGATCTCTTTTGTATGGCTACTCACATTGGATTTTACAAGGAATAGTGCACCTTCTCCAAGTGATGTTACCTCAAGTAACAGCACGAAGCTGAATATTCCACCAGACTAGATAAATACTTGTCCTGGAATTCAGTAAGATCAAGAGATCAAGAAAGATATACTAAACATATTTAAATGGTAAATTGAGATGTAATTTATGATCCCAAATTCATTAAAGAGTTTATAAGGGAAATTATGTTCTTAACTATTTTGCTAATTCAAGGAGAATTTTAATGAATGTTGGAATATCTATGTATCTTATAAAGAGAACTAATGTTAGCCCCAGAATTTGGTTTCTAAGAACTTCAACTGAAATAAAATGAAACAAAAAGCTAGCGAACCCACATTTTTGTGAAAGGTGTGAGGCTTTTTGTAGCATAAACGTGCTATTGCTTATTCATGTGAACTTCAAAGGGAAACCGCAATTTACAATTGAGCGCAAGTATTTGGATATATTTCATAAAAGTTTGTATATTGAAAGAAAAATTATATGCTTTTTTATATTACGATATTAATTTAATCAAAACATGAACAGTATTTTCTAAACAAAATTACTTTTAATATTTCATGTAATAAAAACATTTTTATCGCCTTTTTTGTTCGTTTCCTTATTTTATCTTCTTTTCAAGCAGTCTAGAGTTATTTTTGTTTTAAAAAATGTAAATCAAAACAATAATCTCTTTAACTTTCTTTAATTACAATTTCTTGGGGTTTGTCATTAATTTCTATTAAAACATCTCTGCTTTTTTAAGTTTTAAAAATAAAAATATATGCTGTGAATTTCATTTGTTTGATAGATTTAATGACATCAATATTGCCATTAAAACATCCAAACACAGATGGGCAGGGCCAGTAGCCAGACAACATGAAAACAGATGGTCCATTAGGACAACAGAATTGACACCTCATGAACATAAGAGGCCAAAAGGAAGACCAAGAATGAGATGGAGGGACGACCTGATACAACACATAGGCCCCACATGCAGCGGATAACATAGGATAGAGTGAGCTAAAGTCCAGTGAGCGGTTCCTCATTGAGTGATAAAACCCTTATTGGTTGATTGAATGGAAATTTCTTTTCACAGATAAATAATTCGAATTTTATTTTGATATACATCACTTTTTCTTTAATAGCTCCTCTTCTCTTTCAAATGTTTAATCAAAATCTTATGAATATGTTTATTATTACTTATTACACGTGATCCACCCAATTAGATTTTTCTCAGATGAGTTATATTGCTACTGCGGTTCACATTAGGTATTATATTATTTTTTTATTATATTTTTTATATTTTTTTTATTATATTTATGTTTTACATTTTTTTATCATGACTCCATCACTAGATGGGGTGCATACCATGGCTTAAGAGAGTCCCATCTACCATTGAGAGAAGGATTGACTGCACCAATTTCTCAATCTGGTATTTTACCTCACAGTACATACAGCGCCTTACCTTTCCAAATGATCACCCATCTGGTTTTGGCCAGGCTCAACATTGTTTAACTTCAGTGATCTGGTGAGAACCGGTGTGTCAAAGTGATTGTGCCGTATAATGTTTACTTTCATTAGAAGTAAACACTGACCAACCATTCAAAACCTGGTGTGTTGTCTCCTTAAACCATCCATGTAGCAGATGGAGGCACACCTTTATTACTAAAGGGCAGCTTTTAATAATAAAAAGTTGTTGACCATGAAAAAATTTTATGTAAAATATGAAGAAAAATGCTGGCAGGCCGGCACCCAGGATTATAAGAGCCTCTCAACTCCTTTTTACCCCACGTGGAAGAGGCAAACAATACTTTCAACCTTCCTGTCTCTGAAAATGACACTCCAGCCATGACAAAGTACAAACAGAATCAGCCATATCTCAATCAATTTTAGCAAAATAAATAAAATTAAAAAATGGGAGGTTTAAAAGTCTGTCCATGAACAAAAGGTATTACTGTTTGCTACTACGAATTAAAGTTTGAAAAATAGAGCAAAACAGTAAGTAAATGCTGACCGAGAAAATGAAAGAAACCTGAAAAGAAAAAAAATAATACATCGGTTACCCAACTAAGGTCACTGGTTTCTTGGATGATCACATATTAGATGGAAGACGAGATCAAACTTATGAAAAATGCAGCACTAAAGGTGGCAGAAAACACCGTCGGTTGAAATCAATGCACGACCAGTCGTGGATTTGTTCAGTGTGCGTAGAGCAGCTAACTCGTTTTTGAACAGGTAACTTCTTCCATAACGTCCAGTTGTTGTTTAATATGCGTTTAATGTGCGTGTCGCAGCTAACTCAAACTGGTGTGAGTTCGATATCGGTTGTTATTGCAAATCCATGAGAGTTCGGATTTCTTGAATTAAGTCGGAAGTTTGAAAAGTTTACAGAGTTTGACTTTTTGCCACTTGTATGAAGTCAAGAACTCGGTGTCGGTTCATGTTGAGAGATGTCGGTAATAATTCATCGTCGTTCCTTGGTTCGGCTGCGATCTGTTAGAGATTAGCGGTATAAACCGCTTGAATAGCATCATGTATGCATGCGTGTGGTTAAGTGGCATTGTGGGAGAAAAGCGATGTAGTCATGCTTATGCATGCGTGAAAACGTATCGGGATTGTTTACGAATCCGAGGTGCAAGTGATGATGCCTTCGTTCTGAAATATTGAATGACCACTGGCAATGTATGTAGAAATCTGTCAGTTGGCGGTTTGTCCAATGTGTTAACTACATGACCACTGGCAATGTACATTGAAATCTGTCAGTTGGCGGTTTGTCCAATGTGTTAACTACATGACCACTGGCAATGTACATTGAAATCTGTCAGTTGGTGGTGTGTCCAATGTGTTAACTACATGACCGGTAATTTTTGGCGCTAATCGGGGTTCGATTCGTAGATTCGTAGATTAGGTGCTAATCGGGGTTCGATTCGTAGAAAATCGAGTTGTTTAATCTTCGTTTTTTGAGCGATTATTCGGAAAAAATAAGTAATTTTGAGAGACCAGTGTCGTTATTTCATAAGAAAGTCTGTGAATACGCGTGGTTGATTTATCGACGTTATTTATTTGATGCTTGGAAAAGAAAAATCGGTCATGCTCGTGTTTCTTTTTGTTTTTAAAGTGTCTGGTCACGTCGTAATTCATGACAGGAAGTAATGCATGGGTCACATTTACTGAACGTCAGTAAGTGCATCAGGGGCACAGCGACGCTGATGGATGGATCATGATTAACATTGTTGCTAGCCATTATGATTGACTGAACAACTCACGTCGGGTCAACCACTTGTTGCGGGACTAATGGTCCCAAAAATTCAAAATAATAATAAAAATTAAGTGTAAAAATAGAGTTTAACAATCAAGCAAAGATGACTGAGACGAATGGATAAATTAAATACAAAATTTATTTTTTAAAAGATTTTAAATAAATGAAAAGATTTATTTTTTAAAAGATTGTAAATGAATGAAAAGATTTATTTTTTAAAAGATTTTAAATGCATGAAAAGATTTATTTTTTAAAAGATTTTAAATGCATGAAAAGATTTATTTTTTAAAAACTGTAAATGAATGAAAAGATTTATTTTTTAAAAGATTGTAAATAAATGAAAAGATTTATTTTTTAAAAGATTTTAAATGAATGAAAAAATTTATTTTTTAAAAGATTGTAAATGAATGAAAAGATTTATTTTTTAAAAGATTGTAAATGAATGAAAAGATTTATTTTTTAAAAGAGTTAAATGAATGAAAAGATTTATTTTTTAAAAATTGTAAATAAATGAAAAGATTTATTTTTTAAAAGATTGTAAATGAATGAAAAGATTTATTTTTTAAAAGATTGTAAATGAATGAAAAGATTTATTTTTTAAAAATTGTAAATGAATGAAAAGATTTATTTTTTAAAAGATTGTAAATAAATGAAAAGATTTATTTTTTAAAAGATTGTAAATGAATGAAAGATTTATTTTTTAAAAGATTGTAAATGCATGAAAAGATTTATTTTTTAAAAGATTGTAAATAAATGAAAAGATTTATTTTTTAAAAGATTGTAAATGAATGAAAGATTTATTTTTTAAAAGATTGTAAATGCATGAAAAGATTTATTTTTAAAAGATTGTAAATGCATGAAAAGATTTATTTTTTAAAAATTGTAAATGAATGAAAAGATTTATTTTTTAAAAGATTGTAAATGAATGAAAAGATTTATTTTTTAAAAGATTGTAAATGAATGAAAAGATTTATTTTTTAAAAGATTGTAAATGAATGAAAAGATTTATTTTTTAAAAAATTGTAAATGAATGAAAAGATTTATTTTTTAAAAGAGTTAAATGAATGAAAAGATTTATTTTTTAAAAGATTGTAAATGAATGAAAAGATTTATTTTTTAAAAGATTGTAAATGCATGAAAAGATTTATTTTTAAAAGATTGTAAATGAATGAAAAGATTTATTTTTTAAAAGAGTTAAATGAATGAACAGATTTATTTTTTAAAAATTGTAAATGAATGAAAAAATTTATTTTTTAAAAGATTGTAAATGAATGAAAAGATTTATTTTTAAAAAAATTGTAAATGAATGAAATGATTTATTTTTTAAAAGATTGTAAATGAATGAAAAGATTTATTTTTTAAAAGATTGTAAATGAATGAAATGATTTATTTTTTAAAAGATTGTAAATGAATGAAAAGATTTATTTTTTAAAAAATTGTAAATGAATGAAATGATTTATTTTTTAAAAATTGTAAATGAATGAAAAGATTTATTTTTTAAAAGATTGTAAATGAATGAAAAGATTTATTTTTTAAAAGATTGTAAATGAATGAAAAGAGTTATTTTTTAAAAAATTGTAAATGAATGAAATGATTTATTTTTTAAAAGAGTTAAATGAATGAAAAGATTTATTTTTTAAAAGATTGTAAAAAAATGAAAAGATTTATTTTTTAAAAGATTGTAAATGAATGAAAAGATTTATTTTTTAAAAGATTTTAAATGAATGAAAAAATTTATTTTCAAAAGAAATGAATGAAAAGATTTATTTTTTAAAAGATTGTAAATGCATGAAAAGATTTATTTTTTAAAAGATTGTAAATGCATGAAAAGATTTATTTTTTAAAAGATTTTAAATGAATGAAAAGATTTATTTTTTAAAAGATTTTAAATGAATGAAAAGATTTATTTTTTAAAAGATTGTAAATGAATGAAAAGATTTATTTTTTAAAAGATTGTAAATGAATGAAAAGATTTATTTTTTAAAAGATTGTAAATTAATGAAAAGATTTATTTTTTAATAGATTGTAAATGAATGAAAGATTTATTTTTTAAAAGATTGTAAATGCATGAAAAGATTTATTTTTTTAAAGATTGTAAATGAATGAAAAGATTTATTTTTTAAAAATTGTAAATGAATGAAAGATTTATTTTTTAAAAGATTGTAAATGCATGAAAAGATTTATTTTTAAAAGATTGTAAATGAATGAAAAGATTTATTTTTTAAAAGAGTTAAATGAATGAACAGATTTATTTTTTAAAAGATTGTAAATGCATGAAAAGATTTATTTTTTAAAAATTGTAAATGAATGAAAAGATTTATTTTTTAAAAGAGTTAAATGAATGAACAGATTTATTTTTTAAAAATTGTAAATAAATGAAAAGATTTATTTTTTAAAAGATTGTAAATGAATGAAAAGATTTATTTTTTAAAAGATTGTAAATGAATGAAAAGATTTATTTTTTAAAAGATTGTAAATTAATGAAAAGATTTATTTTTTAAAAGATTGTAAATGAATGAAAGATTTATTTTTTAAAAGATTGTAAATGCATGAAAAGATTTATTTTTTTAAAGATTGTAAATGAATGAAAAGATTTATTTTTTAAAAATTGTAAATGAATGAAAGATTTTTTTTTTAAAAGATTGTAAATGCATGAAAAGATTTATTTTTAAAAGATTGTAAATGAATGAAAAGATTTATTTTTTAAAAGAGTTAAATGAATTAACAGATTTATTTTTTAAAAGATTGTAAATGCATGAAAAGATTTATTTTTTAATAATTGTAAATGAATGAAAAGATTTATTTTTAAAAAGAGTTAAATGAATGAACAGATTTATTTTTTAAAAATTGTAAATAAATGAAAAGATTTATTTTTTAAAAGATTGTAAATGAATGAAAAGATTTATTTTTTAAAAATTGTAAATGAATGAAAAGATTTATTTTTAAAAAGAGTTAAATGCATGAAAAGATTTATTTTTTAAAAGATTTTAAATGAATGAAAAGATTTATTTTTTAAAAGAGTTAAATGAATGAAAAGATTTATTTTTTAAAAGATTGTAAATGCATGAAAAGATTTATTTTTTAAAAGATTGTAAATGAATGAAAAGATTTATTTTTTAAAAGATTGTAAATGCATGAAAAGATTTATTTTTTAAAAGATTGTAAATGAATGAAAAGATTTATTTTTTAAAAGATTGTAAATGAATGAAAAGATTTATTTTTTAAAAGAGTTAAATGAATGAAAAAATTTATTTTTTAAAAGATTGTAAATGCATGAAAAGATTTATTTTTTAAAAGATTGTAAATGCATGAAAAGATTTATTTTTTTAAAGATTGTAAATGAATGAAAAGATTTATTTTTTAAAAGATTGTAAATGAATGAAAAGATTTATTTTTTAAAAGATTGTAAATGAATGAAAAGATTTATTTTTTAAAAGATTGTAAAAGCATGAAAAGATTTATTTTTTAAAAGATTGTAAATGAATGAAAAGATTTATTTTTTAAAAGATTGTAAATGAATGAAAAGATTTATTTTTTAAAAGATTGTAAATGAATGAAAAGATTTATTTTTAAAAAATTGTAAATGAATGAAAAGATTTATTTTTTAAAAGATTGTAAATGAATGTAAAAAATTATTTTTTAAAAATTGTAAATGAATGAAAAGATTTATTTTTTAAAAATTGTAAATGAATGAAAAAATTTATTTTTTAAAAATTGTAAATGAATGAAAAGATTTATTTTTTAAAAGATTGTAAATGAATGAAAAGAGAAGATAAAGTTTCGTCTTAATTGAAAGTCTCTTCCTGCGACTGAGATAAATGTTTTAAAAGAGAAAAGTAAAAGTTCTCGGTTAGAAATAACCAACCTTTTTTTAAGGAAGAATTAAACATTATAAAAGTTCCTCGCTTACTTTAGGGGAGAAATAGAAAAGGATAAAAAGTCCACTAGGGTAACAAGTCCATCTCCATGTGGAAGAATTAATTGTCGGGCGTAAGCATGTTTAACATTCCGAGGTCGGAGATCGACATTGATGTTTTCAGCATGCTTGTTATGGGTCGACTGATCCGTTTGGGCGCAAAAATGCCCTTTTTATACATTTCAAGCGGCTCCATGGAGGCCTTCAGAAAAAATATTTTTTAAATTTGTTCTCTTCGTAATCCGATTGGATGAAAAGACTAACATCTGTGTGACGTAAGATGCTTC
Organism: Euprymna scolopes; assembly: GCF_053919585.1. Taxonomy (NCBI): domain Eukaryota; kingdom Metazoa; phylum Mollusca; class Cephalopoda; order Sepiida; family Sepiolidae; genus Euprymna; species Euprymna scolopes. The sequence goes on from NC_136526.1 coordinate 28,386,355, forward strand.
TTAAGACATCCGTGTGAACAGGTGAAGTTTCGCTTATAAGTCTACCGAATTTGTGTAGGTGGAGAAAGTGATGGGTGCACAGCTGAGGTAACCTTTATACAATTGCATGTGCATTCAACTGGGTTTTACAGTTGGGGCAACACGCTAGTATTCTGTTTGAATAGTCTCGAGGTGAAGGCATCGCGGCTACAATAGTAGCATATATAGATAACATTGATAGAAACTCATAGAAGACATTGCCGAGACTGTTGCAAAGAACAGAGGATTCCATCTAGTGTGCTAGAAAAGTATTGTATATCTTTAAAAAGCTACCCTTTGCCCATGGAAGGATTATTGTCACATATGGGCTTGTACACCATCTGCTAAATATATGAAGGACAGTTACTGTGGACTTTCTATTTTGGAGATTTCTGGCTAGTTTGGAATCAGGTCTTCCGATAATGGCGTTCTTATAATAAACTTATATAAACATCCTCTAATGTCTATCTTCTTCGTTTTACCTGTTGTAAAGACATCATGATTTCTTCTTTCTTCCAAGAACAAGTAATCTCATCTTCCAACGGTATAATAATTTAGTTCATCTCCACATTACTCAGAAAGATAAAAACCTTGTTTATCACAACGTCGTCACATTACCACATGTTGAACGACATATAATATTACATGGTGTCGGAAAATAAATAGAATCTTATTTCATTCCATCGCCTCCACCAAATTTTTCCTCAGAAAATCTTTCTGAAGAATGGAAGAAATTTAAATAAGACCTTAAAATATATTTGACGGCAACAGAAAAGCTCGAAAAAATAATGAAGTCAAAACGAGTCTTCTGTAGTTCCTTATTATCACAACGTCATTACAACATCACGTGTTGAATGGCGATTATTACAATAAAAAGCGGTATTTCATGAAGGCCAATTGTCAGCACCTGAGATTCAGCATGTAATGCATTTAGCTCATTTTTTGGTAAACATAATCACTCCAATCATAAGCAAATCGCCATCATAAATCAAAAATTCAGCTCATGGAAATAATCAACAATGGTTCCCAAAAATATCTGGACTAAACCACCTAAAAACTCAACACAATTTATATACCAGACATGAAAGACCTGTCTAAAATCTTCAAACAATATGTAATCCATATGATATCAGAAGCAACTCGACTCTCTGGCCATATTTAGTGCAATCAAGCTTCCGATGGAAAGAATCTTCACTAAAACATTATCACGTGTTGAACCACGCATACTACACTATCCAGTAATTTTCCCTCTTTTAGATGAGGTACAAAACAAGAATCTAATAGGTCCCTCACTATCCTGTCTTTTAGCAATAATGTGGCATAATAATATAATGTGGCATAATAATATAATGTGGCATAATGATATAATGTGGCATAATAATATAATGAGGCATAATGATATAACGTGGCATAATGATATAACGTGGCATAATGATATAATGTGGCATAATAATATAATGAGGCATAATGATATAACGTGGCATAATGATATAATGTGGCATAATAATATAATGTGGCATAATGATATAATGTGGCATAATAATATAATGAGGCATAATGATATAACGTGGCATAATGATATAATGTGGCATAATAATATAATGAGGCATAATGATATAACGTGGCATAATGATATAACGTGGCATAATAATATAATGTGGCATAATGATATAATGTGGCATAATAATATAATGAGGCATAATGATATAACGTGGCATAATGATATAATGTGGCATAATAATATAATGTGGCATAATAAAATAATGAGGCATAATGATATAACGTGGCATAATGATATAATGTGACATAATAATATACCATTGCATAATAATATAAGGAGGAATAATAATATAATGTGGCATAATAATATACCACCGCATAATAATATAATGAGGCATAATAATAATATAATGTGGCATAATAATATACCGTCACATAATAATATAAGGAGGCATAATAATATAATGTGGCATCATAATATAACGAGGCATAATAATATAACGTGGAATGATAATATAATGAGGCATAATAATATAATGAGGGATAATTATATAATTTGACATAATAATATAATGTGACATAATAATATAATGTGGCATAATAATATAATGTGGCATAATAATATAATTAGGCTAATAATATCATGAGCCATAATATAATGTGGCATAATAATATAATGAGGCATAATAATATAATGTGACATAATAATATAATGTGGCATAATAATATAATGTGGCATAATAATATAATTAGGCTAATAATATCATGAGCCATAATATAATGAGGCATAATAATATAATGAGGCATAATAATATAATGAGGCATAATAATATAATGTGGCATAATAATATGATGTGGCATAATAATATAATGTGACATAATAATATAATGAGGCATAATAATATAATGTGGCATCATAATATAATGTGGCATCATAATATGATGTGGCATAATAATATAATGTGACATAATAATATAATGTGGCATAATAATATAATGTGGCATAATAATATAATGTGGCATAATAATATAATTAGGCTAATAATATCATGAGCCATAATATAATGTGGCATCATAATATAATGTGACATAATAATATAATGAGGCATAATAATATAATGAGGCATAATAATATAATGTGGCATCATAATATGATGTGGCATAATAATATAATGTGACATAATAATATAATGTGGCATAATAATATAATGAGGCATCATAATATAATGTGACATAATAATATAATGTGACATAATAATATAATGTGACATAATAATATAATTAGGCTAATAATATCATGAGCCATAATATAATGTGGCATAATAATATAATGAGGCATAATAATATAATGTGGCATAATAATATGATGTGGCATAATAATATAATGTGACATAATAATATAATGTGGCATAATAATATAATGAGGCATAATAATATAATGTGACATAATAATATAATGAGGCATCATAATATAATGCGGCATCATAATATAATGCGGCATAATAATATAATGTGGCATAATAATATAATGTGGCATAATAATATAATTAGGCTAATAATATCATGAGCCATAATATAATGTGGCATCATAATATAATGAGGCATAATAATATAATGAGGCATCATAATATAATGCGGCATCATAATATAATGAGGCATAATAATATAATGTGGCATCATAATATAATGAGGCATAATAATATAATGTGGCATCATAATATAATGAGGCATAATAATATAATGTGGCATAATAATATAATGAGGCATAATAATATAATGAGGCATAATAATATAATGTGGCATAATAATATAATGTGGCATAATAATATAATGTGGCATAATAATATAATGCGGCATAATAATATAATGTGGCATAATAATATAATGAGGCATAATAATATAATGCGGCATAATAATATAATGTGGCATAATAATATAATGTGGCATAATAATATAATGAGGCATAATAATATAATGTGGCATAATAATATAATGTGGCATAATAATATAATGAGGCATAATAATATAATGTGGCATAATAATATAATGTGGCATAATAATATAATGTGGCATAATAATATAATGTGGCATAATAATATAATGCGGCATAATAATATAATGTGGCATAATAATATAATGCGGCATAATAATATAATGTGGCATAATAATATAATGTGGCATAATAATATAATGTGGCATAATAATATAATGAGGCATAATAATATAATGCGGCATAATAATATAATGTGGCATAATAATATAATGTGGCATAATAATATAATGAGGCATAATAATATAATGTGGCATAATAATATAATGTGGCATAATAATATAATGAGGCATAATAATATAATGTGGCATAATAATATAATGTGGCATAATAATATAATGAGGCATAATAATATAATGAGGCATAATAATATAATGTGGCATAATAATATAATGAGGCATAATAATATAATGTGGCATAATAATATAATGTGGCATAATAATATAATGTGGCATAATAATATAATGTGGCATAATAATATAATGTGGCATAATAATATAATGCGGCATAATAATATAATGTGGCATAATAATATAATGTGGCATAATAATATAATGTGGCATAATAATATAATGAGGCATAATAATATAATGCGGCATAATAATATAATGTGACATAATAATATAATGTGGCATAATAATATAATGTGGCATAATAATATAATGAGGCATAATAATATAATGTGGCATAATAATATAATGAGGCATAATAATATAATGCGGCATAATAATATAATGTGGCATAATAATATAATGTGGCATAATAATATAATGCGGCATAATAATATAATGAGGCATAATAATATAATGAGGCATCATAATATAATGAGGCATAATAATATAATGTGGCATAATAATATAATGTGACATAATAATATAATGAGGCATAATAATATAATGTGGCATCATAATATAATGTGGCATAATAATATAATGTGGCATAATAATATAATGAGGCATAATAATATAATGTGGCATCATAATATAATGTGGCATAATAATATAATGTGGCATAATAATATAATGAGGCATAATAATATAATGTGGCATAATAATATAATGTGGCATAATAATATAATGTGGCATAATAATATAATGAGGCATAATAATATAATGAGGCATAATAATATAATGAGGCATAATAATATAATGAGGCATAATAATATAATGTGACATAATAATATAATGTGACATAATAATATAATGAGGCATAATAATATAATGTGGCATCATAATATAATGAGGCATAATAATATAATGAGGCATAATAATATAATGTGGCATAATAATATAATTAGGCTAATAATATAATGTGGCATAATAATATAATTAGGCATAATAATATAATGAGGCATAATAATATAATGAGGCATAATAATATAATGCGGCATAATAATATAATGTGACATAATAATATAATGAGGCATAATAATATAATGTGGCATAATAATATAATGAGGCATAATAATATAATGCGGCATAATAATATAATGTGGCATAATAATATAATGTGGCATAATAATATAATGCGGCATAATAATATAATGAGGCATAATAATATAATGCGGCATAATAATATAATGTGACATAATAATATAATGAGGCATAATAATATAATGCGGCATAATAATATAATGTGACATAATAATATAATGAGGCATAATAATATAATGTGGCATCATAATATAATGAGGCATAATAATATAATGAGGCATAATAATATAATGTGGCATAATAATATAATTAGGCATAATAATATAATTAGGCATAATAATATAATGAGGCATAATAATATAATGCGGCATAATAATATAATGTGGCATAATAATATAATGAGGCATAATAATATAATGTGACATAATAATATAATGAGGCATAATAATATAATGTGACATAATAATATAATGCGGCATCATAATATAATGAAGCATAATAATATAATGTGGCATAATAATATTATGAGGCATAATAATATAATGTGGCATAATAATATAATGAGGCATAATAATATAATGAGGCATAATAATATAATGTGACATAATAATATAATGAGGCATAATAATATAATAGAGGCATAATAATATAATGTGACATAATAATAGAATGTGACATAATAATATAATGTGACATAATAATATAATGAGGCATAATAGTATAATGTGACATAATAATATAATGAAGCATAATAATATAATGTGGCATAATAATATAATGTGGCATAATAATATCATGTTGCATGATAATATAATGTGGCATAATAATATTATGTGACATAATAATATAATGTGGCATAATAATATAATGAGACATAATAATAAAATGAGACATAATAATATAATGTGACATAATAATATAATGTGGCACGAGGTGCTTGTTTTACAAGTTAATCAGTTGGAGGCGACCTAGGTGTATCAGAATTTTCGTAGGAATTTTTGACACCCCTAACACGAAACTGCGAATAAAATATAAAAATCTCGTAATTTCTCTTTTAAAGGTGGGTTGTTTATTTTCTTTATGGATTATACTTCCAAAATAAACTATTAAAGTTGTTTTAAACGTAATAGAAATATGTTTTTATTTTTTAAAAAACACTAATGAATTTTACGAACTCAATATTTTTTAATTTTTAAACTTTAAAAATCTATCAAAAATTTTCTATTGATTCTATTTTTACGTTATTTTCAGGGTCAATGTGAAATTTTATGCTCTTTCCAATAAATGGAATATCATATTTTAGACAAACGTTTTTTTTAATTCACGCCCCCCATTTTCAAGTGTCTATTAAAAAGTAAATAATTTATTTACTCAACAAAGTTTTATATATCACATATTGAGGAGAAAAGGTCAATAAATAATATATTCAAATTTAAAACAAAAAGTAGTGTTTTCTATAAATTTACCTGTAAAGTTCGAAGTTTAAAACCTTTTTTTAAACCACAGTGTTTGTTTTTTCTTTTGTTTTGTTTTTTTAATAAAACCTTGCTCCTTGTTCCTTTAAGTGAAAAATATTAGGGCTTGAATTAGATTTTTCGAGTAGTTATAAGCTTGGAAAGACAGGGGGTCGAATAATTCACGCCTCCCATTTTGAAATGTCTATTAAAACGTAAATAATTAATTTACTCACCAAAGTGTTATATATCACAAATTGAAGAGGAAAGGTCAATAAATAATATATTCAAATTTAAAACAAAAAAGTAGTGTTTTTTTAGAAATTTACCTGTAAAGTTCAAAGTTTAAAACCTTTTTTTAAAAAAAAACACGTTGTTTGATTTATTTTTTTTTTAATGAAACCATGCCCCTTGCTCCTTTAATTGAAAAAATAATTAGGGCTTGAATTAAATTTTTCTATGAGTTATAAGCTTGGAAAGGCGGGGTGGAATTATTCAATATTTTTCACGAAATTTCTGACACACCTAGAGGTGCCCTTATAAACTTGTTGCTCTGGTGCCCACTTGACATGAATATACTCGGCAAATTTGTCAACAGGTAAAAATTTCATCCAGTCAATATGAAAGTCTCCAGACACTGGAGAGTCTCTAATATCCTGTTTATGTTTTTGGAACTCCCTCAATAAAAAACTAATCAAGTATAAAAAAAAGTTCCCCCATTTCTTTCAAAAGGAACACTCAACTAATTCTTGATAACATTAAAACGAAATCATTAGAACCCAAAGAATGAAATTCAGAAAAGAAAAGGAAAGATGGACTACATTTTTCCAAATATCGCTTTTATCAAAATTTGCTTTAATTTTTATAAACCAACGAAAAAGAACACGTGACTATAGTTGTAAACTAATTGTAATTTTTATTCAACAACACTTTTTACTCAAGCATGGACGAAAACATTTAAAAAAGAAAGTTACAACGACTTTGTTATGTAACAAAGTTTATTCCTTTGACAACACAACATTGTATTCTTCAAAAGTTACAAAAAAGAAAAAACTGCTGATGTTAGCTGCAGAGGAATTTTTATTTTTATTAAAGAAAATTGCGACATGTTTTATTTTACCTAAAACAACTTTTCTTTTCTCGGAGTTGCATTAGCTTTAGCGTCCCAAATTCTCATAGTAAAATGCAATTAGTTCACTCATACCATGAGTTAGTAAAACACCCTTCGTGCAATGTTTATGAGACCTTTTTTTTTGTTTGTTTTAGTGGAGTATACTGATAACATGTTTTAAACTAAGTTAAATACAAATACACTCATCCAGCTAGGTAACTTATCTTGACTTTGATAATATTTATTTGTTGTATAGATTTTTACTCTTATTTTCTTCTTCTGTTAACTACAATAAAAAAGATCCAAATTGTTATTTAATTTTCTTATGAAATTCGCTTATCTGAAAAGTCACAGCCTGTTTTCACTGTTTTTCAGTATGTGTGGTAATGGTTAATCTGTGTGTGTGTGTGCCAAGTTCGAATCAGATATGCTTACAATTTTTGCCTGATGTGTATCGGCAATTTCTGAGAGACCCATACATCCTGGTCTTTGGGGCAAACACAACCATTGTTTCTCTGTATTTCTTATTCACTCATTTTAGTGTCTCATATGTTAATGTTTTTTATGGGCAGTCAATCATGCCAAGGTTATTACAAACATAGCTAGCCAGCTTGTTTTTGCTTTACAAATTTTCCTGAAACAACGTGCATCTTTGTCTTGGCATGCTGAATTAAATCGTTCTATTCTATGCTAAGGTATTTCGTTTGTTCTTGTATTTCATTAAGTGTATAAACATTTTGATTTTTATTCAGGAGCTTGCTTAGTGGGTCTATTGCCATACAGAAGAGTAAGTGAGATAAGCTGTCACCTTGGAATATTCCCCTCTTTATTTTTACTTCAGGGATGATGGTTTTTCCTCCATTGTGATCTAATGATATTGTAGTTTTCCACATCTGAAAGTGAGCAGCCAGTGTTTGTCTAATTACCGGGTGGACTTTGTATAACTCAAGGCACCGAAGTAGCCATGAGTGTGGCACGCTGTCAAATGCCTTCTGGTAATCAATCCATGCCATGCTCAGGTTTTTGTGTCTCTTCCTACAGTCTTCTAGGACGGTCTTGTTGATTAATAGCTGGTCTTTGGTACGGAGGCATTTTCTTCTGCACCCTGTCTGCTCTTTTTCAAGGTAGGTCCCAGAAGATAGATGGTCATATATACCTTCGGCTATCAGACCAGTGAAAAGCTTGTAGGTAGTTGTAAGGCAGCATATTGGCCTGTATTTATTTGGCCGTTGTGTCTCCTTGGTCTTGGGTATGAGGCTAGTGGCCCCCTCTGTCAGCCAGGGTGGTGCTGCTTCTTCATCTCCTAGCATCCTGCTGAAGCAATCACTGTAGTGGTGGTGGAGTGCAGTCAATTGCTTCAGCCCAAAGTTTTGGACATTGTTGATGCCAGGTGCTTTGTGGTTGGATAATTGTGCCAGTTTTCTTGTTATCATACCAGGAGTTATGACTAGTTCTGGCATCTTAGGCTTGCTTTCATTGAGCCTAATAATATCTTCAATCCACTGGGCCTCTTGATTATATTTGCCTTCTGTTTCAAATAGAGGCCTCCATTAGTTTTCCAGGGCTTCCTCTGCAGGTGGACTATCTACAGTAAGTAAGTTTCTCTCCAGTGTGATTTCGTATGTGCAATTTTAAACTAGAGTTTTCTGCAAATGAAGCATGGCAAACTTCACAAGAATAAGGTTTCTCACCAGTGTGTGTTCGCATGTGTGTCAATAAAATAGAGTTTTGTGTAAATGATAAGCCACATACATGGCAAGAATAAGGTCTCTCACCCGTATGGATTCGTCTGTGTTTATTTAAATCCGAATTAGTTGTAAACGATGAGTTGCACATGACACAAGAATAAGGCCTCTCTCCAGTGTGCGATCGCATATGGATCTTTAAATGAGATGATGTTGTAAACGAAGAGCAACAAAGTTTGCATGAATATGGTTTCTCTCCAGTGTGTGTTCGCATGTGCGTCATTAAATTGCCTTTTTGCGTGAAAGATGAGCCACACACTTGACAAGAAAAATCTTTCTCACCAGAGTGGATTTGCAAGTGTTTCTTTAAATTGTATTTGTTGGCAAATGATGAACCACATATTTGACAAACATCGGTATTCGCTCCTCGGTGAATTTGCATGTGGATATTGAAGCAAGATTTTTCTGCAAAAGAAGAATCACATACTTTACATGAATAAATTTTCTTTCCAGTGTGTGTTTGAATGTGTTTATTTAAAACTGAATTGGTTGTGAACGATGAACAACACACGTGACAAGAATAAGGTTTCTCTCCAGTATGAATCCGCATGTGCACCTTTAAATTATATTTTTCTTTGAATGATGAACCACACACTTCACATGAATAAGGTTTTTCTCCCGTGTGAATTCGTTTGTGTTTATTCAAATCAGAATTGTTTGTGAATGCTGAACCACACACTTGACATGAATAAGGTTTCTCTCCAGTATGAGATCGTCTGTGTATGTTTAAAGAATACAAAACTGTAAATGATTTGCCACAAATTTCACAAGAATGTGGTTTCTCGCCAGTGTGAGTTCGAATGTGTATTTTTAGCTGACTTGTTGTTGCAAATGATGACACACAAACTTCACAAGAATATGGTTTCTCCCCAGTGTGAGTTCGCATATGTTTTTGTAAACCTGCTTTTGTTGTAAGTGATGAGCCACACACTTGGCAAAAATAAACTTCCTTCTTAGTGTTTTTATGCATGTTTGTTTCTTGCAATGAATTCATTTTTAAAATTTACATTGAAAAGTTGTATCTTTAGAAAGCATGATCCATTCAATTTCCTTAGTTATTTCTTTTCCTGTGAATAAATAAGATATATTATGTAAAATACTAATAGATATACTGATTAAAACATAACGAACTATTGAATTATCTAAAATATAAAAACGATATTATTTATTTAGCAATATGCATTTGTATGCATACAACAAGATAAAACACATTCTTAATATTTATAGTTGTATGTAAACATGTGTTTAAAAATGTTGATACCACATAAAACAGACATAAATTATATAAAATATTAATTAAATTTTTTTTTTTAACAATATGTATTTATGTCACAGGTTTAATATTTGTATTTAAACAAGATTTTACTAAGAAGTAGTCTTAAATTACATTTTTAAACAATTTATTTAATCTTGAACTGACGTTGTCCAAATTTGAATTTGTATGAATTATTCCTCTATCAATATATAGAGACCAGAAGTGAACTATAGAGAATAAAATATACAACAATTTTATTTACAACCTTAATAATATAATTTTGTTTTAAGAACAATTACTAAAAACTAAAATGACAATGGTAGGTTAAGGTTAGAAACTTATTTTTTACCTATCACAGGTGTACGATAATTTAGAACTTCATACAAATCCATATAAGGCATACTATAAACCGTTTATAATTTTCTGACATCAACGGTCTTGTAGATCAAAAGTTCTTGGATAAGAATAGAAATAATTTTTAAGGTAATGGGTCCAAGTTGATGTTCTTTTAATTGGCAACATGTTAAAACATGGGGTTAATATTTTTAAACCTTTTTTCACATGAAAAATTTTAGTTCTTTTTTTACACATAAACCTACACACTATTGTTTTATATATTGATCTTTTAATCAATCAAGTTACAGCACATACAAAAATAATCAAGTTACAACACATACAAAAATAATCAAGTTACAACACATACAAAAATAATCAAGTTACAACACATACAAAAATAATCAAGTTACAACACATACAAAAATAATCAAGTTACAACACATACAAAAATAAACTTAATTCATGGACTTCATGAGAGATGGATTGAACTGAAAAACACAAAAAGTTAAAAGTGTAAATATTTGAATTCCTCTTGAAATGATATAAGCATTTTAGTTGATTTTTTTGTATCATGGAAATTTACAGGTCATCCTACGTTAAATCGTCAAGAAATTTAAGATTTTAAGACCATATCCTCAAATATGATAGACATCATGAAAGATAAGAAATCTTGGAAATTTGTGCTTTCAACACATTACTGAACCGTCAAAAAATACACTTAACTGTTAAAAGAAAGTGTGAGTAAACAACACTATTTTCGGTTTAGTGGTGCTACACAGTGTCTATGAAAAAACCAGATTGACATGAACTTTTTTGTCCCATCTTTATGCAAATGTGAATAATTCTTAAATATGATGAAATCACGTAGAAGTCTTCATTTCTAAGCAAATCTGATGCAGTTTTTTAATTCATTGAGTCCAAAAACCTACCTGAGTAAATTTTCAGGGTCATCTGCTATTTTAAACTGAAATTATTCAAGTAAAGACCCAAGAGACATTTTGCATGATTTACACAAAATAGAAATCAGCAAACGTTTGGAGATACATTTTCAAATTATCAGGATTTCATAGTTTTGATAGTGTTAATATGTGTGGCAAGTTACAACAAAATCTAAGGGTATGGCTGACAAGTTCGAAATGGTTTAACATCCAATGCGATTGTAAAAGTCTACCATTTTACAATTTATCATTCATTTTACAATTTATCATTCATTATTAATAAAAAGTGTTTTGTAAATCGAATATTTTCAAGAATCTGCCGTAATTTTGGTGCTGTTCATATTGGAATAGAATTTTCACTTGTGTTTAATAAATATTAAATTGAACCCATATCTAAAAATTAAAAGAAAAATATGAATCCTTTCTCCCTATTAGTTATATGTAATATAATGCTTATGTACAGAGGAAAATAAAAGGACTATTTTGTATATTTGCTGCATGCGAGATAAAAATAGATTTGAGAGAAGCAATAAATACATTTATTCCAATTCTAAAAGTTTCTTCTCAATGAGAATTTACACATTTGCAAAAGAAAATTCTTGTCATTGCACACAAAAAAATTCTATCTTGTAAGCAGAACGTTCTGGGTTCAATCCCTGATAAATGACAAACTTTTTTTACTTGTTTACCAAGTATGACGGTTACTACACTTATTCTGTCCACTTGATCACAAACAATGCCGGCTGCTGCTGCTGGTGGCCATTTAATCTATGTGCTTCTTTGAAATGAGACATGATTTTTTTGCAGTTTTTCTTTCTGAATCATTCATTAGTTTCCGGTAAGAAAGTGTCTGATGAAGGTTCCATTCCAAATTCAGGCCTCTATTTTACGATATCTTTTATTTATTAAATTGCTAAATGAAAGTATGGAATAGTTTATAGAGTTCCTCTCCCTATTTGTCATTCGAAATGATAGGGGGGAAAAATAAAAATAAAAATTGTTTAAAAGTTGTTTAAATTATTCGTCATGCTTTTTTTTCTTGCATTTCTTTCCGTTCCACTCGAGTTTGTTTTTTGATCGCAAGGTCAAGGCTGCTTCATGCTTACGAAATTGCATATGGCGGCCATCTTGATTCTTACACATTAAAATATTAGGTACGGGCAAAATGAATGCTGATGCTCAAAATATATAAACATTTTGACCCCTCCCTTTACTTAAAAATTCACCAAAAATCAGGAAAGTACGCATTTTTAATGAAATTATCAATATTTATAAATTAATGATCGCGAAATATAGTGAACAAATTATTTTTATTTAAATCTTAGTGGAAATGTATTATTTTGTTGAAACAAAAAATACCTTTATTAAAGTTATGGTTTTCAGTAGTAAATAAAAAACGCAAGAATTTATTTTTGCTTTTTTTTATAAAAAAATAAAGAATCGTAATTTGTAACAATAATAAAAAAAATAATAATTTTTACAGGAACTATGAAAAAAGCCCCTAAAGTCCGTACTAATGAATTCGATATAACTTGGAGAAAAATTAATTTCCCGAACTACTGATATTATCATTGAATTAAGCATTGTTTATTTAATATTTTCACACAAAAAAATTATAATAGTAAAAATATTTCTACTTTGTTTTTTTTTTTAAATTACAGATTTCACATAATTTTTATATGCAAGATTTTAACAATTTCCTTGCTCGCAGGAATGTGAAACTTTCGGTGTAACATAATTTTTATATAATCTCAAACAATAATTAAAAAAAAAATTAAACAGGAACATAAAAAATAATTAGATTAAAAAAATGATAAAAATTTATACAAACGTTCAGAATAGGAATGTACGGATGCACGTCTGGGGGGAAAAAGAAAAAAAAAGAAATTTGACACCCCTACTTCCTTTTACTATCATGATTTCATTTTGAAACAGCGTTTCGATTGGCTGTAATTTTGTAATCGTGTTTACAAACCTTTATTTGTTGCGTTTTTGGTGAACATTAGAATTATTTGCTTTTTGAGGGCTAATTGTTATTTTTTGCACAAACAAGGTGTCTTTTTTATTTTATTTATTGATATTTTAGGACTTTACTAATTATCTTTGAAGTAGACCCAGAAAACTAATATTTATCTTTTAAAGGATTTTTACAATGAATTTATTTAATTTCAAAATTTAGCTGAATTAGGTAGTTCGCCGTGAACGCATTTTTCATAACTTTTTTTTTTTTTTTTTTTTTCACGTGTACACATTTTTTCCTTTAGGAAATTAACTTTAATCTCTAATCTTTCAAATACAATCAAAAAGTAGGCGGAAACTTACAAAAAAAATTATGTTAACTCGGCTTTCAAAACTAAGTCCCTCTATCTTTGTCCGCCCATTTTTGCACGTACCTAAAAATATTTACACATTTTAATCGTGCATTTCTCTAGGCTAGTTTATATGGGTAAAACAAATTAAATTTTTACTCGAAAGGAATCCTTATGTAATAAAGTTTAAGATAACATTTTGAATGCCTTATTTTTCTCATATAACCCGCAAACCATAGCAACAAAGCAACATTACCAAAAATTGGGATTTAAACAAATAATGTTATTATATCGGTACGATTCGTATTTTGGATAAGTACTGAACTTAAAAGAAAACAAAAAACTTGAACTGAAAATTCAATCATAAAATGCGTGGCAAAGAAAACAATTTCGGTCGTGATAGAACTTACCTTGATGCATTTCTATCCTCTTTGTTTACTCTGCAAAACAAAAGGAAATTCTTTTAGTCATGAAAGTTGAAGCGTTAACAAGAGAGACTAATAAGCATAACTTCAACAAAAATGAAGTTAAGAGATTAAGTTTTTGTTAAAGTTAAGATTTTAATATTGAAAATTTTTATCAAGAGATATTTTTGTTATGAAAGAAATAAAGGAACCAACAGGGAGATAATTCAGTATAAAGTGAACAAGGGAGATAATCTATATTACTATAGTAATCACCTCACATGTATCCGTGTGTTCACGGTTGTACGTGGTTGTTTTACATTAAATCTTATGTCAAACAATGATATTCAATTTTTTAACGCATAATCGATAGCTTGATAAAAATTATTTAAATTTCCAAATAAAAGTTATTTGAAAAATAAATAATTTTAATAAACGTTATGATGCTCTTGTCTTTAAACGTTGCCATTGTAAGTTTTGA
>NC_136526.1:28403888-28573888 GCF_053919585.1 Euprymna scolopes
GTTTTCGCGTGCACGCGCGTGTGTGTGCCGTTACTTTATTGAAATTGCTGGCACTTCTATATTATACAAACGAAAAATATTGAATTTCAACTAAAACAAATGGTACCTACGTAATTGCGGTAAACACTGTTTTCGATAAAGTTTATATGGGGAATAAATTTTGTCCGAGATTTTGAATTACGTTCGTCTTCGTCACATGACATAAGCAACAGAACTTAATTATCTACCCTGTTAACTTATTTATTTTTTTAGTAGGGGAAGTCGGGGTAAGTTGAGCATAGGGGTAAGTTGAGCCACCCCCTTTTAACCACAATTGACTAAGCCAATCCAAGTTTGTATGCAATCTATAAACAGCTGATCACGTGACTTTAGCCACCACCATTTTGTTTTGCTGAACCAATATCGGAGGTTGATACAGTAAAAGAAAATCAGATTTCGTGCCAAAAAAGTAAAATAAAGCGTTACAGAGGTGAGTACATGTATCTTGTGTGTAGTAATAGTTTGATTAGATCTAATATGTGGTAGTTGTTTGTTCAATTACTTGCCTTCATACCTGTAAAAGATTTTTACATTCACCACACATTGAACAGACAATTCAATGAGGTCAGACTGGGGTAAGTTGAGCCAATGCTAATGGGGTAAGTTGTGCCACTGGCTCAACTTGCCCCATATGTCTTTTTACACGTTTTCAAGAAACAGATGAATGTGCAACCACATCAGTAGGCCTGTTATAGAGTGAATTCAAAATGCATGTTGTATAAGTTACATGCTCTACTTGTATAAGAATTAAATCTATGGGTTACCTGGTAAATGTTTAAGATGTGTAAGCCGTGCTTGGATAGGAATTTGCATGCTGTACAGGCGCTTTGTTATTCTAATAATAATAATTATTTTTATTATTACTATTATCATTATTATTTTTAACATTATTATTATTATCATTGTAGAATCAAGAATGCACTTACCTCCCCTCTCCACCATTATGGACTAGCCTACAATTAGTCAGGCATGGTGGGTTATTCCATTTGGAGGCGCCTGATTGGCTAAACATGCCAGGAGAGGCAGGTGCCTCTCTACAAATGCCAGCTGTTCTGGCATTCATTGTTCAATGTTCCAGACTTATGCCAGGAACTCCACTGAATCAACTAGTTCACTCTAGTAATATTCTACATCATTATCGGATTTATTGTGCTAACTTCATTTTTCTTTTTTGTGTGTTTCACAGAAAAAAAAAGCCCACCAGACATGCGCCACTACGTGCGAAAGACAAATCGTGGACAAACTCCTACATACGTTATGGAACGGGCTGCTGCCGCTGTTACTGGAGGTCAGAGTGTGAGGAGTGCTGCAAAGGACTTTAACATTGATCGAATGACACTGAAGCGGTACATGGACAAACAAGACAGTCAACCAGCAGGGACTGCTTACACACCTGTTTCCTTACGGCAATTGGTTTTTAGTCCTGAAATGGAAAGGGATTTGGCTGACCACGTGAAACAATTGTCAGACATGTTTCATGGTTTGTCATTGAGAAGATGTCGCACACTGACATATGAGTTTGCTAAAAAAACTGTCTCAATCTGCCACCAAGTTGGGATCGTGAGAAAAAAGCAGGACATGATTGGTGGTTAGACTTCAAGAAGCGCCGGAACCTGGCAATTAGAGTGACAGAAGCAACATCTTTTAGGCGTGCCACAGCCTTCAACCGCCCAGTTGTTGATAAATTTTTCAACAACTTGAGTCAGATAATGGACAAGTACAAGTTCTCACCAAGTGACATTTACAACACTGATGAGACTGGGTGCACCAGCGTTCAAAACCCTGGAGCCGTTGTCACAGAAAAAGGAAAGAAACAAGTTGGTTCAATCACCTCCGCTGAACGTGTGGAATTGGTAACGGTGGTGTACACTGTGAGTGCAATTGGATCAGTCGTGCCTCCTCTGTTCATCTTTCCCAGAGTCCACTACAGAGATCACTTCATCAGAGGTGGACCAACACAGTGCATAGGGAGGGCAACACGAAGTGGCTGGATGAATGAAGAGGTGTTTGTGGAATATTTAAATCACATCATCAAGCACACCAGATGCTCACCAGGAAAGAAAATCCTCTTAATCCTCGACAACCATGACACACACATTTCTTTGAATGTTGTGAACACAGCAAGATCTCATGGCGTTGTCTTACTGACCATTCCACCACACACTTCCCATCGTCTCCAGCCGCTCGACCGGTCAGTGTATGGACCCTTCAAAACAGCATACAACAGAGCCATGGATGGGTGGCTACGATCCAATCCAGGGAAAACAGTAAGAATATATGAAATCCCAGCTCTAGTGAACCAAGCCCAGATGATTGCCATGACACCATTGAACATTGCTGCTGGATTCCAAGCCTCGGGCATTCATCCATTTAACCGGGACATCTTTAGTGAAATTGACTTTTCCCCTTCTCTTCCAACTGACCGTGAGCAAAATGTTGCTGCAGAAAGCCTTGAGGCAAATTCTACTGTGGAAGATGCAAGACCATCAGGTGAGGTTCTGGAGCAGTCTTGCCCGTGCACAGTGATGATGTCCGACCACAAAAACAGCAAGAAGATGATCTTATGCAACCATCCGCATCTGGGTCTTGTGTTTCATCTAGCTCACATGATGTCATGCATCGTCCATACATTTCACCATCTGTAATTCAGCCATTTCCGAAAGTAGCACCAAGAAAGGCAAGAAGAGGTGGTCACAAAAAGGACAGCTCAAAGATTTTGACTGACAGCCCTGAACGACAGAAGCTGATAGCCCTTTCTGAAAATAGAAAGAGGAGCCTATTAACAAAAACAAAGCAGTGTTTGTTCAATGCTGGTGGGAAAAAGTCATGTCCCCCGAGATCTAAAACCCCATGTTCAAGTGACACTGATGATTCAGATTTTGAATTTGATGATGTGTCATCAGATAGTGATGGTGATATTGATCTGGATAGCCCAATAATCGAAGGTGACTTTGTGGTTGTCAAATATGCTGGCAAATCACGAACTGTGAACTATATTGCCCGGGTTGACACTCTCAACGGGGAGGACTTTGAGTTTGAAGATGTTTTCCTTCAAAAAGTTGCTGGGAAGGTAGGAACGGATAAGCCTGTGTTTGTTCCAAACCCAAAGGACGAAGTGGGTTTCAATGCAGAAGATGTTGTTTACAAGCTGCCACAGCCAAATAGTGTTGGCAGTTCTGTCCGTTGTTCTAGCCAGCTCGTTTTCAGCTGTGACTTGTCACAGTGGCAACTTCATTAACTTACTTTCAGATATATGTTTCAAATTTTGTGCTGGTTCATTCGCTGTAATTAACATTTCTACTTCATTATTATAATTTGTTTTTAACCACAGCAACAATTTTGGGCTTGTTCTTTCTTTATTTGCAACACATTTTTGCGTGGCACAACTTACCCCTGTGTGGCACAACTTACCCCAGAAGTTGGATCAACTTGCCCCATGGTCGGGGCAAGTTGAGCCATTTGATATGCATTTTTGTAAAGCACATGGTCGGTTTAGGTGTACTAGCAGAAAACTGCAACTTGTTTCAAAATGTTCCCAAATAAAAGAATTTTATAATAATACACTCATCTTTGCAAAATAATTAGTCGTTTGGTTCTGAAGAGCCAAAATGGAAAATTGGCTCAACTTACCCCGACTCCCCTACTTGTACAGTTTAATCAAGACATTAAAAAATAAAAATATCGAAAACAAAAAAGTCATATTGTACGTATCCGTGATGGAATGAAATGAAGTTCTCAGAAAAAAAATTCACTTAATTTGATGATGTAGTCTTTTTTTTTTTTTTTTACAGCGAAAAGATAATTTGTTATGATAGCGAGCAAACGGTAGTTTTGTTTCGATTTTTAGGAAGAAAAATTAGTATTTAAGATGGGGAAGGAGTGTCACCACTTTAGACTGAGTTATCTCCCCGTGGCGTGTTCTAAAGCTCCAAACATGGTTACTTTCAGCATGCTTTTAAAAATGTGTTTTTCGGTAAAAAAAAAAAAAAAAAAAACTACTCGATCAAATTAAGTGAATTTTTTTTTTCTGGAGATCTACATTCCAAAACGAATACGTGCAATAAACTTCTTTTTTTTTTTGTCGGAATTTATCTTGCTTCCAGATGAATTCGACGCTAAAGTAACTAACCTGAAAAAAAAAACAAAAAACAGCATGAAATAAAAGAAGGGGAGGGGTAGAGAATAAAATATAAATGTCTTGATTTGAAACGAAGAAAAAATTTTATTTAGTTGCAAATTTTTCCCTTTGCGGGCATTAAACTTAAGAAACGCCACGGTAACATATGAAAAAAATAACATGTAATGAAAAAAATAACACTGGTTCTTATAAGATGTCATGTGCATCCATTAACGAATACAATAATAAAATACAAAATGGTATATCCTAATCACACTCGCATATGAAATTAATTTTAGGAGCGTACTCACAATTGAAAGCCAGTCACGCACGTGCCTTTTTCTTTTTTTTGTTGAAAGTCCTTTTAGAACTTCCTTTCCCTCCATGTTTGCAAACTGTAGAGACATACATGAATTTCAAGACTTCGTCGCTTGTCCGGATGGGAAATTCCAAAATTCCTTGTCACGTAAAAGGTATTTTCTTTAAAATAATTTCACTCCTTGTAAAATACGCTCAAAACCGTAGTCATGTAAATAGTTTCCAGAAGTACGTCTTGTCACGTAACCGGGTATTAATTTCTCGCCGGGTTTTCTTCTTTGAAGGAGGGCTCATCAAAATTCCATTTTCAGCGCTGGGCAATGAACAACACATTCACTCTCCACGTCAGCAGAATTTCAAAAGAGGACGAAATACACGCTGGCTCGTGACGTCATCACAGAGCCAGCATTTCCCTTTTCTCAAATTAAAGGGAGTTTCGTACAAATCCAAAATATACGAAACTAAAAATCATAAAGGATACAAAATACAAAAAATCATACATAAGAACCAGATAAAAAATAATAAATCTAAACAGGGGGGGGGATGCACTATTATTGGCACAAAAGAATTCCAACATTCTCCCCCAACAGGAAATGGCAGTCAACCTACAGTTGGATGACACCTGTAAAATTTACAATACAAAAAATTTTTTTCTTTATATGAAGGTTCTGCAAGTAATCTCTGCACAACATATCCTACACTCTCGTAGGAACTTGGAGAAGCTGAACTACACACCATGTAGTCAGCAAATTCAACAGGATCCCTCATGGCATTCTTTATCGAGTTACATTCAACCTGAATCTGGACGCTCCAGTCTAACATGAGTTCACATAACTCTTCAAAAACCATTCTCCTCTTGGTTTTTACACGTTCACAGGTGGATATAGTGCTTTCTACCCTATACCCTTGATGGAGAATTTCTCTCCCAGTGCTAACATTAGCACTTAAAGTGCACAAAACTTGCACTTTCTCACAGGATAGACTCCTATCCTTTAACCACTGGCTATTGTCAGTACTACATGACCGGAGTAATATCCCACTGTCATGATTAAGTTCCTCAGTATTCTGACAAGGCTGTGGAAGATAACCACACATGCGAGTTTTCAAATTCACATGGTTAGAGGGCAAAACAATTCTAACATCCCATGGAAATCCCTCCATAAATTTCATAATATTCATGCCCACACTTACCAAGTCGTAGACACGAGGGGTATCATTCATGATACCTGGGAATCTCACTCCCAATACCTTTTTCTTTAAAATACTACTGGCAAACTGCCCGCCAGAAAAATCAAACTTCAGCACCTGACTACGCAGATCCTCTGAAGTGGCACTTGCAACCCTGCTTTCAGACTGTGATGCAACATCTTCTAAGCCAAACTTGCCAGCACTCAGCAAACAGTTTTCAGAGTCTGAATATTCGGACTTAGTAGTCGGTAACTCGCCAAGCATCTCCCTAGGGGTTTCGAACATCTCAGGGTTGCACAAGGAATCACACTCTACACCATCTGCCAACCTTGAGAGAATGAATCGAACCTGGGACGAGAACACAACATTAACAGCATCCACTTCTGCAAGCGAACAGTCCACGTCCTCACGTAAGGAATGATCACCCAACAACTCAGTTATATTATCCACCGATGCTAACCATTCATCAACATCGGCCTTCATCGTTATAAAATAAGGCTGAGGTAATTCCCTCTGCAACTGCAATAAATCCAAGACGGCGATAATTTTCCCTAAATAAAACTTTCGTTTCCTTACAAGGAATCCGGAAGAACTAGTGACCAACATCGTGCAGCGTTTTTTTTTTTTTCAAAAATATGAAATAAATTCAAACAAATACAAAAAATAGGCGTTCAAATATTATACACAAAAAAGTGCACACACAAAGGTATTTGCATAAAATTCCTTCCTCATAGCACAAACAAAACAAGACCAATACATCATATTGAGCTGTGAAAATATCAAGGGATACAATCCCCAGTTACAAATTAAGAGTCACTATGATTCAAAATTAAAATTAAGTGAATTTAAAATTCAAACTTCTATATAGAAGTTAATTGACTAGAAAATGAATAATAGCGTTAACACGCTTATAGCAATATCCCCACTGAAATGTAACCTGGGAAAAAAGTGGGAAGAGAGTTTAAATATACAACTACGTCGGGCGAGGTTACATGCCACTATGTCACATGTGTAGCTTCAAAAGAATCCAAATAACCAAATGCAAATACAGGCTAAGCAAAAAAAAGGGGAATTTTCTTTTCACAAAATCTTAGAATAATGCAGTCCGCAAAGCAAATGGGTATAAACTCGTTATAGAAAATTATAATAAATATCTTCAACGAATAAAATAATATTTCTAATAATGTTGTCTGGTTAATTCACGACCCGGAAACATTTAACACATGTGAGAGAACGCACATGTTCATTAAATCAAAATAATGGGGTATATACTTATTCCTTTTTTTTATATATATATATATTGGGGAAAAATACCAACATATAACTAAAACCGGTTTTGGACACATCGTCTCTATTTACTAGTCTCCCCACGAGGGTATAGTTAGATAAAAGCCGTTTCTTAAAGTGGGGAAAATCCAGCTTCCGAAAAATATTGAACACGCTGAATTAGGACGAAAAATAAAATTACCCCAGTCTAGCAGGATTTCTTAGTCGCTGACTGCTATAGTTTCTTAGTCGCTGAATGCTATAGTTTCTCCCAACGTAAATCACAATACCCGTGGAAATTCAACTAAAAGTAAAATATAAATTATATTCTGAAATAGGGCTACGAAAGTCTCAACTCCAATTCTAAAGAGTAGAAAATGGAAAGAGTATACGTATCGCTTAATCTTTTTATTAAGAAAAATATATAAATAATTGTGCGCTAGGCGTACGTAAAAATGCTAAATTCAGGAATTTTTATCAAGCGAAAGTCGAATGTTGGAATCATTAAATTACATTACACATTTTCCAAATTCCGGACATAGCAGTCGTCGAATGTTTTAAGGAGAGCGTTAAGAGACGCGCTAAATTACAAGTGAGAAGGGAAGGCATCAATAAGATGTGTTGTGGACGAGGAAGTAACAGAAACGCGTCTCGAAATAGAAAGGGGGAATACGCTTCGTATCATACAAGGCGTATAGTAACTTAGTTCGCTAAATTATTTGAAATAACTGACCATTTAATTTGAAAAGTGTTCTGAAATAAGGGAACACGAGTTTGTAAAATGCCTTCAAATAAAAGCAGTAAGCTTACAAAATGCTTCTAAATAAGGGAAAATAAATTTGGAAAATGCCTTTAAATAACGGAAGAAATACACAGTAGTCGAACGAATCTAAGTGATGTTGATAGTGTCAGGTAGCGAAGTTAACAGAAATTTCAAGAGGTTAAATTCAATCCTAACTTGAAAGAAAAGGAATTAAAGCGTATCTCGATTAGAAAAGGTGCACCTAATTTTTAATGTGTCCAAAATAAGGGACAACAAATATCTAAATGTATTTAATATAGAGACAAAGTTTGCGAAATGCATTTACCAAAAGAGAACGTATCTCGATGAAAGGGGAATATACTTTACTTTAAAAGCATTCCGAAAAAGGGAATAAACAATAAATTCGCAAAATGCATTTAATAGGGGACAAAATTTGCCTAATGCTTTCAAATAAAAGCAGAAATTCTCCAACTACTTTTACATAAAGGGGAAAAATTTGCAAAATGCCCTCAAATAAAAGCAGAAATTTACCAAACTACTAAACAAAGAAAAATTTGCAAAATGTCGGAATTTATCTTGCTTCCAGGTGAATTCGACGCTAAAGTAACTAACCTGAACCCCCCCCCCAAAAAAAAAACAACAAAAAAAAACAGCATGAAACAAAAGAAGTGGAGGGGGTAGAAAATAAAATATAAAGGTCTTGATTTGAAACGAAGAAGAAATTTTATTTACAATAAGTTGCAAATTTTTCCCTTTGCGGGCATTAAACTTAAGAAGCACCAAGGTAACATATTATGAAAAAAATAACATGTAATGAAAAAAATAACACTGGTTCTTATAAGATGTCGTGTGCATCCATTAACGAATACAATAATAAAATACAAAATGGTGTCTCCTAATCACACTCGCATATGAAATTAATTTTAGGAGCGTACTCACAATTGAAGCCAGTTAGGCACGTGCCTTTTTCTTTTTTTGTTGAAAGTCCTTTTAGAACCAGATAAAAAAAAATAAATGTAAACGGGGGGAATGCACCATTATTTGTACAAAATAAATTCCAACATTTTCAATATTTTCATTTTTTTAATGTATCGATTAAACTGTACAAGTATCCCCCCTTTTTTTTGGTAAGCAAAATATAGTAATTTCGCTTCTTTTCACAAATTTATTTTTTTCGTTAATAATTACTTTTCTACCTTAATTTTCTACGTAATTTTTTGAGATGTTACTATTCCAGACTTGGCAATTACGGCAATCTCCAAGGTGAGCGTGATGATATCTATTGTAAAAAATAATTCTGTGTCGGCATTAAAAATATATTTTATTTATTTATTTATTTATTTTTTATGTTAAATATGTTATGTTTATGTTATGACACGAGGAGTCATTTTGAGTTAAAAATTATTTTATTTTAAACATTTTAAGTAAAGAAAATCACATTTTAAATGTCTTAAAAGTCCGTGAACTAACGCCAAGATGGCAGTAAATCGGCTGGTTTCATAAGTGTGAAAAAAGTCAATTAAAATCACTGATTACACTGACAATTTATTCATTGAAAAAATGAGCAAAAATAATTTAATGATTAAAGAGAATACGAGGTAGGATGCCTCAATACAGCGCTTTGACTTTCACAAGATCTGGCATACACAACAGACGTCCTCACCGATACACAATATCAGCTTCTATTTCTCTATTCTGTCTAGTAGCGACTCACCACAAATATTAAAAGTGGCTGTTTAAGGAACGTTTCAGTTGTGCATACAACTGTTGTCTACACCCACGCAATTTTCGCGATCATAAAAACTAAAACTCTTCCTCTTCACCAAAGCAGTGCTTTGGCAAAAGCACCAGCGTAAAATCTGTGTATGCAGGGGTTGCAGGGCTCAGTGTAGCTTTTTGTTATGGCGAGATGAGCAATTCACCGCCGGAACTTTTTATCGAAAGAATGTTATCACTGGTCACCGGTTGAGAGAGCCTTCCCTGGGCGGGAACACTTAAAAACGTAACATGCTGTCTCTGTAAATATTCTCAATAAACTTCTCTATTTCTTTATTACTTCAGAACCTCTTTATCCATTTATTTTCCTTGTGGAATACCTTTCTTGAATATCCTTTTATTACGGCCACCCACCGCAGGGGCGCAGGATATATCAACTGGCGACGAAGATGAGATACGAACTGTAAATTCATCTAAAAAAAAAAAACAAACAAAATAAAACACGTGGTGACCGAGAACATTCTGAAAATTGTTTTTCACAAAGTTCACTTTTAATTGAAGAAAAAAGCTTCTTAGAAAGCGAAAGACTGGTGTCTGCCACAAATTTACACAAGTAAAAAATAATTTTTATATTATTGACGAGTTGAACTCCGTTTTTCTCTTTTTAAACTCCCAAAGAGTTGACGTTATATAACGTGTGTGTGTGTGTGTGCGTGCGTGCGTGTGTGTGTAAATTGTGACTTTCTTCATGATTAACGGACGTGTTTTTTGTATTTGGTTAATACGATAAAAAACTAACAAATGAACAATACTGAGGAATCTGTGTTTATTTAATAAAGAAAATTTTTTAAAAGAAGTTTACGAGTGTCTGCTGAAGTAGACGAAAAAAAGAGTCTCTTGAAATTTTGTCAAGTGTTATTTTAACGGTGATTTTTTTTTCGGAACTTTCCTATGTGTTGACAATTTTCTGTGAAAATAAGCATCTTGTTTTTGAACAATATATTTTTTTCTTCTCTGTGGTATACGTTAACTTGCTATTGATACATTTAAAAAGAAAATGACATCGGAACAAATAGCGACGTTGACGAAAACGTTAACTGAAAGTTTAATCGCTCAACAAAAAGCCCAAATGGATTTTCAAAAACAAATGCTAATTCAACAAGAACGTTTCGAAACTCTTGTAATACAACAAACGACGGATAATCGCTTATTTTGTGAAACGATTTTGTCAGAAAAATCTAAGGAGGGTGCATCCATATTTTTTTCGGCTGAGGGTATAGCGGACTCGCTTTCAGAGCTTAAATATGTTCCAGAAAAGGGTGACACTTTTCCAGCCTATTATCGTAGGTTTGAAACGATATTTACAAAACGATGCGAGAAGTGGTCGGATGAGAAAAAAATAACACTATTACTCCAAAAAATGGGCACAGAAGAAAATACTAAATTCACGAATTTGATATTGCCTAAAAAAAACAGAAGAGATCTCTTTTTCTGAAACGGTGCAAATTTTGTGTGTTATATTCGGTGAAAGAGATAGTCTTTTTCATACACGGTATAGGTGTTTAAATATGTCAAAAGACGAAACTGATGACATTGTCACATATGCGGGCAAAGTCAACGCCCAGTGTGAACTGTTTAAATTAAAGGATTTATCAGTGGACATATTTAAGTGCTACATATTTTTCCAGGGACTGACAGCATCGAAGGACAAGGATTTAAGGTCAAGGATATTATCAATCATGGAGCAAGACCCGGAAATGAACTTGCAAAAAGTGACAGAAGAATGTCAAAAATTGATAAATGTAAAAAGGGACACTACGAGGATAGAGGGAAAAGTCACATCCCAAGTCCAGGTAGAAAACAGAAGACATTTCCAAAAGACAAAGGGAAAAGTTTTGAATGTTGGAGTTGTGCGGGTCGGCACTTAAGAAAAAACTGCGTTTATAAAGACCAACGTTATACCAAATGTGGCCTAGTGGGACACCGGGCATCCCACTGCCGAACTATGCAAGACAAAAGACGGAAATGGAAGCCAAAAGTAAATGTGGTCTTGTCCAAAGAAGAAATAAAACAAGGAGGGAAACGAAAATTCGTTCACACACAAATAAATGGTCACTCAGTGAAGCTACTTTTAGACACAGGTAGCGACATATCAATTATGGACGAAGTGACCTGGAAGAGAATTGGTGGTCCAAAACTGAGAAAAACACAAAAAATTGCAAAAGGTGTTTCCGGAGAGCGATTCAAATTCATGGGAGAATTTAATTGCAGCGTTTCTCTTGGATCGAAAACTTTTTCCTCAAACCTTTCAGTTGTTCCAGGAATAAATTCTTGCCTTTTTGGAATTGATTGGATTGTTTTGTTTGATTTATGGGAGCTACCCATGAATTCATTTTGCAATAATGTAAGAGCGTTGGAAAAGAAAAATTCCAAACAAAATGACCATTTTTTGGCAGTGTTAAAAAGTGAATTCCCCAAAGTTTTTTATGAGGGATTAGGAGTGTGCACCAAAACTGAAGTAAATTTTGAATTAAAACAGAATGTGAAACCTGTTTTTAGACCAAACAGAAATGTGCCTTTTTCTTCAAAAGAAGATATTGAAATTGAACTAAAAGACTACAAAAGAATGGTGTAGTCGAAAAAGTTGACTATTCTGAGTGGGCGAGCCCCACTGTGTATGTTAAAAAGAAAAATAAGAAGATTCGGGTATGTGTCGATTTTTCTACAGGCCTTAATGACTGTCTGATGGATCATAGTTATCCACTTCCATCTCCTGAAGACAAAGCTGAATGGAGGTAGAATTTTCTCCAAAATCGACTTATCGGAAGCTTACCTTCAGGTAAAAGTCAGTGAAGAATGTTCTAAGTATTTGTGTATCAATACCCATCTAGGACTTTTCCGACTCAAAAGACTTCCTTTTGGATTAAAAGTGGCCCCAGCACTATTTCAGTAAATAATGGATACGATGCTTGCTGATTTAGATGTTGCAATCGCATATTTGGATGACATCCTTGTCAAAAGTAAAAATGTACAGGAACATAAGGAACACATCAGAGCAGTTTTCCAAAGAATTGAGGAATTTTGTTTCAAGTTAAGTGCCGAAAAATGTGAATTCTTTTTAAAACAGATAAAATATCTTGGTCAAATTATCGACAGCCAAGGCAGAAGACCGGATCCTCAGAGAACAGAAGCAATCGAGAGGATGCCAGCACCCAATAATGTTGCCCAGTTACAATCTTTTTGGGGTTTGGCTCAATATTATGCTATTTATATTCCAAACATGCATAAGTTGAGAGCACCATTGAATGATTTGTTAAAAAAAGGACAAAAGTGGATTTGGTCAAAAGAATGCCAAAATCCGTTTGAAGATATTAAGAAATGCCTGCTATCAGATTTAGCTCTAGCACATTTTGATCCACAGAAAGAATTGATTGTTGCATCAGATGCAAGTGACTACGGAGTAGGAGCAGTTCTTCTCCATAAACTTGAAGATAGATCAAAAAAGCCAATAGCCCATGCATCCAGATCACTTTTGCCTGCTGAAAGAAACTATTTCCAAATTGAAAAAGAAAGCTTGGCGATTATTTATGCCATTAAAAAATTCCATAGATTTATTCATGGAAGGATGTTTACTTTGCAAACCGACCACAAACCCTTATTGACTATTTTTGGCTTTAAAAAAGGCATACCTACGCACACTGCAAACAGACTCTAACGATGGAGAATAATTCTACTAAATTATAACTTTAAAATGGAGTACATTTCATCGAAAAATATCGGACATGCAAATGGACTGTCCAGGCTCATCCAAAAGTGTGCTGAACCTTTGGAAGACACAGTAATAGCTGTATTGACAGAGGAAAAAGAACTCTCCGGATTACTGTGCAACACAATCAGAGAGTTACCAGTGACTCTAGACGAAATAAATAAGGCAGCAGAAAAGGATGATTATATTGTGAAAATGAAAAAGTTGGTGCAACTAAATGGAAAATCAAAGAAAGACCCTAAAATTTTACCATTTTCCATTTGTGCTCAAACCTTGATGTACGCAGACAGAGTCGTCATACCGACTACACTTCAGAGAAGAATTTTAAAAGAATTTCATAGTGGTCATCCAGGCATGTCGAGAATAAAAGCTTTAATGCGTGGATATACGTATTGGCCTAGGATGGACCAGGACATTGAAAAACTCGTAAGAGAGTGTCAAGGGTGTCAGCTAGCAGCAAAGGCACCACCTGTGCAGATACAACCGTGGCCAAAGACTGATACACCGTGGACTCGGTTACATATCGATTATGCAGGTCCTTTAAATGGACATTATTTCTTAGTGGTCATCGACAGTTTCACAAAATGGCCAGAAGTGTTTAAATACAAACACCCTACTTCGACTGAAGAGAACTCTTAGTGCATCTATTGTAATAGATGCACTAAGAGTTCTCTTCAGTCGTTTTGAAGTGCCTAAAACTATTGTCAGCGACAACGGCACCCAATTTACCAGCAAAGAATTTGAAGAATTCTGCAAGGCTCTAGCCATTGAACATTTAACAACGGCAATCTTCCACCCAAGGTCAAATTGCTTAGCAGAGAGGTTCGTCGATACATTCAAAAGAGCCGTGAAAAAGAAAAACCCAAGGCATGGACACTGATAAGAAGAGTCCTGAACAATTTTTATCGGTGTCCAGGATAACTCCGAACCCAAACACTGATACCGGTTCGTCACCAGCCGAACTGATGTTTGCATGGAAAATCAGATCTGTATTTGACAGAATTTTACCAAGTGCAACCAGAGTAACAACAACAAAAGAAAATTTTCCAACAAGGTTTTACAAACCTGGTGACAGAATATTCTTCCTGAATTACAGGAGTGGAAAAAATTTTTGGGAGGAGAGGATTATCATGAAAAGAATCGGACACATGCTATATTCTGTAAGAAGTAATAAATTCGACTGTCGCAGGCATATAAATCAGCTAAGACCTCGACACACTGATGACTACAAACAGGCAGAAGAAAATGACCTGCCCCTAGAGGTTTTGTATGATTCTTTTAATATTCCCCAACCCTTAACAGAACTTACTCCAGATTTGAGAGTTCCAGCTTCTCCACCAACTGCACCCACTCAAACGATATTGAGGAGAAAAAGTACAAGGGTAAAAAGAAAAGTTAACCGGCTGAGCCCCAAGCCAAAAAGCAAACAATATTAAGCCAAATTCTCTTGGGAGAAATTGTCTTGGGGTAGGTGTTATGGCGAGATGAGCAATTCACCGCCGGAACTTTTTATCGAAAGAACGTTATCACCGGTCACCGGTTGTGAGAGCCTTCCCTGGGCGGGAACACTTAAAAAACGTAACATGCTGTCTCTGTAAATATTCTCAATAAACTTCTCTATTTCTTTATTACTTCAGAACCTCTTTATTCATTTATTTTCCTTGTGGAATACCTTTCTTGAATATCCTTTTATTACGGCCACCCACCGCAGGATATATCACTTTTGAATTCAGCAGCATAATGGCGAGAATAAATTCAGTCTTTATATGTTTGATGCGTGTTCCGCCGAATTCTGACGAGGAGCCACCATTTTGTAGGGGACACGAATAGGAATGTTTTTTTCTGTTTCTCGTTTTTGAGTAATCCGTCCGGGTTCTGTTAAGAAGAATTGTCAATTTGAGGAAGAAAAGCTTAGAAAGTTTGTGAAAAATATTGAATAATTCGACCCCCTGTCTTTCCACGCGTATAACTACTCGAAAAATATAATTCAACCCCTATTTTTTTTCCATTAAAGGAGCAACGACCAAGTTTTCATTAAAAAAAAACAAAAAACAAAAAAAAACAACGTGATTTAAAAAAAAAAAAGGTTTCAAACTTCGGACTTTACAGGTAAATTTCTAAAAAAAACTCTACTTTTTTTGTTTTAAATTTGAATATATTATTTCTTGATCTGTTATCTTCAATTTGTGATATATAAAACTTTGGTGAGGTAATTAATTATTTACTTTTTAATAGACATTTCAAAATGGATATTGTTACCATTAGGTACGTGCAAAATGAATAGTCGATGCTCAAAATGTATAAACATTTTGACCCCTCCCTTTACTTAAAAATTCACCAAAAAAAAAAAAAAAAATTAACCAGTTTTAATGAAATTTTCAGTATTTTTCAAATAATGATCGTGGAATATAATGAACCCATTGTTTTTATTGGAATCTTAGTGGAAATGTATTATTTTGTTTAAACAAAAAAATACCTTTTCTAAAATTACCGTTCTCAGTAAAAAAAAAAAGAAAATGGATTAATTTATTTTTGCCTTTTTTATGAAAAAAAATAAAATTGTAAGAATTAAAAAAAGAAAAAAATAATTTTTAGGAACATTACGAAAAAGCCCCAAAAGACCGTATAACGAATTCGATATAACTCGAAGAAAAATGAATTTCTCGAACTACAGATGTTATCATTGAATTTATTTACTCAAATTTACTTAAATCAATATCTCTTGATATTTTAACGTAGGAACTTTTTAATCAGGATACGAGGAATTGGTTCTCACCGGCAACTCGTAACTTCCTGCATTACAATCTTACCTACTTACTACTACTACTACTACTACTACTACTCAACGCCAACATCATCACCATCATCATCATCTGAGCGAGAAAGACAGAGAGAAAGATGAAGACGGAGGAGAAAGTAATGCATTAGAAAGCCTTTGGTTGATGACGCATGCGCCGTCGACTAGAATATGATGTTGATATCAGTTTCATTCTATCACACAAAATACACGAGCAATTCTTAAACGGTCAAAGTAAACTCCAAACGAAAGAAGATCGACAAAGGTAAGTTACTTGAATTAGGTTACATTTTTGTAAATATGTTTTTATTAACTTTGCAACCAACTTTGTACGCATTTTTTTTTTCCAGGGAAAATGTCGATAATAGCGCTTAAGGTGTATCAGAATTTTGGGGGATTTTTGACACCCTAACACAAAACTGAATAAAATATAAAAAAAACTCGTAATTTCTCTTTTTAAAGTGGGTTGTTTATTTTCTTTATCGAATATACTTCCAAAATAAACTAATAAAGTTGTTTAAAAAATAATAGAAAAATTATTTTTTATTTAAAAAAAAACAAAACAAAAAAAAAACCGGTGTTTATAAAGTGCCGGTGCGCGTTCAACCAGCGATTTTTTTTTTTTTTTTTTTTTTTTTTTTTGCGTAATGAAATCAATTGAATTTTATGAGTGAAATATTTTTCAATTTTTTCACTTTAAAAATCTATCAAAATTTTCTATTCGTTCAATTTTTACGATATTTTCAGGGTCAATGTGAAATTTTATATTCTTGCCAGTAAACAAAATATAATATTTTAGACACACTTTTTTTTAACCCCTCCCCCATTTTGAAATGTTTATTAAAATTTTAATAATTAATTTACTCACCAAAGTTTTATATATCACAAATTGAAGATAAAAGATCAATAAATAATATATTCTAATTTAAAACAAAAGAAGTGCTTTTTGGAAATGTATCTGTAAAGTCTAAAGTGTAATACCTCCTTTTTTTTTTTAAACCACATTTTTTTTTTAAGTGGAAACTTATGTTACGCTTAGAATGTCAAGTGAATATCGGACGCTTACAACAATTTTTTCTATTTCAGTCAATGTTTTCTTTTTTTAGATACTAAAAAAATATTCACTCGATAAAGAAGTATTAAAATATGCCAATCAAAGATTCATGTATTTCATTAAGAGAATAAAAAAAATAAAAAATCGGTCGGCTGTTTTATTTGTTTAATGGCAAAAACTTATAAGTGAATGTGTTCAGTTTTTACCTATGGAGGCACCAAAATACTAATTTTGGTTAACAGCACACAATAAAAAGAGATATTAATTATGGCGTTTATAAGTCACCGTAAGACAATCGCGAAAAAAAAAAATCAGAGATTTGCCTCCCTTTATTTGAATAGTTCAAAAAAAAAAATCTGAGTTCGTGATTTTTTTAATCCTTGTTTAAAAAAGTATTTTATTTAAAAAGGACATGGAATATAGGTATAAATATGGATAAATTCTTAACAATGAACAATTGAAGTACTCATTGAATAGTTTTTATTGGTAAGTGACTTTTTGGAATTTATATATATTGTTTATAATCAAAGTAAGTAAAATTTCATTGATTTTCTTTAAATCTTTTTTAAAGAAAACCGATTTAAAAAAAACAAATATTGCATAATTTGCTATTAAACTTGTTATTTATTTTTAATTTGGTTTTGCTCCTTTGATTAAAAAAAATTAGGGGTTGAATTACATTTTTCAAGAAGTTATAAGCTTCAAAAGACAGTGTTTACCACAAATTTTTACGGACGATTTCTGACACTGCTAGCGCTGAGATAAATAATTCTTTCAAAACTAATTAAAAATGAATATAATTTATTCGATAGGTACCTCCAAAACAATGTGAAAAAAAGAAAGCCTGATTCCATGACGTCAGAATTGTGTTAGCTATACGAACTATGGAAAAGCAGAAGCGACTTAATGATTTTTAAAATCCTTTGTTTATCTTCTTAAAACTGAAATTAATAATTAATATTTATTATAATTTTATTAGGTTTTAAGATTTACACAGTTTAATTATCAATAATATTATAAACATTTGTATATTAAATATGAAATACAGCTTTACTGAATGTTAATTTGATTAACTGGGGCTTCCATATTTTGTTCGGTAAAAAGAGACAAACAAAATATGAGGAGAGCCTACAAAATGCTTAATATTTGTGCAATAATATTTTAAAATTGGTTTTAATCTGGAGATACAATAGCTGACAAGAGCCATGTTTATATTAAAACTTAATATTTAAAAATAAAATTTAAACACAATTAACTAAAAATCTATGTTGTAACGGAATATTTTGAAATAATGGAATTTTAATAGTTTTAATCGTTTAAAAATTAATTAATGTTTACGAAGTTTCTTTTTCTTGGCAATTCAACTGATTATAGTATATATTAATTCGAAAAAATATAATATTAAATTTATATCATTTTTTAATTGCAACTTCAAGGTAAATGTTTGTTCAATACATATTTAAATTAAAAAAATATATGTTTTACTTATTAGAACTCTTATGTCTCATATTAAATAGAAATTTAGATAGATTTAAATATATTTTGTTCAAATTTCGAAAAAATAAATGGGGAGGGGGCACGTACTAAAAAAATATTTCCGCTCGTATATTTTACGAAAACTGCATTTTATATGTAATTGCATTCTAAAATGGATAAGTATCGAAAATTTCACCATTAGTTGATTTTTGCTAGATTTATTAAACATGGGTATGTTTTCACGTTCGAAATGCTTATTCCATGGGAACGTTATTTTAAAGTGCCAATTATGTAAACACGATTTTCGTCTTGCAATTTAATTATTTTCGTATGATGAAAAAGTTTTTTTTAAATCATTACTCGTTTATTTTGCCCTTCTTTTAAATGATACAAAAGTTATATTGATAATAGTTATAATAATAGATAGTTATGATAATAGATAAAAGTTATATTATAATAAAGTTACATCGTTTTACATATGGGGGGGGGTAATTCTGTGGTGACTTTTGGAAGTGCCTATTATTCGACGATTGAATTCTGTAGTTAATAGCATGACTTTATTTTTCTATTTGCGACTTCATTTTACATGATTACGAGAAAAGCAAATGGCGTCACGCAAGCAAAAGAAAAGGATGTTTTTTTAGTTTTCAATCAATTTCTATAAACACATGATATTTAGATTGATAGCTTTGGACTCTATTTCTATAAACACATGATATTTAGATTGATAGCTTTGGACTCTATTTCTATAAACACATGATATTTAGATTAATAGCTTTGGACTCTATTTCTATAAACACATGATATTTAGATTGATAGCTTTGGACTCTATTTCTATAAACACATGATATTTAGATTAATAGCTTTGGACTCTATTTCTATAAACACATGATATTTAGATTGATAGCTTTGGACTCTATTTCTATAAACACATGATATTTAGATTAGTAGCTTTGGACTCTATTTCTATAAACACATGATATTTAGATTGATAGCTTTGGACTCTATTTCTATAAACACATGATATTTAGATTGATAGCTTTGGACTCTATTTCTATAAACACATGATATTTAGATTAATAGCTTTGGACTCTATTTCTATAGACACATGATATTTAGATTGATAGCTTTGGACTCTATTTCTATAAACACATGATATTTAGATTGATAGCTTTGGACTCTATTTCTATAAACACATGATATTTAGATTGATAGCTTTGGACTCTATTTCTATAAACACATGATATTTAGATTGATAGCTTTGGACTCTATTTCCGAGTACTAAGTAGTTATTGCTTTGTGTCATTTTCCTATTTATTCTGTAGGGAAAATTTTAGTGTGCTTGCTTGATTAGCACGAGGGTTAATCGCTTAAGAAAAGAAACAGAAAAGTCTTAAATTCAAAATCTGACCGACACAAGACAAAAAACGTTTCTTATGCAAATTGAGACCTATTCGGGTTTGACAATATAAAAAGCCAGCATATCTTCACTTAAGGATGGTTTCTTTTTTGGTGGCTCAATGTCGGTACGGTGTACTTTACAATCTGATGTCAGTTGGAAAAAAACATGTTTGTGATAGCATCGAAAATGGGAACAGAACGGAGTGTTCTTCGACGTGACAAACTTAACTATCTGAAAATCATTCTTCTTTTCTTCTGTAACTCAAACATTCAACAATTAGAAGCTATTTCGGCATATATTACCTTTTGGTGATGAAGGGCAGGATTTTTTGATGTCCGGTTGATTCCAGAATTTAGTGGTGTTGCAGCCTATTATCGAGTGGATCAGAAATGTGTAACTTGTGCAAGAGCTTTGAACTATGAAAAATGTTGAGCGAGTCCTGCTACTCTGATTGAATGGTGTGGCTCAGAAAACAGCAGCTTTCGTAGAAACAGCTAGGAAAAACCGTCAGGTTATGGAGATTTTTTAGAAATACCATCGTCAAGTTATGGAGATTTTTTAGAAATACCGTAGTCAAGTTATGGAGATTTTTTAGAAATACCATCGTCAAGTTATGGAGATTTTTTAGAAATACCGTAATCAAGTTATGGAGATTTTTTAGAAATACCATCGTCACGTTATGGAGATTTTTTAGAAATATCATCATCAAGTTATGGAGATTTTTTAGAAATACCGTAGTCAAGTTATGGAGATTTTTTAGAAATACCGTAGTCAAGTTATGGAGATTTTTTAGAAATACCGTAGTCAAGTTATGGAGATTTTTTAGAAATACCGTAGTCAAGTTATGGAGATTTTTTAGAAATACCGTAGTCAAGTTATGGAGATTTTTTAGAAATACCGTAGTCAAGTTATGGAGATTTTTTAGAAATACCATAGTCAAGTTATGGAGATTTTTTAGAAATACCGTAATCAAGTTATGGAGATTTTTTAGAAATACCATAGTCAAGTTATGGAGATTTTTTAGAAATACCTTAGTCAAGTTATGGAGATTTTTTAGAAATACCGTAATCAAGTTATGGAGATTTTTTAGAAATACCATAGTCAAGTTATGGAGATTTTTTAGAAATACCGTAGTCAAGTTATGGAAATTTTTTAGAAATACCGTAGTCAAGTTATAGAGATTTTTTAGAAATACCGTAGTCAAGTTATGGAGATTTTTTAGAAATACCGTAATCAAGTTATGGAGATTTTTTAGAAATACCGTAATCAAGTTATGGAGATTTTTTAGAAATACCATAGTCAAGTTATGGAGATTTTTTAGAAATACCGTAGTCAAGTTATGGAGATTTTTTAGAAATACCGTAGTCAAGTTATGGAGATTTTTTAGAAATACCGTAGTCAAGTTATGGAGATTTTTTAGAAATACCGTAATCCAGTTATGGAGATTTTTTCGAAATACCATAGTCAAGTTATGGAGATTTTTTAGAAATACCATAGTCAAGTTATGGAGATTTTTTAGAAATACCGTAGTCAAGTTATGGAGATTTTTTAGAAATACCGTAGTCAAGTTATGGAGATTTTTTAGAAATACCGTAGTCAAGTTATGGAGATTTTTTAGAAATACCGTAGTCAAGTTATGGAGATTTTTTAGAAATACCGTAATCCAGTTATGGAGATTTTTTAGAAATACCGTAGTCAAGTTATGGAGATTTTTTAGAAATACCATAGTCAAGTTATGGAGATTTTTTAGAAATACCGTAGTCAAGTTATGGAGATTTTTTAGAAATACCGTAGTCAAGTTATGGAGATTTTTTAGAAATACCGTAGTCAAGTTATGGAGATTTTTTAGAAATACCGTAATCCAGTTATGGAGATTTTTTAGAAATACCGTAGTCAAGTTATGGAGATTTTTTAGAAATACCATAGTCAAGTTATGGAGATTTTTTAGAAATACCGTAGTCAAGTTATGGAGATTTTTTAGAAATACCGTAGTCAAGTTATGGAGATTTTTTAGAAATACCGTAGTCAAGTTATGGAGATTTTTTAGAAATACCGTAATCCAGTTATGGAGATTTTTTAGAAATACCGTAGTCAAGTTATGGAGATTTTTTAGAAATACCATAGTCAAGTTATGGAGATTTTTTAGAAATACCGTAGTCAAGTTATGGAGATTTTTTAGAAATACCATAGTCAAGTTATGGAGATTTTTTCGAAAAACCATAGTCAAGTTATGGAGATTTTTTAGAAATACCGTAGTCAAGTTATGGAGATTTTTTAGAAATACCGTAGTCAAGTTATGGAGATTTTTTAGAAATACCATAGTCAAGTTATGGAGATTTTTTAGAAATACCATAGTCAAGTTATGGAGATTTTTTAGAAATACCGTAGTCAAGTTATGGAGATTTTTTAGAAATACCGTAGTCAAGTTATGGAGATTTTTTAGAAATACCGTAGTCAAGTTATGGAGATTTTTTAGAAATACCGTAGTCAAGTTATGGAGATTTTTTAGAAATACCGTAGTCAAGTTATGGAGATTTTTTAGAAATACCGTAATCCAGTTATGGAGATTTTTTAGAAATACCGTAGTCAAGTTATGGAGATTTTTTAGAAATACCATAGTCAAGTTATGGAGATTTTTTAGAAATACCGTAGTCAAGTTATGGAGATTTTTTAGAAATACCGTAGTCAAGTTATGGAGATTTTTTAGAAATACCGTAGTCAAGTTATGGAGATTTTTTAGAAATACCGTAATCCAGTTATGGAGATTTTTTAGAAATACCGTAGTCAAGTTATGGAGATTTTTTAGAAATACCATAGTCAAGTTATGGAGATTTTTTAGAAATACCGTAGTCAAGTTATGGAGATTTTTTAGAAATACCGTAGTCAAGTTATGGAGATTTTTTAGAAATACCGTAGTCAAGTTATGGAGATTTTTTAGAAATACCGTAATCCAGTTATGGAGATTTTTTAGAAATACCGTAGTCAAGTTATGGAGATTTTTTAGAAATACCATAGTCAAGTTATGGAGATTTTTTAGAAATACCGTAGTCAAGTTATGGAGATTTTTTAGAAATACCATAGTCAAGTTATGGAGATTTTTTCGAAATACCATAGTCAAGTTATGGAGATTTTTTAGAAATACCGTAGTCAAGTTATGGAGATTTTTTAGAAATACCGTAGTCAAGTTATGGAGATTTTTTAGAAATACCATAGTCAAGTTATGGAGATTTTTTAGAAATACCATAGTCAAGTTATGGAGATTTTTTAGAAATACCGTAGTCAAGTTATGGAGATTTTTTAGAAATACCGTAGTCAAGTTATGGAGATTTTTTAGAAATACCGTAATCCAGTTATGGAGATTTTTTAGAAATACCGTAGTCAAGTTATGGAGATTTTTTAGAAATACCATAGTCAAGTTATGGAGATTTTTTAGAAATACCGTAGTCAAGTTATGGAGATTTTTTAGAAATACCATAGTCAAGTTATGGAGATTTTTTAGAAATACCATAGTCAAGTTATGGAGATTTTTTAGAAATACCGTAGTCAAGTTATGGAGATTTTTTAGAAATACCGTAGTCAAGTTATGGAGATTTTTTAGAAATACCGTAGTCAAGTTATGGAGATTTTTTAGAAATACCGTTATCCAGTTATGGAGATTTTTTAGAAATACCATAGTCAAGTTATGGAGATTTTTTAGAAATACCATAGTCAAGTTATGGAGATTTTTTAGAAATACCGTAGTCAAGTTATGGAGATTTTTTAGAAATACCGTAGTCAAGTTATGGAGATTTTTTAGAAATACCGTAGTCAAGTTATGAAGATTTTTTAGAAATACCGTAATCCAGTTATGGAGATTTTTTAGAAATACCATAGTCAAGTTATGGAGATTTTTTAGAAATACCGTAGTCAAGTTATGGAGATTTTTTAGAAATACCGTAGTCAAGTTATGGAGATTTTTTAGAAATCCCGTAATCCAGTTATGGAGATTTTTTAGAAATACCATAGTCAAGTTATGGAGATTTTTTAGAAATACCATAGTCAAGTTATGGAGATTTTTTAGAAATACCGTAGTAAAGTTATGGAGATTTTTTAGAAATACCGTAGTAAAGTTATGGAGATTTTTTAGAAATACCGTAGTCAAGTTATGGAGATTTTTTAGAAATACCGTAGTCAAGTTATGGAGATTTTTTAGAAATACCGTAGTCAAGTTATGGAGATTTTTTAGAAATACCGGAGTCAAGTTATGGAGATTTTTTAGAAATACCGTAGTCAAGTTATGGAGATTTTTTAGAAATACCGTAATCCAGTTATGGAGATTTTGTAGAAATACCATAGTCAAGTTATGGAGATTTTTTAGAAATACCGTAGTCAAGTTATGGAGATTTTTTAGAAATACCGTAGTCAAGTTATGGAGATTTTTTAGAAATACCATAGTCAAGTTATGGAGATTTTTTAGAAATACCGTAGTCAAGTTATGGAGATTTTTTAGAAATACCGTAGTCAAGTTATGGAGATTTTTTAGAAATCCCGTAATCCAGTTATGGAGATTTTTTAGAAATACCATAGTCAAGTTATGGAGATTTTTTAGAAATACCATAGTCAAGTTATGGAGATTTTTTAGAAATACCGTAGTCAAGTTATGGAGATTTTTTAGAAATACCGTAGTCAAGTTATGGAGATTTTTTAGAAATCCCGTAATCCAGTTATGGAGATTTTTTAGAAATACCATAGTCAAGTTATGGAGATGTTTTAGAAATACCGTAGTCAAGTTATGGAGATTTTTTAGAAATACCGTAGTCAAGTTATGGAGATTTTTTAGAAATACCGTAGTCAAGTTATGGAGATTTTTTAGAAATACCGTAGTCAAGTTATGGAGATTTTTTAGAAATACCGTAGTCAAGTTATGGAGATTTTTTAGAAATACCGTAATCCAGTTATGGAGATTTTTTAGAAATACCATAGTCAAGTTATGGAGATTTTTTAGAAATACCGTAGTCAAGTTATGGAGATTTTTTAGAAATACCGTAGTCAAGTTTTGGAGATTTTTTAGAAATACCGTAGTCACGTTATGGAGATTTTTTAGAAATCCCGTAATCCAGTTATGGAGATTTTTTAGAAATACCATAGTCAAGTTATGGAGATTTTTTAGAAATACCATAGTCAAGTTATGGAGATTTTTTAGA
Organism: Euprymna scolopes; assembly: GCF_053919585.1. Taxonomy (NCBI): domain Eukaryota; kingdom Metazoa; phylum Mollusca; class Cephalopoda; order Sepiida; family Sepiolidae; genus Euprymna; species Euprymna scolopes. Next base: position 28,428,974 of record NC_136526.1, read on the forward strand.
AATACCATAGTCAAGTTATGGAGATTTTTTAGAAATACCGTAGTCAAGTTATGGAGATTTTTTAGAAATACCGTAGTCAAGTTATGGAGATTTTTTAGAAATACCGTAGTCAAGTTATGCAGATTTTTTAGAAATACCGTAGTCAAGTTATGGAGATTTTTTAGAAATACCGTAGTCAAGTTATGGAGATTTTTTAGAAATACCGTAGTCAAGTTATGGAGATTTTTTAGAAATACCGTAGTCAAGTTATGGAGATTTTTTAGAAATACCGTAGTCAAGTTATGGAGATTTTTTTAGAAATACCGTAATCCAGTTATGGAGATTTTTTAGAAATACCATAGTCAAGTTATGGAAATTTTTTAGAAATACCGTAGTCAAGTTATGGAGATTTTTTAGAAATACCGTAGTCAAGTTATGGAGATTTTTTAGAAATACCGTAGTCAAGTTATGGAGATTTTTTAGAAATACCGTAGTCAAGTTATGGAGATTTTTTAGAAATACCGTAATCCAGTTATGGAGATTTTTTAGAAATACCGTAGTCAAGTTATGGAAATTTTTTAGAAATACCATAGTCAAGTTATGGAGATTTTTTAGAAATACCGTAGTCAAGTTATGGAGATTTTTTAGAAATACCGTAGTCAAGTTATGGAGATTTTTTAGAAATACCGTAGTCAAGTTATGGAGATTTTTTAGAAATCCCGTAATCAAGTTATGGAGATTTTTTAGAAATACCGTAATCCAGTTATGGAGATTTTTTAGAAATACCGTAGTCAAGTTATGGAGATTTTTTAGAAATACCGTAATCAAGTTATGGAGATTTTTTAGAAATACCGTAGTCAAGTTATGGAGATTTTTTAGAAATACCGTAATCAAGTTATGGAGATTTTTTAGAAATACCGTAATCAAGTTACGGAGATTTTTTAGAAATACTGTAGTCAAGTTATGGAGATTTTTTAGAAATACCGTAGTCAAGTTACAGAGATTTTTTAGAAATACCGTAATCAAGTTATGGAGATTTTTTAGAAATACCGTAGTCAAGTTACGGAGATTTTTTAGAAATACCGTAATCAAGTTATGGAGATTTTTTAGAAATACCGTAGTCAAGTTACGGAGATTTTTTAGAAATACCGTAATCAAGTTATGGAGATTTTTTAGAAATACCGTAGTCAAGTTATGGAGATTTTTTAGAAATACCGTAGTCAAGTTATGGAGATTTTTTAGAAATATTGTAATCAAGTTATGGAGATTTTTTAGAAATACCGTAGTCAAGTTATGGAGATTTTTTAGAAATACCGTAGTCAAGTTATGGAGATTTTTTAGAAATACCGTAGTCAAGTTATGGAGATTTTTTAGAAATACCATAGTCAAGTTATGGAGATTTTTTAGAAATACCGTAGTCAAGTTATGGAGATTTTTTAGAAATACCGTAATCAAGTTATGGAGATTTTTTAGAAATACCGTAGTCAAGTTATGGAGATTTTTTAGAAATACCGTAGTCAAGTTATGGAGATTTTTTAGAAATACCGTAATCAAGTTATGGAGATTTTTTAGAAATACCGTAGTCAAGTTATGGAGATTTTTTAGAAATACCATAGTCAAGTTATGGAGATTTTTTAGAAATACCGTAATCAAGTTATGGAGATTTTTTAGAAATACCGTAGTCAAGTTATGGAGATTTTTTAGAAATACCATAGTCAAGTTATGGAGATTTTTTAGAAATACCGTAATCAAGTTATGGAGATTTTTTAGAAATACCGTAGTCAAGTTATGGAGATTTTTTAGAAATACCGTAGTCAAGTTATGGAGATTTTTTAGAAATACCGTAATCAAGTTATGGAGATTTTTTAGAAATACCGTAGTCAAGTTATGGAGATTTTTTAGAAATACCATAATCAAGTTATGGAGATTTTTTAGAAATACCGTAATCAAGTTATGGAGATTTTTTTTGAAATACCGTAATCAAGTTATGGAGATTTTTTAGAAATACCGTAGTAAAGTTATGGAGATTTTTTAGAAATACCATAGTCAAGTTATGGAGATTTTTTAGAAATACCGTAATCAAGTTATGGAGATTTTTTAGAAATACCGTAGTCAAGTTATGGAGATTTTTTAGAAATACCGTAATCAAGTTATGGAGATTTTTTAGAAATACCGTAGTCAAGTTATGGAGATTTTTTAGAAATACCATAATCAAGTTATGGAGATTTTTTAGAAATACCATAATCAAGTTATGGAGATTTTTTAGAAATACCGTAATCAAGTTATGGAGATTTTTTAGAAATACCGTAGTCAAGTTATGGAGATTTTTTAGAAATACCATAGTCAAGTTATGGAGATTTTTTAGAAATACCGTAGTCAAGTTATGGAGATTTTTTAGAAATACCGTAATCAAGTTATGGAGATTTTTTAGAAATACCGTAATCAAGTTATGGAGATTTTTTAGAAATACCGTAATCAAGTTATGGAGATTTTTTAGAAATACCGTAATCAAGTTATGGAGATTTTTTAGAAATACCATAGTCAAGTTATGGAGATTTTTTAGAAATACCGTAGTCAAGTTATGGAGATTTTTTAGAAATACCATAGTCAAGTTATGGAGATTTTTTAGAAATACCGTAATCAAGTTATGGAGATTTTTTAGAAATACCGTAGTCAAGTTATGGAGATTTTTTAGAAATACCGTAGTCAAGTTATGGAGATTTTTTAGAAATACTGTAGTCAAGTTATGGAGATTTTTTAAAATACCGTAGTCAAGTTATGGAGATTTTTTAGAAATACCGTAGTCAAGTTATGGAGATTTTTTAGAAATACCGTAGTCAAGTTATGGAGATTTTTTAGAAATACCGTAGTCAAGTTATGGAGATTTTTTAGAAATACCGTAGTCAAGTTATGGAGATTTTTTAGAAATACCGTAGTCAAGTTATGGAGATTTTTTAGAAATACCGTAATCAAGTTATGGAGATTTTTTAGAAATCCCGTAGTCAAGTTATGGAGATTTTTTAGAAATACCGTAGTCAAGTTATGGAGATTTTTTAGAAATACCGTAGTAAAGTTATGGAGATTTTTTAGAAATACCGTAGTCAAGTTATGGAGATTTTTTAGAAATACCGTAATCAAGTTATGGAGATTTTTTAGAAATACCGTAGTCAAGTTATGGAGATTTTTTAGAAATACCGTAGTCAAGTTATGGAGATTTTTTAGAAATACCGTAGTCAAGTTATGGAGATTTTTTAGAAATACCGTAGTCAAGTTATGGAGATTTTTTAGAAATACCGTAATCAAGTTATGGAGATTTTTTAGAAATACCGTAGTCAAGTTATGGAGATTTTTTAGAAATACCGTAGTCAAGTTATGGAGATTTTTTAGAAATACCGTAGTCAAGTTATGGAGATTTTTTAGAAATACCGTAATCAAGTTATGGAGATTTTTTAGAAATACCGTAGTCAAGTTATGGAGATTTTTTAGAAATACCGTAATCAATTTATGGAGATTTTTTAGAAATACCGTAGTCAAGTTATGGAGATTTTTTAGAAATACCGTAATCAAGTTATGGAGATTTTTTAGAAATACCGTAGTCAAGTTATGGAGATTTTTTAGAAATACCGTAGTCAAGTTATGGAGATTTTTTAGAAATACCGTAATCAAGTTATGGAGATTTTTTAGAAATACCGTAATCAAGTTATGGAGATTTTTTAGAAATACCGTAGTCAAGTTATGGAGATTTTTTAGAAATACCGTAATCAAGTTATGGAGATTTTTTAGAAATACCGTAGTCAAGTTATGGAGATTTTTTAGAAATACCGTAATCAAGTTATGGAGATTTTTTAGAAATACCGTAATCAAGTTATGGAGATTTTTTAGAAATACCGTCGTCAAGTTACGGAGATTTTTTAGAAATACCGTAGTCAAGTTACGGAGATTTTTTAGAAATACCGTAGTCAAGTTACGGAGATTTTTTAGAAATACCGTAGTCAAGTTACGGAGATTTTTTAGAAATACCGTAATCCAGTTATGGAGATTTTTTAGAAATACCGTAGTCAAGTTACGGAGATTTTTTAGAAATATCGTAGTCAAGTTACGGAGATTTTTTAGAAATACCTTAGTCAAGTTACAGAGATTTTTTAGAAATACCGTAGTCAAGTTATGGAGATTTTTTAGAAATACCGTAGTCAAGTTATGGAGATTTTTTAGAAATACCGTAATCAAGTTATGGAGATTTTTTAGAAATACCGTAATCAAGTTATGGAGATATTTTAGAAATACCGTCGTCAAGTTACGGAGATTTTTTAGAAATACCTTAGTCAAGTTACGGAGATTTTTTAGAAATACCGTAGTCAAGTTACGGTGATTTTTTAGAAATACCGTAGTCAAGTTACGGAGATTTTTTAGAAATACCGTAGTCAAGTTATGGAGATTTTTTAGAAATATCGTAGTCAAGTTATGGAGATTTTTTAGAAATACCGTAGTCAAGTTATGGAGATTTTTTAGAAATACCGTAGTCAAGTTATGGAGATTTTTTAGAAATACCGTAGTCAAGTTACGGAGATTTTTTAGAAATACCGTAGTCAAGTTACGGAGATTTTTTAGAAATACCGTAGTCAAGTTATGGAGATGTTTTAGAAATACCGTAGTCAAGTTATGGAGATTTTTTAGAAATACCGTAATCAAGGTATGGAGATTTTTTAGAAATACCGTAGTCAAGTTATGGAGATTTTTTAGAAATCCCGTAATCCAGTTATGGAGATTTTTTAGAAATACAATAGTCAAGTTATGGAGATTTTTTAGAAATACCATAGTCAAGTTATGGAGATTTTTTAGAAATACCATAGTCAAGTTATGGAGATTTTTTAGAAATACCGTAGTCAAGTTATGGAGATTTTTTAGAAATACCGTAGTCAAGTTATGGAGATTTTTTAGAAATACCGTAGTCAAGTTATGGAGATTTTTTAGAAATACCGTAGTCAAGTTATGGAGATTTTTTAGAAATACCGTAGTCAAGTTATGGAGATTTTTTAGAAATACCGTAGTCAAGTTATGGAGATTTTTTAGAAATACCGTAGTCAAGTTATGGAGATTTTTTAGAAATACCGTAATCCAGTTATATAGATTTTTTAGAAATACCGTAGTCAAGTTATGGAGATTTTTTAGAAATACCATAGTCAAGTTATGGAGATTTTTTAGAAATACCGTAGTCAAGTTATGGAGATTTTTTAGAAATACCGTAGTCAAGTTATGGAGATTTTTTAGAAATACCGTAGTCAAGTTATGGAGATTTTTTAGAAATACCATAGTCAAGTTATGGAGATTTTTTAGAAATACCGTAGTCAAGTTATGGAGATTTTTTAGAAATACCGTAGTCAAGTTATGGAGATTTTTTAGAAATACCATAGTCAAGTTATGGAGATTTTTTAGAAATACCATAGTCAAGTTATGGAGATTTTTTAGAAATACCGTAGTCAAGTTATGGAGATTTTTTATAAATACCGTAGTCAAGTTATGGAGATTTTTTAGAAATACCGTAGTCAAGTTATGGAGATTTTTTTAGAAATACCGTAATCCAGTTATGGAGATTTTTTAGAAATACCGTAGTCAAGTTATGGAGATTGTTTAGAAATACCATAGTCAAGTTATGGAGATTTTTTAGAAATACCGTAGTCAAGTTATGGAGATTTTTTAGAAATACCGTAGTCAAGTTATGGAGATTTTTTAGAAATACCGTAGTCAAGTTATGGAGATTTTTTAGAAATACCGTAGTCAAGTTATGGAGATTTTTTAGAAATACCGTAATCCAGTTATGGAGATTTTTTAGAAATACCGTAGTCAAGTTATGGAGATTTTTTAGAAATACCATAGTCAAGTTATGGAGATTTTTTAGAAATACCGTAGTCAAGTTATGGAGATTTTTTAGAAATACCGTAGTCAAGTTATGGAGATTTTTTAGAAATACCGTAATCCAGTTATGGAGATTTTTTAGAAATACCGTAGTCAAGTTATGGAGATTTTTTAGAAATACCGTAGTCAAGTTATGGAGATTTTTTAGAAATACCATAGTCAAGTTATGGAGATTTTTTAGAAATACCGTAGTCAAGTTATGGAGATTTTTTAGAAATACCGTAGTCAAGTTATGGAGATTTTTTAGAAATACCATAGTCAAGTTATGGAGATTTTTTAGAAATACCGTAGTCAAGTTATGGAGATTTTTTAGAAATACCGTAGTCAAGTTATGGAGATTTTTTAGAAATACCATAGTCAAGTTATGGAGATTTTTTAGAAATCCCGTAATCCAGTTATGGAGATTTTTTAGAAATACCATAGTCAAGTTATGGAGATTTTTTAGAAATACCATAGTCAAGTTACGGAGATTTTTTAGAAATACCGTAGTCAAGTTATTGAGATTTTTTAGAAATACCGTAGTCAAGTTATGGAGATTTTTTAGAAATACCGTAGTCAAGTTATGGAGATTTTTTAGAAATACCGTAGTCAAGTTATGGAGATTTTTTAGAAATACCGTAGTCAAGTTATGGAGATTTTTTTAGAAATACCGTAATCCAGTTATGGAGATTTTTTAGAAATACCGTAGTCAAGTTATGGAGATTTTTTAGAAATACCATAGTCAAGTTATGGAGATTTTTTAGAAATACCGTAGTCAAGTTATGGAGATTTTTTAGAAATACCGTAGTCAAGTTATGGAGATTTTTTAGAAATACCGTAGTCAAGTTATGGAGATTTTTTAGAAATACCGTAATCAAGTTATGGAGATTTTTTAGAAATACCGTAGTCAAGTTATGGAGATTTTTTAGAAATCCCGTAATCCAGTTATGGAGATTTTTTAGAAATACCATAGTCAAGTTATGGAGATTTTTTAGAAATACCATAGTCAAGTTATGGAGATTTTTTAGAAATACCGTAGTCAAGTTATGGAGATTTTTTAGAAATACCGTAGTCAAGTTATGGAGATTTTTTAGAAATACCGTAGTCAAGTTATGGAGATTTTTTAGAAATACCGTAGTCAAGTTATGGAGATTTTTTAGAAATACCATAGTCAAGTTATGGAGATTTTTTAGAAATACCGTAGTCAAGTTATGGAGATTTTTTAGAAATACCGTAGTCAAGTTATGGAGATTTTTTAGAAATCCCGTAATCCAGTTATGGAGATTTTTTAGAAATACCATAGTCAAGTTATGGAGATTTTTTAGAAATACCATAGTCAAGTTATGGAGATTTTTTAGAAATACCGTAGTCAAGTTATGGAGATTTTTTAGAAATACCATAGTCAAGTTATGGAGATTTTTTAGAAATACCGTAGTCAAGTTATGGAGATTTTTTAGAAATACCGTAGTCAAGTTATGGAGATTTTTTAGAAATACCGTAGTCAAGTTATGGAGATTTTTTAGAAATACCGTAATCCAGTTATATAGATTTTTTAGAAATACCGTAGTCAAGTTATGGAGATTTTTTAGAAATACCATAGTCAAGTTATGGAGATTTTTTAGAAATACCGTAGTCAAGTTATGGAGATTTTTTAGAAATACCGTAGTCAAGTTATGGAGATTTTTTAGAAATACCGTAGTCAAGTTATGGAGATTTTTTAGAAATACCATAGTCAAGTTATGGAGATTTTTTAGAAATACCGTAGTCAAGTTATGGAGATTTTTTAGAAATACCGTAGTCAAGTTATGGAGATTTTTTAGAAATACCATAGTCAAGTTATGGAGATTTTTTAGAAATACCATAGTCAAGTTATGGAGATTTTTTAGAAATACCGTAGTCAAGTTATGGAGATTTTTTATAAATACCGTAGTCAAGTTATGGAGATTTTTTAGAAATACCGTAGTCAAGTTATGGAGATTTTTTTAGAAATACCGTAATCCAGTTATGGAGATTTTTTAGAAATACCGTAGTCAAGTTATGGAGATTGTTTAGAAATACCATAGTCAAGTTATGGAGATTTTTTAGAAATACCGTAGTCAAGTTATGGAGATTTTTTAGAAATACCGTAGTCAAGTTATGGAGATTTTTTAGAAATACCGTAGTCAAGTTATGGAGATTTTTTAGAAATACCGTAGTCAAGTTATGGAGATTTTTTAGAAATACCGTAATCCAGTTATGGAGATTTTTTAGAAATACCGTAGTCAAGTTATGGAGATTTTTTAGAAATACCATAGTCAAGTTATGGAGATTTTTTAGAAATACCGTAGTCAAGTTATGGAGATTTTTTTAGAAATACCGTAGTCAAGTTATGGAGATTTTTTAGAAATACCGTAATCCAGTTATGGAGATTTTTTAGAAATACCGTAGTCAAGTTATGGAGATTTTTTAGAAATACCGTAGTCAAGTTATGGAGATTTTTTAGAAATACCATAGTCAAGTTATGGAGATTTTTTAGAAATACCGTAGTCAAGTTATGGAGATTTTTTAGAAATACCGTAGTCAAGTTATGGAGATTTTTTAGAAATACCATAGTCAAGTTATGGAGATTTTTTAGAAATACCGTAGTCAAGTTATGGAGATTTTTTAGAAATACCGTAGTCAAGTTATGGAGATTTTTTAGAAATACCATAGTCAAGTTATGGAGATTTTTTAGAAATCCCGTAATCCAGTTATGGAGATTTTTTAGAAATACCATAGTCAAGTTATGGAGATTTTTTAGAAATACCATAGTCAAGTTACGGAGATTTTTTAGAAATACCGTAGTCAAGTTATTGAGATTTTTTAGAAATACCGTAGTCAAGTTATGGAGATTTTTTAGAAATACCGTAGTCAAGTTATGGAGATTTTTTAGAAATACCGTAGTCAAGTTATGGAGATTTTTTAGAAATACCGTAGTCAAGTTATGGAGATTTTTTTAGAAATACCGTAATCCAGTTATGGAGATTTTTTAGAAATACCGTAGTCAAGTTATGGAGATTTTTTAGAAATACCATAGTCAAGTTATGGAGATTTTTTAGAAATACCGTAGTCAAGTTATGGAGATTTTTTAGAAATACCGTAGTCAAGTTATGGAGATTTTTTAGAAATACCGTAGTCAAGTTATGGAGATTTTTTAGAAATACCGTAATCAAGTTATGGAGATTTTTTAGAAATACCGTAGTCAAGTTATGGAGATTTTTTAGAAATCCCGTAATCCAGTTATGGAGATTTTTTAGAAATACCATAGTCAAGTTATGGAGATTTTTTAGAAATACCATAGTCAAGTTATGGAGATTTTTTAGAAATACCGTAGTCAAGTTATGGAGATTTTTTAGAAATACCGTAGTCAAGTTATGGAGATTTTTTAGAAATACCGTAGTCAAGTTATGGAGATTTTTTAGAAATACCGTAGTCAAGTTATGGAGATTTTTTAGAAATACCATAGTCAAGTTATGGAGATTTTTTAGAAATACCGTAGTCAAGTTATGGAGATTTTTTAGAAATACCGTAGTCAAGTTATGGAGATTTTTTAGAAATCCCGTAATCCAGTTATGGAGATTTTTTAGAAATACCATAGTCAAGTTATGGAGATTTTTTAGAAATACCATAGTCAAGTTATGGAGATTTTTTAGAAATACCGTAGTCAAGTTATGGAGATTTTTTAGAAATACCATAGTCAAGTTATGGAGATTTTTTAGAAATACCGTAGTCAAGTTATGGAGATTTTTTAGAAATACCGTAGTCAAGTTATGGAGATTTTTTAGAAATACCGTAGTACAGTTATGGAGATTTTTTAGAAATACCGTAGTCAAGTTATGGAGATTTTTTAGAAATACCGTAGTCAAGTTATGGAGTTTTTTTAGAAATACCGTAGTCAAGTTATGGAGATTGTTTAGAAATACCGTAGTCAAGTTATGGAGATTTTTTAGAAATACCGTAGTCAAGTTATGGAGATTTTTTAGAAATACCGTAGTCAAGTTATGGAGATTTTTTAGAAATACCGTAGTCAAGTTATGGAGATTTTTTAGAAATACCGTAGTCAAGTTATGGAGATATTTTAGAAATACCGTAGTCAAGTTATGGAGATTTTTTAGAAATACCGTAATCAAGTTATGGAGATTTTTTAGAAATACCGTAGTCAAGTTATGGAGATTTTTTAGAAATACCGTAATCAAGTTATGGAGATTTTTTAGAAATACCATAGTCAAGTTATGGAGATTTTTTAGAAATACCGTAATCAAGTTATGGAGATTTTTTAGAAATACCGTAGTCAAGTTATGGAGATTTTTTAGAAATACCGTAGTCAAGTTATGGAGATTTTTTAGAAATACCGTAATCAAGTTATGGAGATTTTTTAGAAATACCGTAATCAAGTTATGGAGATTTTTTAGAAATACCGTAATCAAGTTATGGAGATTTTTTAGAAATACCGTCGTCAAGTTACGGAGATTTTTTAGAAATACCGTAGTCAAGTTACGGAGATTTTTTAGAAATACCGTAGTCAAGTTACGGAGATTTTTTAGAAATACCTTAGTCAAGTTACAGAGATTTTTTAGAAATACCGTAGTCAAGTTACGGAGATTTTTTAGAAATACCGTAGTCAAGTTACGGAGATTTTTTAGAAATACCGTAGTCAAGTTATGGAGATTTTTTAGAAATACCGTAGTCAAGTTATGGAGATTTTTTAGAAATACCGTAGTCAAGTTACGGAGATTTTTTAGAAATACCGTAGTCAAGTTACGGAGATTTTTTAGAAATACCGTAGTCAAGTTATGGAGATGTTTTAGAAATACCGTAGTCAAGTTATGGATATTTTTTAGAAATACCGTAATCAAGGTATGGAGATTTTTTAGAAATACCGTAGTCAAGTTATGGAGATTTTTTAGAAATACCGTAGTCAAGTTATGGAGATTTTTTAGAATTCCCGTAATCCAGTTATGAGGATTTTTTAGAAATACCATAGTCAAGTTATGGAGATTTTTTAGAAATACCATAGTCAAGTTATGGAGATTTTTTAGAAATACCATAGTCAAGTTATGGAGATTTTTTAGAAATACCGTAATCCAGTTATGGAGATTTTTTAGAAATACCGTAGTCAAGTTATGGAGATTTTTTAGAAATACCGTAGTCAAGTTATGGAGATTTTTTAGAAATACCGTAGTCAAGTTATGGAGATTTTTTAGAAATACCGTAGTCAAGTTATGGAGATTTTTTAGAAATACCGTAATCAAGTTATGGAGATTTTTTAGAAATACCGTAATCAAGTTATGGATATTTTTTAGAAATACCGTCGTCAAGTTACGGAGATTTTTTAGAAATACCGTAGTCAAGTTACGGAGATTTTTTAGAAATACCGTAGTCAAGTTACGGAGATTTTTTAGAAATACCGTAGTCAAGTTACGGAGATTTTTTAGAAATACCGTAGTCAAGTTACGGAGATTTTTTAGAAATACCGTAGTCAAGTTACGGAGATTTTTTAGAAATACCTTAGTCAAGTTACGGAGATTTTTTAGAAATACCGTAGTCAAGTTACGGTGATTTTTTAGAAATACCGTAGTCAAGTTACGGAGATTTTTTAGAAATACCGTAGTCAAGTTATGGAGATTTTTTAGAAATATCGTAGTCAAGTTATGGAGATTTTTTAGAAATACCGTAGTCAAGTTATGGAGATTTTTTAGAAATACCGTAGTCAAGTTATGGAGATTTTTTAGAAATACCGTAGTCAAGTTACGGAGATTTTTTAGAAATACCGTAGTCAAGTTACGGAGATTTTTTAGAAATACCGTAGTCAAGTTATGGAGATGTTTTAGAAATACCGTAGTCAAGTTATGGAGATTTTTTAGAAATACCGTAATCAAGGTATGGAGATTTTTTAGAAATACCATAGTCAAGTTATGGAGATTTTTTAGAAATACCGTAGTCAAGTTATGGAGATTTTTTAGAAATCCCGTAATCCAGTTATGGAGATTTTTTAGAAATACAATAGTCAAGTTATGGAGATTTTTTAGAAATACCATAGTCAAGTTATGGAGATTTTTTAGAAATACCATAGTCAAGTTATGGAGATTTTTTAGAAATACCGTAGTCAAGTTATGGAGATTTTTTAGAAATACCGTAGTCAAGTTATGGAGATTTTTTAGAAATACCGTAGTCAAGTTATGGAGATTTTTTAGAAATACCGTAGTCAAGTTATGGAGATTTTTTAGAAATACCGTAGTCAAGTTATGGAGATTTTTTAGAAATACCGTAATCAAGTTATGGAGATTTTTTAGAAATACCATAATCAAGTTATGGAGATTTTTTAGAAATACCGTCGTCAAGTTACGGAGATTTTTTAGAAATACCGTAGTCAAGTTACGGAGATTTTTTAGAAATACCGTAGTCAAGTTATGGAGATTTTTTAGAAATACCGTAGTCAAGTTATGGAGATTTTTTAGAAATACCGTAGTCAAGTTATGGAGATTTTTTAGAAATACCGTAGTCAAGTTATGGAGATTTTTTAGAAATACCGTAGTCAAGTTACGGAGATTTTTTAGAAATACCGTAGTCAAGTTACGGAGATTTTTTAGAAATACCGTAGTCAAGTTATGGAGATGTGTTAGAAATACCGTAGTCAAGTTATGGAGATTTTTTAGAAATACCGTAATCAAGGTATGGAGATTTTTTAGAAATACCGTAGTCAAGTTATGGAGATTTTTTAGAAATACCGTAGTCAAGTTATGGAGATTTTTTAGAAATCCCGTAATCCAGTTATGGAGATTTTTTAGAAATACAATAGTCAAGTTATGGAGATTTTTAGAAATACCATAGTCAAGTTATGGAGATTTTTTAGAAATACCATAGTCAAGTTATGGAGATTTTTTAGAAATACCGTAGTCAAATTATGGAGATTTTTTAGAAATACCGTAGTCAAGTTATGGAGATTTTTTAGAAATACCGTAGTCAAGTTATGGAGATTTTTTAGAAATACCGTAGTCAAGTTATGGAGATTTTTTTAGAAATACCGTAATCCAGTTATGGAGATTTTTTAGAAATACCGTAGTCAAGTTATGGAGATTTTTTAGAAATACCATAGTCAAGTTATGGAGATTTTTTAGAAATACCGTAGTCAAGTTATGGAGATTTTTTAGAAATACCGTAGTCAAGTTATGGAGATTTTTTAGAAATACCGTAGTCAAGTTATGGAGATTTTTTAGAAATACCATAGTCAAGTTATGGAGATTTTTTAGAAATACCGTAGTCAAGTTATGGAGATTTTTTAGAAATACCGTAGTCAAGTTATGGAGATTTTTTAGAAATACCATAGTCAAGTTATGAAGATTTTTTAGAAATACCATAGTCAAGTTATGGAGATTTTTTAGAAATACCGTAGTCAAGTTATGGAGATTTTTTAGAAATACCGTAGTCAAGTTATGGAGATTTTTTAGAAATACAGTAGTCAAGTTATGGAGATTTTTTTAGAAATACCGTAATCCAGTTATGGAGATTTTTTAGAAATACCGTAGTCAAGTTATGGAGATTGTTTAGAAATACCATAGTCAAGTTATGGAGATTTTTTAGAAATACCGTAGTCAAGTTATGGAGATTTTTTAGAAGTACCGTAGTCAAGTTATGGAGATTGTTTAGAAATACCGTAGTCAAGTTATGGAGATTTTTTAGAAATACCGTAGTCAAGTTATGGAGATTTTTTAGAAATACCGTAATCCAGTTATGGAGATTTTTTAGAAATACCGTAGTCAAGTTATGGAGATTTTTTAGAAATACCATAGTCAAGTTATGGAGATTTTTTAGAAATACCGTAGTCAAGTTATGGAGATTTTTTAGAAATACCGTAGTCAAGTTATGGAGATTTTTTAGAAATACCGTAATCCAGTTATGGAGATTTTTTAGAAATACCATAGTCAAGTTATGGAGATTTTTTAGAAATACCGTAGTCAAGTTATGGAGATTTTTTAGAAATACCATAGTCAAGTTATGGAGATTTTTTAGAAATACCGTAGTCAAGTTATGGAGATTTTTTAGAAATACCGTAGTCAAGTTATGGAGATTTTTTAGAAATACCGTAGTCAAGTTATGGAGATTTTTTAGAAATACCGTAGTCAAGTTATGGAGATTTTTTAGAAATACCGTAGTCAAGTTATGGAGATTTTTTAGAAATACCATAGTCAAGTTATGGAGATTTTTTAGAAATACCGTAGTCAAGTTATGGAGATTTTTTAGAAATACCGTAGTCAAGTTATGGAGATTTTTTAGAAATACCATAGTCAAGTTATGAAGATTTTTTAGAAATACCATAGTCAAGTTATGGAGATTTTTTAGAAATACCGTAGTCAAGTTATGGAGATTTTTTAGAAATACCGTAGTCAAGTTATGGAGATTTTTTAGAAATACAGTAGTCAAGTTATGGAGATTTTTTTAGAAATACCGTAATCCAGTTATGGAGATTTTTTAGAAATACCGTAGTCAAGTTATGGAGATTGTTTAGAAATACCATAGTCAAGTTATGGAGATTTTTTAGAAATACCGTAGTCAAGTTATGGAGATTTTTTAGAAGTACCGTAGTCAAGTTATGGAGATTGTTTAGAAATACCGTAGTCAAGTTATGGAGATTTTTTAGAAATACCGTAGTCAAGTTATGGAGATTTTTTAGAAATACCGTAATCCAGTTATGGAGATTTTTTAGAAATACCGTAGTCAAGTTATGGAGATTTTTTAGAAATACCATAGTCAAGTTATGGAGATTTTTTAGAAATACCGTAGTCAAGTTATGGAGATTTTTTAGAAATACCGTAGTCAAGTTATGGAGATTTTTTAGAAATACCGTAATCCAGTTATGGAGATTTTTTAGAAATACCATAGTCAAGTTATGGAGATTTTTTAGAAATACCGTAGTCAAGTTATGGAGATTTTTTAGAAATACCATAGTCAAGTTATGGAGATTTTTTAGAAATACCGTAGTCAAGTTATGGAGATTTTTTAGAAATACCGTAGTCAAGTTATGGAGATTTTTTAGAAATACCGTAGTCAAGTTATGGAGATTTTTTAGAAATACCGTAGTCAAGTTATGGAGATTTTTTAGAAATACCGTAGTCAAGTTATGGAGATTTTTTAGAAATACCATAG
Source organism: Euprymna scolopes (assembly GCF_053919585.1). Taxonomy (NCBI): domain Eukaryota; kingdom Metazoa; phylum Mollusca; class Cephalopoda; order Sepiida; family Sepiolidae; genus Euprymna; species Euprymna scolopes. The sequence goes on from NC_136526.1 coordinate 28,444,007, forward strand.
TCAAGTTATGGAGATTTTTTAGAAATCCCGTAATCCAGTTATGGAGATTTTTTAGAAATACCATAGTCAAGTTATGGAGATTTTTTAGAAATACCATAGTCAAGTTACGGAGATTTTTTAGAAATACCGTAGTCAAGTTATTGAGATTTTTTAGAAATACCGTAGTCAAGTTATGGAGATTTTTTAGAAATACCGTAGTCAAGTTATGGAGATTTTTTAGAAATACCGTAGTCAAGTTATGGAGATTTTTTAGAAATACCGTAGTCAAGTTATGGAGATTTTTTTAGAAATACCGTAATCCAGTTATGGAGATTTTTTAGAAATACCGTAGTCAAGTTACGGTGATTTTTTAGAAATACCGTAGTCAAGTTACGGAGATTTTTTAGAAATACCGTAGTCAAGTTATGGAGATTTTTTAGAAATATCGTAGTCAAGTTATGGAGATTTTTTAGAAATACCGTAGTCAAGTTATGGAGATTTTTTAGAAATACCGTAGTCAAGTTATGGAGATTTTTTAGAAATACCGTAGTCAAGTTACGGAGATTTTTTAGAAATACCGTAGTCAAGTTACGGAGATTTTTTAGAAATACCGTAGTCAAGTTATGGAGATGTTTTAGAAATACCGTAGTCAAGTTATGGAGATTTTTTAGAAATACCGTAATCAAGGTATGGAGATTTTTTAGAAATACCATAGTCAAGTTATGGAGATTTTTTAGAAATACCGTAGTCAAGTTATGGAGATTTTTTAGAAATCCCGTAATCCAGTTATGGAGATTTTTTAGAAATACAATAGTCAAGTTATGGAGATTTTTTAGAAATACCATAGTCAAGTTATGGAGATTTTTTAGAAATACCGTAGTCAAGTTATGGAGATTTTTTAGAAATACCGTAGTCAAGTTATGGAGATTTTTTAGAAATACCGTAGTCAAGTTATGGAGATTTTTTAGAAATACCGTAGTCAAGTTATGGAGATTTTTTAGAAATACCGTAGTCAAGTTATGGAGATTTTTTAGAAATACCGTAATCAAGTTATGGAGATTTTTTAGAAATACCGTAATCAAGTTATGGAGATTTTTTAGAAATACCGTCGTCAAGTTACGGAGATTTTTTAGAAATACCGTAGTCAAGTTACGGAGATTTTTTAGAAATACCGTAGTCAAGTTACGGAGATTTTTTAGAAATACCGTAGTCAAGTTATGGAGATTTTTTAGAAATACCGTAGTCAAGTTATGGAGATTTGTTAGAAATACCGTAGTCAAGTTATGGAGATTTTTTAGAAATACCGTAGTCAAGTTACGGAGATTTTTTAGAAATACCGTAGTCAAGTTACGGAGATTTTTTAGAAATACCGTAGTCAAGTTATGGAGATGTTTTAGAAATACCGTAGTCAAGTTATGGAGATTTTTTAGAAATACCGTAATCAAGGTATGGAGATTTTTTAGAAATACCGTAGTCAAGTTATGGAGATTTTTTAGAAATACCGTAGTCAAGTTATGGAGATTTTTTAGAAATCCCGTAATCCAGTTATGGAGATTTTTTAGAAATACAATAGTCAAGTTATGGAGATTTTTTAGAAATACCATAGTCAAGTTATGGAGATTTTTTAGAAATACCATAGTCAAGTTATGGAGATTTTTTAGAAATACCGTAGTCAAGTTATGGAGATTTTTTAGAAATACCGTAGTCAAGTTATGGAGATTTTTTAGAAATACCGTAGTCAAGTTATGGAGATTTTTTAGAAATACCGTAGTCAAGTTATGGAGATTTTTTAGAAATACCGTAGTCAAGTTATGGAGATTTTTTAGAAATACCGTAGTCAAGTTATGGAGATTTTTTAGAAATACCGTAGTCAAGTTATGGAGATTTTTTTAGAAATACCGTAATCCAGTTATGGAGATTTTTTAGAAATACCGTAGTCAAGTTATGGAGATTTTTTAGAAATACCGTAGTCAAGTTATGGAGATTTTTTAGAAATACCGTAGTCAAGTTATGGAGATTTTTTAGAAATACCGTAGTCAAGTTATGGAGATTTTTTAGAAATACCGTAGTCAAGTTATGGAGATTTTTTAGAAATACCGTAGTCAAGTTATGGAGATTTTTTAGAAATACCGTAGTCAAGTTATGGAGATTTTTTAGAAATACCGTAGTCAAGTTATGGAGATTTTTTAGAAATACCGTAGTCAAGTTATGGAGATTTTTTAGAAATACCGTAGTCAAGTTATGGAGATTTTTTTAGAAATACCGTAATCCAGTTATGGAGATTTTTTAGAAATACCGTAGTCAAGTTATGGAGATTTTTTAGAAATACCATAGTCAAGTTATGGAGATTTTTTAGAAATACCGTAGTCAAGTTATGGAGATTTTTTAGAAATACCGTAGTCAAGTTATGGAGATTTTTTAGAAATACCGTAGTCAAGTTATGGAGATTTTTTAGAAATACCATAGTCAAGTTATGGAGATTTTTTAGAAATACCGTAGTCAAGTTATGGAGATTTTTTAGAAATACCGTAGTCAAGTTATGGAGATTTTTTAGAAATACCATAGTCAAGTTATGGAGATTTTTTAGAAATACCATGGTCAAGTTATGGAGATTTTTTAGAAATACCGTAGTCAAGTTATGGAGATTTTTTAGAAATACCGTAGTCAAGTTATGGAGATTTTTTAGAAATACAGTAGTCAAGTTATGGAGATTTTTTTAGAAATACCGTAATCCAGTTATGGAGATTTTTTAGAAATACCGTAGTCAAGTTATGGAGATTGTTTAGAAATACCATAGTCAAGTTATGGAGATTGTTTAGAAATACCATAGTCAAGTTATGGAGATTTTTTAGAAATACCGTAGTCAAGTTATGGAGATTTTTTAGAAGTACCGTAGTCAAGTTATGGAGATTTTTTAGAAATACCGTAGTCAAGTTATGGAGATTTTTTAGAAATACCGTAGTCAAGTTATGGAGATTTTTTAGAAATACCGTAATCCAGTTATGGAGATTTTTTAGAAATACCGTAGTCAAGTTATGGAGATTTTTTAGAAATACCATAGTCAAGTTATGGAGATTTTTTAGAAATACCGTAGTCAAGTTATGGAGATTTTTTAGAAATACCGTAGTCAAGTTATGGAGATTTTTTAGAAATACCCTAGTCAAGTTATAGAGATTTTTTAGAAATACCATAGTCAAGTTATGGAGATTTTTTAGAAATACCGTAGTCAAGTTATGGAGATTTTTTAGAAATACCGTAGTCAAGTTATGGAGATTTTTTAGAAATACCATAGTCAAGTTATGGAGATTTTTTAGAAATCCCGTAATCCAGTTATGGAGATTTTTTAGAAATACCATAGTCAAGTTATGGAGATTTTTTAGAAATACCATAGTCAAGTTACGGAGATTTTTTAGAAATACCGTAGTCAAGTTATTGAGATTTTTTAGAAATACCGTAGTCAAGTTATGGAGATTTTTTAGAAATACCGTAGTCAAGTTATGGAGATTTTTTAGAAATACCGTAGTCAAGTTATGGAGATTTTTTAGAAATACCATAGTCAAGTTATGGAGATTTTTTAGAAATACCGTAGTCAAGTTATGGAGATTTTTTAGAAATACCATAGTCAAGTTATGGAGATTTTTTAGAAATACCGTAGTCAAGTTATGGAGATTTTTTAGAAATACCGTAGTCAAGTTATGGAGATTTTTTAGAAATACCGTAGTCAAGTTATGGAGATTTTTTAGAAATACCGTAGTCAAGTTATGGAGATTTTTTAGAAATACCGTAGTCAAGTTATGGAGATTTTTTAGAAATACCGTAGTCAAGTTATGGAGATTTTTTAGAAATACCGTAGTCAAGTTATGGAGATTTTTTAGAAATACCGTAGTCAAGTTATGGAGATTTTTTAGAAATACCGTAGTCAAGTTATGGAGATTTTTTATAAATACCGTAGTCAAGTTATGGAGATTTTTTAGAAATACCATAGTCAAGTTATGGAGATTTTTTAGAAATACCATAGTCAAGTTATGGAGATTTTTTAGAAATACCGTAGTCAAGTTATGGAGATTTTTTAGAAATACCGTAGTCAAGTTATGAAGATTTTTTAGAAATACCGTAGTCAAGTTATGGAGATTTTTTAGAAATACCGTAGTCAAGTTATGGAGATTTTTTAGAAATACCATAGTCAAGTTATGGAGATTTTTTAGAAATACCGTAGTCAAGTTATGGAGATTTTTTAGAAATCCCGTAGTCAAGTTATGGAGATTTTTTAGAAATACCATAGTCAAGTTATGGAGATTTTTTAGAAATACCGTAGTCAAGTTATGGAGATTTTTTAGAAATACCGTAGTCAAGTTATGGAGATTTTTTAGAAATACCGTAGTCAAGTTATGGAGATTTTTTAGAAATACCGTAGTCAAGTTATGGAGATTTTTTAGAAATACCGTAGTCAAGTTATGGAGATTTTTTAGAAATACCGTAGTCAAGTTATGGAGATTTTTTAGAAATACCGTAGTCAAGTTATGGAGATTTTTTAGAAATCCCGTAATCCAGTTATGGAGATTGTTTAGAAATACCATAGTCAAGTTATGGAGATTTTTTAGAAATACCGTAGTCAAGTTATGGAGATTTTTTAGAAATACCGTAGTCAAGTTATGGAGATTTTTTAGAAATACCGTAGTCAAGTTATGGAGATTTTTTAGAAATACCGTAGTCAAGTTATGGAGATTTTTTAGAAATACCGTAGTCAAGTTATGGAGATTTTTTAGAAATCCCGTAATCCAGTTATGGAGATTGTTTAGAAATACCATAGTCAAGTTATGGAGATTTTTTAGAAATACCGTAGTCAAGTTATGGAGATTTTTTAGAAATACCGTAGTCAAGTTATGGAGATTTTTTAGAAATACCGTAGTCAAGTTATGGAGATTTTTTAGAAATACCGTAGTCAAGTTATGGAGATTTTTTAGAAATACCGTAGTCAAGTTATGAAAATTTTTTAGAAATACCGTAATCCAGTTATGGAGATTTTTTAGAAATACCGTAATCCAGTTATGGAGATTTTTTAGAAATACCGTAGTCAAGTTATGGAGATTTTTTAGAAATACCGTAGTCAAGTTATGGAGATTTTTTAGAAATACCGTAGTCAAGTTATGGAGATTTTTTATAAATACCGTAGTCAAGTTATGGAGATTTTTTAGAAATACCATAGTCAAGTTATGGAGATTTTTTAGAAATACCATAGTCAAGTTATGGAGATTTTTTAGAAATACCGTAGTCAAGTTATGGAGATTTTTTAGAAATACCGTAGTCAAGTTATGAAGATTTTTTAGAAATACCGTAGTCAAGTTATGGAGATTTTTTAGAAATACCGTAGTCAAGTTATGGAGATTTTTTAGAAATACCGTAGTCAAGTTATGGAGATTTTTTAGAAATACCGTAGTCAAGTTATGGAGATTTTTTAGAAATCCCGTAGTCAAGTTATGGAGATTTTTTAGAAATACCATAGTCAAGTTATGGAGATTTTTTAGAAATACCGTAGTCAAGTTATGGAGATTTTTTAGAAATACCGTAGTCAAGTTATGGAGATTTTTTAGAAATACCGTAGTCAAGTTATGGAGATTTTTTAGAAATACCGTAGTCAAGTTATGGAGATTTTTTAGAAATACCGTAGTCAAGTTATGGAGATTTTTTAGAAATACCGTAGTCAAGTTATGGAGATTTTTTAGAAATACCGTAGTCAAGTTATGGAGATTTTTTAGAAATACCGTAGTCAAGTTATGGAGATTTTTTAGAAATCCCGTAATCCAGTTATGGAGATTTTTTAGAAATACCATAGTCAAGTTATGGAGATTTTTTAGAAATACCGTAGTCACGTTATGGAGATTTTTTAGAAATACCGTAGTCAAGTTATGGAGATTTTTTAGAAATACCGTAGTCACGTTATGGAGATTTTTTAGAAATACCGTAGTCAAGTTATGAAAATTTTTTAGAAATACCGTAGTCAAGTTATGGAGATTTTTTAGAAATACCGTAGTCAAGTTATGGAGATTTTTTTAGAAATACCGTAATCCAGTTATGGAGATTTTTTAGAAATACCGTAGTCAAGTTACGGTGATTTTTTAGAAATACCGTAGTCAAGTTACGGAGATTTTTTAGAAATACCGTAGTCAAGTTATGGAGATTTTTTAGAAATATCGTAGTCAAGTTATGGAGATTTTTTAGAAATACCGTAGTCAAGTTATGGAGATTTTTTAGAAATACCGTAGTCAAGTTATGGAGATTTTTTAGAAATACCGTAGTCAAGTTACGGAGATTTTTTAGAAATACCGTAGTCAAGTTACGGAGATTTTTTAGAAATACCGTAGTCAAGTTATGGAGATGTTTTAGAAATACCGTAGTCAAGTTATGGAGATTTTTTAGAAATACCGTAGTCAAGTTATGGAGATTTTTTAGAAATACCGTAGTCAAGTTATGGAGATTTTTTAGAAATACCATAGTCAAGTTATGGAGATTTTTTAGAAATACCGTAGTCAAGTTATGGAGATTTTTTAGAAATACCATAGTCAAGTTATGGAGATTTTTTAGAAATACCGTAGTCAAGTTATGGAGATTTTTTAGAAATACCGTAGTCAAGTTATGGAGATTTTTTAGAAATACCGTAGTCAAGTTATGGAGATTTTTTAGAAATACCGTAGTCAAGTTATGGAGATTTTTTAGAAATACCGTAGTCAAGTTATGGAGATTTTTTAGAAATACCGTAGTCAAGTTATGGAGATTTTTTAGAAATACCGTAGTCAAGTTATGGAGATTTTTTAGAAATACCGTAGTCAAGTTATGGAGATTTTTTAGAAATACCGTAGTCAAGTTATGGAGATTTTTTATAAATACCGTAGTCAAGTTATGGAGATTTTTTAGAAATACCATAGTCAAGTTATGGAGATTTTTTAGAAATACCATAGTCAAGTTATGGAGATTTTTTAGAAATACCGTAGTCAAGTTATGGAGATTTTTTAGAAATACCGTAGTCAAGTTATGAAGATTTTTTAGAAATACCGTAGTCAAGTTATGGAGATTTTTTAGAAATACCGTAGTCAAGTTATGGAGATTTTTTAGAAATACCATAGTCAAGTTATGGAGATTTTTTAGAAATACCGTAGTCAAGTTATGGAGATTTTTTAGAAATCCCGTAGTCAAGTTATGGAGATTTTTTAGAAATACCATAGTCAAGTTATGGAGATTTTTTAGAAATACCGTAGTCAAGTTATGGAGATTTTTTAGAAATACCGTAGTCAAGTTATGGAGATTTTTTAGAAATACCGTAGTCAAGTTATGGAGATTTTTTAGAAATACCGTAGTCAAGTTATGGAGATTTTTTAGAAATACCGTAGTCAAGTTATGGAGATTTTTTAGAAATACCGTAGTCAAGTTATGGAGATTTTTTAGAAATACCGTAGTCAAGTTATGGAGATTTTTTAGAAATCCCGTAATCCAGTTATGGAGATTGTTTAGAAATACCATAGTCAAGTTATGGAGATTTTTTAGAAATACCGTAGTCAAGTTATGGAGATTTTTTAGAAATACCGTAGTCAAGTTATGGAGATTTTTTAGAAATACCGTAGTCAAGTTATGGAGATTTTTTAGAAATACCGTAGTCAAGTTATGGAGATTTTTTAGAAATACCGTAGTCAAGTTATGGAGATTTTTTAGAAATCCCGTAATCCAGTTATGGAGATTGTTTAGAAATACCATAGTCAAGTTATGGAGATTTTTTAGAAATACCGTAGTCAAGTTATGGAGATTTTTTAGAAATACCGTAGTCAAGTTATGGAGATTTTTTAGAAATACCGTAGTCAAGTTATGGAGATTTTTTAGAAATACCGTAGTCAAGTTATGGAGATTTTTTAGAAATACCGTAGTCAAGTTATGAAAATTTTTTAGAAATACCGTAATCCAGTTATGGAGATTTTTTAGAAATACCGTAATCCAGTTATGGAGATTTTTTAGAAATACCGTAGTCAAGTTATGGAGATTTTTTAGAAATACCGTAGTCAAGTTATGGAGATTTTTTAGAAATACCGTAGTCAAGTTATGGAGATTTTTTATAAATACCGTAGTCAAGTTATGGAGATTTTTTAGAAATACCATAGTCAAGTTATGGAGATTTTTTAGAAATACCATAGTCAAGTTATGGAGATTTTTTAGAAATACCGTAGTCAAGTTATGGAGATTTTTTAGAAATACCGTAGTCAAGTTATGAAGATTTTTTAGAAATACCGTAGTCAAGTTATGGAGATTTTTTAGAAATACCGTAGTCAAGTTATGGAGATTTTTTAGAAATACCGTAGTCAAGTTATGGAGATTTTTTAGAAATACCGTAGTCAAGTTATGGAGATTTTTTAGAAATCCCGTAGTCAAGTTATGGAGATTTTTTAGAAATACCATAGTCAAGTTATGGAGATTTTTTAGAAATACCGTAGTCAAGTTATGGAGATTTTTTAGAAATACCGTAGTCAAGTTATGGAGATTTTTTAGAAATACCGTAGTCAAGTTATGGAGATTTTTTAGAAATACCGTAGTCAAGTTATGGAGATTTTTTAGAAATACCGTAGTCAAGTTATGGAGATTTTTTAGAAATACCGTAGTCAAGTTATGGAGATTTTTTAGAAATACCGTAGTCAAGTTATGGAGATTTTTTAGAAATACCGTAGTCAAGTTATGGAGATTTTTTAGAAATCCCGTAATCCAGTTATGGAGATTTTTTAGAAATACCATAGTCAAGTTATGGAGATTTTTTAGAAATACCGTAGTCACGTTATGGAGATTTTTTAGAAATACCGTAGTCAAGTTATGGAGATTTTTTAGAAATACCGTAGTCACGTTATGGAGATTTTTTAGAAATACCGTAGTCAAGTTATGAAAATTTTTTAGAAATACCGTAATCCAGTTATGGAGATTTTTTAGAAATACCGTAATCCAGTTATGGAGATTTTTTAGAAATACCGTAGTCAAGTTATGGAGATTTTTTAGAAATACCGTATTCAAGTTATGGAGATTTTTTAGAAATACCGTAGTCACGTTATGGAGATTTTTTAGAAATCCCGTAATCCAGTTATGGAGATTTTTTAGAAATACCATAGTCAAGTTATGGAGATTTTTTAGAAATACCATAGTCAAGTTATGGAGATTTTTTAGAAATACCGTAGTCAAGTTATGGAGATTTTTTAGAAATACCGTAGTCAAGTTATGGAGATTTTTTAGAAATACCGTAGTCAAGTTATGGAGATTTTTTAGAAATACCGTAGTCAAGTTATGGAGATTTTTTAGAAATACCGTAGTCAAGTTATGGAGATTTTTTAGAAATACCGTAGTCAAGTTATGGAGATTTTTTAGAAATCCCGTAATCCAGTTATGGAGATTTTTTAGAAATACCATAGTCAAGTTATGGAGATTTTTTAGAAATACCGTAGTCAAGTTATGGAGATTTTTTGGAAATACCGTAGTCAAGTTATGGAGATTTTTTAGAAATACCGTAGTCAAGTTATGGAGATTTTTTAGAAATACCGTAGTCAAGTTATGGAGATTTTTTAGAAATACCGTAGTCAAGTTATGGAGATTTTTTAGAAATACCGTAGTCAAGTTATGGAGATTTTTTAGAAATACCGTAGTCAAGTTATGGAGATTTTTTAGAAATCCCGTAATCCAGTTATGGAGATTTTTTAGAAATACCATAGTCAAGTTATGGAGATTTTTTAGAAATACCGTAGTCACGTTATGGAGATTTTTTAGAAATACCGTAGTCAAGTTATGGAGATTTTTTAGAAATACCGTAGTCACGTTATGGAGATTTTTTAGAAATCCCGTAATCCAGTTATGGAGATTTTTTAGAAATACCATAGTCAAGTTATGGAGATTTTTTAGAAATACCATAGTCAAGTTATGGAGATTTTTTAGAAATACCGTAATCAAGTTATGGAGATTTTTTAGAAATACCGTAGTCAAGTTATGGAGATTTTTTAGAAATACCGTAGTCAAGTTATGGAGATTTTTTAGAAATACCGTAGTCAAGTTATGGAGATTTTTTAGAAATACCGTAGTCAAGTTATGGAGATTTTTTAGAAATACCGTAGTCAAGTTATGGAGATTTTTTAGAAATACCGTAGTCAAGTTATGGAGATTTTTTAGAAATACCGTAGTCAAGTTATGGAGATTTTTTAGAAATCCCGTAATCCAGTTATGGAGATTTTTTAGAAATACCATAGTCAAGTTATGGAGATTTTTTAGAAATACCAAAGTCAAGTTATGGAGATTTTTTAGAAATACCGTAGTCAAGTTATGGAGATTTTTTAGAAATACCGTAGTCAAGTTATGGAGATTTTTTAGAAATACCGTAGTCAAGTTATGGAGATTTTTTAGAAATACCGTAGTCAAGTTATGGAGATTTTTTAGAAATACCGTAGTCAAGTTATGGAGATTTTTTAGAAATACCGTAGTCAAGTTATGGAGATTTTTTAGAAATACCGTAATCCAGTTATGGAGATTTTTTAGAAATACCATAGTCAAGTTATGGAGATTTTTTAGAAATACCATAGTCAAGTTATGGAGATTTTTTAGAAATACCGTAGTCAAGTTATGGAGATTTTTTAGAAATACCATAGTCAAGTTATGGAGATTTTTTAGAAATACCGTAGTCAAGTTATGGAGATTTTTTAGAAATACCGTAGTCAAGTTATGGAGATTTTTTAGAAATACCGTAGTCAAGTTATGGAGATTTTTTAGAAATACCGTAGTAAAGTTATGGAGATTTTTTAGAAATACCGTAGTCAAGTTATGGAGATTTTTTAGAAATACCGTAGTCAAGTTATGGAGATTTTTTAGAAATACCGTAGTCAAGTTATGGAGATTTTTTAGAAATACCGTAGTCAAGTTATGGAGATTTTTTAGAAATACCGTAGTCAAGTTATGGAGATTTTTTAGAAATACCGTAGTCAAGTTATGGAGATTTTTTAGAAATACCGTAGTCAAGTTATGGAGATTTTTTAGAAATACCATAGTCAAGTTATGGAGATTTTTTAGAAATACCATAGTCAAGTAATGGAGATTTTTTAGAAATACCGTAGTCAAGTTATGGAGATTTTTTAGAAATACCGTAGTCAAGTTATGGAGATTTTTTAGAAATACCGTAGTCAAGTTATGGAGATTTTTTAGAAATACCGTAGTCAAGTTATGGAGATTTTTTAGAAATACCGTAGTCAAGTTATGGAGATTTTTTAGAAATACCGTAGTCAAGTTATGGAGATTTTTTAGAAATCCCGTAGTCAAGTTATGGAGATTTTTTAGAAATACCATAGTCAAGTTATGGAGATTTTTTAGAAATACCATAGTCAAGTTATGGAGATTTTTTAGAAATACCGTAGTCAAGTTATGGAGATTTTTTAGAAATACCGTAGTCAAGTTATGGAGATTTTTTAGAAATACCGTAGTCAAGTTATGGAGATTTTTTAGAAATACCGTAGTCAAGTTATGGAGATTTTTTAGAAATACCGTAGTCAAGTTATGGAGATTTTTTAGAAATACCGTAGTCAAGTTATGGAGATTTTTTAGAAATACCGTAGTCAAGTTATGGAGATTTTTTAGAAATCCCGTAATCCAGTTATGGAGATTGTTTAGAAATACCATAGTCAAGTTATGGAGATTTTTTAGAAATACCATAGTCAAGTTATGGAGATTTTTTTGAAATACCGTAGTCAAGTTATGGAGATTTTTTAGAAATACCGTAGTCACGTTATGGAGATTTTTTAGAAATACCGTAGTCAAGTTATGGAAATTTTTTAGAAATACCGTAGTCAAGTTATGGAGATTTTTTAGAAATACCGTAATCCAGTTATGGAGATTTTTTAGAAATACCATAGTCAAGTTATGGAGATTTTTTAGAAATACCATAGTCAAGTTATGGAGATTTTTTAGAAATACCGTAGTCAAGTTATGGAGATTTTTTAGAAATACCGTAGTCAAGTTATGGAGATTTTTTAGAAATACCGTAGTCAAGTTATGGAGATTTTTTAGAAATACCGTAGTCAAGTTATGGAGATTTTTTAGAAATACCGTAGTCAAGTTATGGAGATTTTTTAGAAATACCGTAGTCAAGTTATGGAGATTTTTTAGAAATACCGTAGTCAAGTTATGGAGATTTTTTAGAAATACCGTAGTCAAGTTATGGAGATTTTTTAGAAATCCCCTAATCCAGTTATGGAGATTGTTTAGAAATACCATAGTCAAGTTATGGAGATTTTTTAGAAATACCATAGTCAAGTTATGGAGATTTTTTTGAAATACCGTAGTCAAGTTATGGAGATTTTTTAGAAATACCGTAGTCACGTTATGGAGATTTTTTAGAAATACCGTAGTCAAGTTATGGAAATTTTTTAGAAATACCGTAGTCAAGTTATGGAGATTTTTTAGAAATACCGTAATCCAGTTATGGAGATTTTTTAGAAATACCATAGTCAAGTTATGGAGATTTTTTAGAAATACCGTAGTCAAGTTATGGAGATTTTTTAGAAATACCGTAGTCAAGTTATGGAGATTTTTTAGAAATACCGTAGTCACGTTATGGAGATTTTTTAGAAATCCCGTAATCCAGTTATGGAGATTTTTTAGAAATACCATAGTCAAGTTATGGAGATTTTTTAGAAATACCATAGTCAAGTTATGGAGATTTTTTAGAAATACCATAGTCAAGTTATGGAGATTTTTTAGAAATACCGTAGTCAAGTTATGGAGATTTTTTAGAAATACCGTAGTCAAGTTATGGAGATTTTTTAGAAATACCGTAGTCAAGTTATGGAGATTTTTTAGAAATACCGTAGTCAAGTTATGGAGATTTTTTAGAAATACCGTAGTCAAGTTATGGAGATTTTTTAGAAATACCTAGTCAAGTTATGGAGATTTTTTAGAAATACCGTAGTCAAGTTATGGAGATTTTTTAGAAATCCCGTAATCCAGTTATGGAGATTTTTTAGAAATACCATAGTCAAGTTATGGAGATTTTTTAGAAATACCATAGTCAAGTTATGGAGATTTTTTAGAAATACCGTAGTCAAGTTATGGAGATTTTTTAGAAATACCGTAGTCAAGTTATGGAGATTTTTTAGAAATACCGTAGTCAAGTTATGGAGATTTTTTAGAAATACCGTAGTCAAGTTATGGAGATTTTTTAGAAATACCGTAGTCAAGTTATGGAGATTTTTTAGAAATACCGTAGTCAAGTTATGGAGATTTTTTAGAAATCCCGTAATTCAGTTATGGAGATTTTTTAGAAATACCATAGTCAAGTTATGGAGATTTTTTAGAAATACCGTAGTCAAGTTATGGAGATTTTTTAGAAATACCGTAGTCAAGTTATGGAGATTTTTTAGAAATACCGTAGTCAAGTTATGGAGATTTTTTAGAACTACCGTAGTAAAGTTATGGAGATTTTTTAGAAATACCGTAGTCAAGTTATGGAGATTTTTTAGAAATACCGTAGTCAAGTTATGGAGATTTTTTAGAAATACCGTAGTCAAGTTATGGAGATTTTTTAGAAATCCCGTAATTCAGTTATGGAGATTTTTTAGAAATACCATAGTCAAGTTATGGAGATTTTTTAGAAATACCATAGTCAAGTTATGGAGATTTTTTAGAAATACCGTAGTCAAGTTATGGAGATTTTTTAGAAATACCGTAGTCAAGTTATGGAGATTTTTTAGAAATACCGTAGTCACGTTATGGAGATTTTTTAGAAATCCCGTAATCCAGTTATGGAGATTTTTTAGAAATACCATAGTCAAGTTATGGAGATTTTTTAGAAATACCATAGTCAAGTTATGGAGATTTTTTAGAAATACCGTAGTCAAGTTATGGAGATTTTTTAGAAATACCGTAGTCAAGTTATGGAGATTTTTTAGAAATACCGTAGTCAAGTTATGGAGATTTTTTAGAAATACCGTAGTCAAGTTATGGAGATTTTTTAGAAATACCGTAGTCAAGTTATGGAGATTTTTTAGAAATACCGTAGTCAAGTTATGGAGATTTTTTAGAAATACCGTAGTCAAGTTATGGAGATTTTTTAGAAATCCCGTAATCCAGTTATGGAGATTTTTTAGAAATACCATAGTCAAGTTATGGAGATTTTTTAGAAATACCATAGTCAAGTTATGGAGATTTTTTAGAAATACCGTATTCAAGTTATGGAGATTTTTTAGAAATACCGTAGTCAAGTTATGGAGATTTTTTAGAAATACCGTAGTCAAGTTATGGAGATTTTTTAGAAATACCGTAGTCAAGTTATGGAGATTTTTTAGAAATACCGTAGTCAAGTTATGGAGATTTTTTAGAAATCCCGTAATCCAGTTATGGAGATTTTTTAGAAATACCATAGTCAAGTTATGGAGATTTTTTAGAAATACCATAGTCAAGTTATGGAGATTTTTTAGAAATACCATAGTCAAGTTATGGAGATTTTTTAGAAATACCGTAGTCAAGTTATGGAGATTTTTTAGAAATACCGTAATCAAGTTATGGAGATTTTTTAGAAATACCGTAATCCAGTTATTGAGATTTTTTAGAAATACCGTAGTCAAGTTATGGAGATTTTTTAGAAATACCGTAGTCAAGTTATGGAGATTTTTTAGAAATCCCGTAATCCAATTATGGAGATTTTTTAGAAATACCATAGTCAAGTTATGGAGATTTTTTAGAAATACCATAGTAAAGTTATGGACATTTTTTAGAAATACCGTAGTCAAGTTATGGAGATTTTTTAGAAATACCGTAGTCAAGTTATGGAGATTTTTTAGAAATACCGTAGTCAAGTTATGGAGATTTTTTAGAAATACCGTAATCCAGTTATGGAGATTTTTTAGAAATACCATAGTCAAGTTATGGAGATTTTTTAGAAATACCGTAGTCAAGTTATGGAGATTTTTTAGAAATACCGTAGTCAAGTTATGGAGATGTTTTAGAAATACCGTAGTCAAGTTATGGAGATTTTTTCGAAATGCCCTAATCCAGTTATGGAGATTTTTTAGAAATACCATAGTCAAGTTATGGAGATTTTTTAGAAATACCATAGTAAAGTTATGGAGATTTTTTAGAAATACCGTAGTCAAGTTATGGAGATTTTTTAGAAATACCGTAGTCAAGTTATGGAGATTTTTTAGAAATACCGTAATCAAGTTATGGAGATTTTTTAGAAATACCGTAGTCAAGTTATGGAGATTTTTTAGAAATACCGTAGTCAAGTTATGGAGATTTTTTAGAAATACCGTAATCAAGTTATGGAGATTTTTTAGAAATACCATAGTCAAGTTATGGAGATTTTTTAGAAATACCGTAGTCAAGTTATGGAGATTTTTTAGAAATACCGTAGTCAAGTTATGGAGATGTTTTAGAAATACCGTAGTCAAGTTATGGAGATTTTTTAGAAATGCCCTAATCCAGTTATGGAGATTTTTTAGAAATACCATAGTCAAGTTATGGAGATTGTTTAGAAATACCATAGTAAAGTTATGGAGATTTTTTAGAAATACCGTAGTCAAGTTATGGAGATTTTTTAGAAATACCGTAGTCAAGTTATGGAGATTTTTTAGAAATACCGTAATCCAGTTATGGAGATTTTTTAGAAATACCATAGTCAAGTTATGGAGATTTTTTAGAAATACCGTAGTCAAGTTATGGAGATTTTTTAGAAATACCGTAATCCAGTTATGGAGATTTTTTAGAAATACCATAGTAAAGTTATGGAGATTTTTTAGAAATACCGTAGTCAAGTTATGGAGATTTTTTAGAAATACCGTAGTCAAGTTATGGAGATTTTTTAGAAATGCCCTAATCCAGTTATGGAGATTTTTTAGAAATACCATAGTCAAGTTATGGAGATTTTTTAGAAATACCATAGTAAAGTTATGGAGATTTTTTAGAAATACCGTAGTCAAGTTATGGAGATTTTTTAGAAATACCGTAGTCAAGTTATGGAGATTTTTTAGAAATACCGTAGTCAAGTTATCGAGATTTTTTAGAAATACCGTAGTCAAGTTATGGAGATTTTTTAGAAATCCCGTAATCCAGTTATGGAGATTTTTTAGAAATACCATAGTCAAGTTATGGAGATTTTTTAGAAATACCATAGTCAAGTTATGGAGATTTTTTAGAAATACCGTAGTCAAGTTATGGAGATTTTTTAGAAATACCGTAGTCAAGTTATGGAGATTTTTTAGAAATACCGTAGTCAAGTTATGGAGATTTTTTAGAAATACCGTAGTCAGGTTATGGAGATTTTTTAGAAATACCGTAATCCAGATTTGGAGATTTTTTAGAAATACCATAGTCAAGTTATGGAGATTTTTTAGAAATACCATAGTCAAGTTATGGAGATTTTTTAGAAATACCGTAGTCAAGTTATGGAGATTTTTTAGAAATACCGTAGTCAAGTTATGGAGATTTTTTAGAAATCCCGTAATCCAGTTATGGAGATTTTTTAGAAATACCATAGTCAAGTTATGGAGAGTTTTTAGAAATACCATAGTCAAGTTATGGAGATTTTTTAGAAATACCGTAGTCAAGTTATGGAGATTTTTTAGAAATACCGTAGTCAAGTTATGGAGATTTTTTAGAAATACCGTAGTCAAGTTATGGAGATTTTTTAGAAATACCGTAGTCAAGTTATGGAGATTTTTTAGAAATACCGTAGTCAAGTTATGGAGATTTTTTAGAAATACCGTAATCAAGTTATGGAGATTTTTTAGAAATACCGTAGTCAAGTTATGGAGATTTTTTAGAAATACTGTAGTCAAGTTATGGAGATTTTTTAGAAATGCCCTAATCCAGTTATGGAGATTTTTTAGAAATACCATAGTCAAGTTATGGAGATTTTTTAGAAATACCATAGTAAAGTTATGGAGATTTTTTAGAAATACCGTAGTCAAGTTATGGAGATTTTTTAGAAACACCGTAGTCAAGTTATGGAGATTTTTTAGAAATACCGTAGTCAAGTTATGGAGATTTTTTAGAAATACCGTAGTCAAGTTATGGAGATTTTTTAGAAATACCGTAGTCAAGTTATCGAGATTTTTTAGAAATACCGTAGTCAAGTTATGGAGATTTTTTAGAAATCCCGTAATCCAGTTATGGAGATTTTTTAGAAATACCATAGTCAAGTTATGGAGATTTTTTAGAAATACCATAGTCAAGTTATGGAGATTTTTTAGAAATACCGTAGTCAAGTTATGGAGATTTTTTAGAAATACCGTAGTCAAGTTATGGAGATTTTTTAGAAATACCGTAGTCAAGTTATGGAGATTTTTTAGAAATACCGTAGTCAGGTTATGGAGATTTTTTAGAAATACCGTAATCCAGATTTGGAGATTTTTTAGAAATACCATAGTCAAGTTATGGAGATTTTTTAGAAATACCATAGTCAAGTTATGGAGATTTTTTAGAAATACCTTAGTCAAGTTATGGAGATTTTTTAGAAATACCGTAGTCAAGTTATGGAGATTTTTTAGAAATCCCGTAATCCAGTTATGGAGATTTTTTAGAAATACCATAGTCAAGTTATGGAGAGTTTTTAGAAATACCATAGTCAAGTTATGGAGATTTTTTAGAAATACCGTAGTCAAGTTATGGAGATTTTTTAGAAATACCGTAGTCAAGTTATGGAGATTTTTTAGAAATACCGTAGTCAAGTTATGGAGATTTTTTAGAAATACCGTAGTCAAGTTATGGAGATTTTTTAGAAATACCGTAGTCAAGTTATGGAGATTTTTTAGAAATACCGTAATCAAGTTATGGAGATTTTTTAGAAATACCGTAGTCAAGTTATGGAGATTTTTTAGAAATGCCCTAATCCAGTTATGGAGATTTTTTAGAAATACCATAGTCAAGTTATGGAGATTTTTTAGAAATACCATAGTAAAGTTATGGAGATTTTTTAGAAATACCGTAGTCAAGTTATGGAGATTTTTTAGAAATACCGTAGTCAAGTTATGGAGATTTTTTAGAAATACCGTAGTCAAGTTATGGAGATTTTTTAGAAATACCGTAGTCAAGTTATGGAGATTTTTTAGAAATACCGTAGTCAAGTTATGGAGATTTTTTAGAAATACCGTAGTCAAGTTATGGAGATTTTTTAGAAATCCCGTAATCCAGTTATGGAGATTTTTTAGAAATACCATAGTCAAGTTATGGAGATTTTTTAGAAATACCATAGTCAAGTTATGAAGATTTTTTAGAAATACCGTAGTCAAGTTATGGAGATTTTTTAGAAATACCGTAGTCAAGTTATGGAGATTTTTTAGAAATACCGTAGTCAAGTTATGGAGATTTTTTAGAAATACCGTAGTCAAGTTATGGAGATTTTTTAGAAATACCGTAGTCAAGTTATGGAGATTTTTTAGAAATACCGTAGTCAAGTTATGGAGATTTTTTAGAAATCCCGTAATCCAGTTATGGAAATTTTTTTAGAAATACCATAGTCAAGTTATGGAGATTTTTTAGAAATACCATAGTCAAGTTATGGAGATTTTTTAGAAATACCGTAGTCAAGTTATGGAGATTTTTTAGAAATACCGTAGTCAAGTTATGGAGATTTTTTAGAAATACCGTAGTCAAGTTATGGAGATTTTTTAGAAATACCGTAGTCAGGTTATGGAGATTTTTTAGAAATACCGTAATCCAGTTATGGAGATTTTTTAGAAATACCATAGTCAAGTTATGGAGATTTTTTAGAAATACCATAGTCAAGTTATGGAGATTTTTTAGAAATACCGTAGTCAAGTTATGGAGATTTTTTAGAAATACCGTAGTCAAGTTATGGAGATTTTTTAGAAATACCGTAGTCAAGTTATGGAGATTTTTTAGAAATACCGTAGTCAAGTTATGGAGATTTTTTAGAAATACCGTAGTCAAGTTATGGAGATTTTTTAGAAATACCGTAGTCAGGTTATGGAGATTTTTTAGAAATACCGTAATCCAGTTATGGAGATTTTTTAGAAATACCATAGTCAAGTTATGGAGATTTTTTAGAAATACCATAGTCAAGTTATGGAGATTTTTTAGAAATACCGTAGTCAAGTTATGGAGATTTTTTAGAAATACCGTAGTCAAGTTATGGAGATTTTTTAGAAATCCCGTAATCCAGTTATGGAGATTGTTTAGAAATACCATAGTCAAGTTATGGAGAGTTTTTAGAAATACCATAGTCAAGTTATGGAGATTTTTTAGAAATACCGTAGTCAAGTTATGGAGATTTTTTAGAAATACCGTAGTCAAGTTATGGAGATTTTTTAGAAATACCGTAGTCAAGTTATGGAGATTTTTTAGAAATACCGTAGTCAAGTTATGGAGATTTTTTAGAAATACCGTAGTCAGGTTATGGAGATTGTTTAGAAATACCGTAATCCAGTTATGGAGATTTTTTAGAAATACCATAGTCAAGTTATGGAGATTTTTTAGAAATACCATAGTCAAGTTATGGAGATTTTTTAGAAATACCGTAGTAAAGTTATGGAGATTTTTTAGAAATACCGTAGTCAAGTTATGGAGATTTTTTAGAAATCCCGTAATCCAGTTATGGAGATTTTTTAGAAATACCATAGTCAAGTTATGGAGATTTTTTAGAAATACCATAGTCAAGTTATGGAGATTTTTTAGAAATACCGTAGTCAAGTTATGGAGATTTTTTAGAAATACCGTAGTCAAGTTATGGAGATTTTTTAGAAATACCATAGTCAAGTTATGGAGATTTTTTAGAAATACCGTAGTCAGGTTATGGAGATTTTTTAGAAATACCGTAATCCAGTTATGGAGATTTTTTAGAAATACCATAGTCAAGTTATGGAGATTTTTTAGAAATACCATAGTCAAGTTATGGAGATTTTTTAGAAATACCGTAGTCAAGTTATGGAGATTTTTTAGAAATACCGTAGTCAAGTTATGGAGATTTTTTAGAAATCCCGTAATCCAGTTATGGAGATTTTTTAGAAATACCATAGTCAAGTTATGGAGATTTTTTAGAAATACCATAGTAAAGTTATGGAGATTTTTTAGAAATACCGTAGTAAAGTTATGGAGATTTTTTAGAAATACCGTAGTCAAGTTATGGAGATTTTTTAGAAATACCGTAGTCAAGTTATGGAGATTTTTTAGAAATACCGTAGTCAAGTTATGGAGATTTTTTAGAAATACCGTAGTCAAGTTATGGAGATTTTTTAGAAATCCCGTAATCCAGTTATGGAGATTTTTTAGAAATACCATAGTCAAGTTATGGAGATTTTTTAGAAATACCATAGTCAAGTTATGGAGATTTTTTAGAAATACCGTAGTCAAGTTATGGAGATTTTTTAGAAATACCGTAGTCAAGTTATGGAGATTTTTTAGAAATCCCGTAATCCAGTTATGGAGATTTTTTAGAAATACCATAGTCAAGTTATGGAGATTTTTTAGAAATACCATAGTAAAGTTATGGAGATTTTTTAGAAATACCGTAGTCAAGTTATAGAGATTTTTTAGAAATACCGTAGTCAAGTTATGGAGATTTTTTAGAAATACCGTAGTCAAGTTATGGAGATTTTTTAGAAATACCGTAGTCAAGTTATGGAGATTTTTTAGAAATACCGTAGTAAAGTTATGGAGATTTTTTAGAAATCCCGTAATCCAGTTATGGAGATTTTTTAGAAATACCATAGTCAAGTTATGGAGATTTTTTAGAAATACCATAGTCAAGTTATGGAGATTTTTTAGAAATACCGTAGTCAAGTTATGGAGATTTTTTAGAAATACCGTAGTCAAGTTATGGAGATTTTTTAGAAATACCGTAGTCAAGTTATGGAGATTTTTTAGAAATACCGTAGTCAGGTTATGGAGATTTTTTAGAAATACCGTAATCCAGTTATGGAGATTTTTTAGAAATACCATAGTCAAGTTATGGAGATTTTTTAGAAATACCATAGTCAAGTTATGGAGATTTTTTAGAAATACCGTAGTCAAGTTATGGAGATTTTTTAGAAATACCGTAGTCAAGTTATGGAGATTTTTTAGAAATCCCGTAATCCAGTTATGGAGATTTTTTAGAAATACCATAGTCAAGTTATGGAGAGTTTTTAGAAATACCATAGTCAAGTTATGGAGATTTTTTAGAAATACCGTAGTCAAGTTATGGAGATTTTTTAGAAATACCGTAGTCAAGTTATGGAGATTTTTTAGAAATACCGTAGTCAAGTTATGGAGATTTTTTAGAAATACCGTAGTCAGGTTATGGAGATTTTTTAGAAATACCGTAATCCAGTTATGGAGATTTTTTAGAAATACCATAGTCAAGTTATGGAGATTTTTTAGAAATACCATAGTCAAGTTATGGAGATTTTTTAGAAATACCGTAGTCAAGTTATGGAGATTTTTTAGAAATACCGTAGTCAAGTTATGGAGATTTTTTAGAAATACCGTAGTCAAGTTATGGAGATTTTTTAGAAATACCGTAGTCAAGTTATGGAGATTTTTTAGAAATACCGTAGTCAGGTTATGGAGATTTTTTAGAAATACCGTAATCCAGTTATGGAGATTTTTTAGAAATACCATAGTCAAGTTATGGAGATTTTTTAGAAATACCATAGTCAAGTTATGGAGATTTTTTAGAAATACCGTAGTAAAGTTATGGAGATTTTTTAGAAATACCGTAGTCAAGTTATGGAGATTTTTTAGAAATCCCGTAATCCAGTTATGGAGATTTTTTAGAAATACCATAGTCAAGTTATGGAGATTTTTTAGAAATACCATAGTCAAGTTATGGAGATTTTTTAGAAATACCGTAGTCAAGTTATGGAGATTTTTTAGAAATACCGTAGTCAAGTTATGGAGATTTTTTAGAAATACCGTAGTCAAGTTATGGAGATTTTTTAGAAATACCGTAGTCAGGTTATGGAGATTTTTTAGAAATACCGTAATCCAGTTATGGAGATTTTTTAGAAATACCATAGTCAAGTTATGGAGATTTTTTAGAAATACCATAGTCAAGTTATGGAGATTTTTTAGAAATACCGTAGTCAAGTTATGGAGATTTTTTAGAAATACCGTAGTCAAGTTATGGAGATTTTTTAGAAATCCCGTAATCCAGTTATGGAGATTTTTTAGAAATACCATAGTCAAGTTATGGAGATTTTTTAGAAATACCATAGTAAAGTTATGGAGATTTTTTAGAAATACCGTAGTCAAGTTATGGAGATTTTTTAGAAATACCGTAGTCAAGTTATGGAGATTTTTTAGAAATACCGTAGTCAAGTTATGGAGATTTTTTAGAAATACCGTAGTCAAGTTATGGAGATTTTTTAGAAATACCGTAGTCAAGTTATGGAGATTTTTTAGAAATACCGTAGTCAAGTTATGGAGATTTTTTAGAAATACCGTAGTCAAGTTATGGAGATTTTTTAGAAATACCGTAGTCAAGTTATGGAGATTTTTTAGAAATCCCGTAATCCAGTTATGGAGATTTTTTAGAAATACCATAGTCAAGTTATGGAGATTTTTTAGAAATACCATAGTCAAGTTATGGAGATTTTTTAGAAATACCGTAGTCAAGTTATGGAGATTTTTTAGAAATACCGTAGTCAAGTTATGGAGATTTTTTAGAAATACCGTAGTCAAGTTATGGAGATTTTTTAGAAATACCGTAGTCAAGTTATGGAGATTTTTTAGAAATACCGTAGTCAAGTTATGGAGATTTTTTAGAAATACCGTAGTCAAGTTATGGAGATTTTTTAGAAATCCCGTAATCCAGTTATGGAGATTTTTTAGAAATACCATAGTCAAGTTATGGAGATTTTTTAGAAATACCATAGTCAAGTTATGGAGATTTTTTAGAAATACCGTAGTCAAGTTATGGAGATTTTTTAGAAATACCGTAGTCAAGTTATGGAGATTTTTTAGAAATACCGTAGTCAAGTTATGGAGATTTTTTAGAAATACCGTAGTCAGGTTATGGAGATTTTTTAGAAATACCGTAATCCAGTTATGGAGATTTTTTAGAAATACCATAGTCAAGTTATGGAGATTTTTTAGAAATACCATAGTAAAGTTATGGAGATTTTTTAGAAATACCGTAGTCAAGTTATGGAGATTTTTTAGAAATACCGTAGTCAAGTTATGGAGATTTTTTAGAAATACCGTAGTCAAGTTATGGAGATTTTTTAGAAATACCGTAGTCAAGTTATGGAGATTTTTTAGAAATACCGTAGTCAAGTTATGGAGATTTTTTAGAAATCCCGTAATCCAGTTATGGAGATTTTTTAGAAATACCATAGTCAAGTTATGGAGATTTTTTAGAAATACCATAGTCAAGTTATGGAGATTTTTTAGAAATACCGTAGTCAAGTTATGGAGATTTTTTAGAAATACCGTAGTCAATTTATGGAGATTTTTTAGAAATACCGTAGTCAAGTTATGGAGATTTTTTAGAAATACCGTAGTCAAGTTATGGAGATTTTTTAGAAATACCGTAGTCAAGTTATGGAGATTTTTTAGAAATACCGTAGTCAAGTTATGGAGATTTTTTAGAAATCCCGTAATCCAGTTATGGAGATTTTTTAGAAATACCATAGTCAAGTTATGGAGATTTTTTAGAAATACCATAGTCAAGTTATGGAGATTTTTTAGAAATACCGTAGTCAAGTTATGGAGATTTTTTAGAAATACCGTAGTCAAGTTATGGAGATTTTTTAGAAATACCGTAGTCAAGTTATGGAGATTTTTTAGAAATACCGTAGTCAGGTTATGGAGATTTTTTAGAAATACCGTAGTCAGGTTATGGAGATTTTTTAGAAATACCATAGTCAAGTTATGGAGATTTTTTAGAAATACCATAGTCAAGTTATGGAGATTTTTTAGAAATACCGTAGTCAAGTTATGGAGATTTTTTAGAAATACCGTAGTCAAGTTATGGAGATTTTTTAGAAATCCCGTAATCCAGTTATGGAGATTTTTTAGAAATACCATAGTCAAGTTAAGGAGAGTTTTTAGAAATACCATAGTCAAGTTATGGAGATTTTTTAGAAATACCGTAGTCAAGTTATGGAGATTTTTTAGAAATACCGTAGTCAAGTTATGGAGATTTTTTAGAAATACCGTAGTCAAGTTATGGAGATTTTTTAGAAATACCGTAGTCAAGTTATGGAGATTTTTTAGAAATACCGTAGTCAAGTTATGGAGATTTTTTAGAAATACCGTAGTCAAGTTATGGAGATTTTTTAGAAATACCGTAATCAAGGTATGGAGATTTTTTAGAAATACCATAGTCAAGTTACGGAGATTTTTTAGAAATACCGTAGTCAAGTTATGGAGATTTTTTAGAAATACCGTAATCCAGTTATGGAGATTGTTTAGAAATACCATAGTCAAGTTATGGAGATTTTTTAGAAATACCGTAGTCAAGTTATGGAGATTTTTTAGAAATACCGTAGTCAAGTTATGGAGATTTTTTAGAAATACCGTAATCCAGTTATGGAGATTTTTTAGAAATACCATAGTCAAGTTATGGAGATTTTTTAGAAATACCGTAGTCAAGTTATGGAGATTTTTTAGAAATACCGTAGTCAAGTTATGGAGATTTTTTAGAAATACCGTAGGCAAGTTATGGAGATTTTTTAGAAATACCGTAATCAAGTTATGGAGATTTTTTAGAAATACCG
Source organism: Euprymna scolopes (assembly GCF_053919585.1). Taxonomy (NCBI): domain Eukaryota; kingdom Metazoa; phylum Mollusca; class Cephalopoda; order Sepiida; family Sepiolidae; genus Euprymna; species Euprymna scolopes. Next base: position 28,468,693 of record NC_136526.1, read on the forward strand.
TAGTCAAGTTATGGAGATTTGTTAGAAATACCATAGTAAAGTTATGGAGATTTTTTAGAAATACCGTAGTCAAGTTATGGAGATTTTTTAGAAATACCGTAGTCAAGTTACGGAGATTTTTTTGAAATACCGTAGTCAAGTTACGGAGATTTTTTAGAAATACCGTAGTCAAGTTACGGAGATTTTTTAGAAATACTGTAGTCAAGTTACGGAGATTTTTTAGAAATACCGTAGTCAAGTTACGGAGATTTTTTAGAAATACCGTAGTCAAGTTACGGAGATTTTTTAGAAATACCGTAGTCAAGTTACGGAGATTTTTTAGAAATACCGTAGTCAAGTTATGGAGATTTTTTAGAAATACCATAGTAAAGTTATGGAGATTTTTTAGAAATACCGTAGTCAAGTTATGGAGATTTTTTAGAAATACCGTAGTCAAGTTACGGAGATTTGTTTAGAAATACCGTCATTAAGTTATGGAGATTTTTTTAGAAATACCGTCGTCAAGTTATGGAGATTTTTTTTAGAAATACCGTCGTCAAGTTATGGAGATTTTTTTTAGAAATACTGTAGTCAAGTTATGGAGATTTTTTTAGAAATCCCGTAATCAAGTTATAGAGAAAAGTAAAGTATGATTTGAATCAGATGTCAAGTTTTTAAGTTCGAGTGTGAATCGGTTTTTTGTTTTGAAAAACAAATCGTCGCTTTTAAATAAAGAATTTAAAATGAAATTTGGTTGTATTTGCTGAAAAGAAAAAAGTTGTCGCTTTTAAACAAAGTTACAATGAGATTCTGTTGTATTTTCTGAAAAAAGTCGTTGCTCATTAATGGAGAACTTAAAATTCGATTCAGTCGAATTTTCTAGAAACAAAGTCACGTTTGAATGAAGAAGTTAAAATGAGATTTGGTATATTTTCTATAAAAAGTCGCTTTAAAATTACAAATTTTAAATGCGATTCGATTGTTTTTTTTTTTTCTGAAAAGTCTTTGCTTTTAAATGAACAACTGGAAATGTGATCCAGTTGTATTATATAAAAAAATAATCACTTTTAAACGTGGGCTAACTTGTAGCGTGGTCTGGCTGTGTAGCATGGGCTGGCTGCGTCTGGCTGTGTAGCATGGGCCAGCTGTGTATGGCTGTGTAGCGTGGGCTAGCTGTGTCTGGCCGTGTAGCCCCATTTCTGCTCAGGAGTACCAAACTATGATGGATACTACCTCCCAGCCCTGTTTGTGATCATGAGATCAGGGATAGTGTAAGGAAAATTGTAGTGTGCATGACTAGTGTGAGTGGCATTCGCTTAAGAAAAGACAGAGAAAAAGTCTTAAACTCGAAATCTGACCGAAAAAAATGTGTCTTATTCAAATTGAAACGTAGTTGGCTTTGACACTATAAAAAAAACAACATATCACAAAAGTCGTTTACTGTTGATTTATTGTAGGAATCGACTGTTAACCTTCTCGGTTATTTTAATAACAATTAATGTTCTCAATGTGCTAGTGCTCTTTCCGCCCTTCCCATAGAAATCTTGTTAGTGTTTTGCTTTTCTAATCTGTCCAGCCTCTTAGACTTATCAACGGTCATTGTGTATGGTGTCAAAAGTCGCATGTTGTTTACTCGTAGAAATAATTTTTTCTTCTAATGAGTTGCAACTTATCAAGGATAAAATACACTCGAGGATAAGGGTTAATGAAGTAGTTTTTAATCACACTAACCAGTGCGTTTTTTCTGGATAAGTTTTAATTTTTCCTAATAAGTCGCTAGTTATAAAGGATAAAACACACTTGAGGATGAGTTAATGAGGAGTTTGAGCGAAAAATTAGCGCAGTTAGTGGATAACTTTTAGTTGCTTTTTTTTATTTTAGAAAAAATACTTATCCTCGAGTGTGTTTTCTCCTTGATATGTTGCGACTTAAAAATAAAAACTTATCCAGAAAAGATTCACATTTTTAGTTTTATGAGTGAACAAAGTGCAACATTTTTGCATAAGTTTTAGTTCTTTTTCTTTTTCAGAAAAAAAAAGTGATTTTCAAGTTTAAAAAATGTGAATAAAAACTTGTATTAATTGTAAAAAGTTTCGTTTTTAATTATACTTCATGATTTAATTATACTTCATTATTTAATTATACTTCATTATTTAATTATACTTTGATTTAATTATACTTCATGATTTAATTATACTTCATGATTTAATTATACTTCATGGTTTCATTATACTTCATGATTTGATTATACTTCATGATTTAATTATACTTCATGGTTTCATTATACTTCATGATTTAATTATACTTCATGATTTAATTATACTTCATGATTTAATTATACTTTATGATTTAATTATACTTCATGATTTAATTATACTTCATGATTTAACTATACTTCATGATTTAATTATACTTCATTATTTAATTATACTCCATGATTTCATTATACTTCAAGATTTAATTATACTTCATGATTTAATTATACTTCATGATTTAATTATACTTCATGATTTAATTATACTTTATGATTTAATTATACTTCAAGATTTAATTATACTTCATGATTTAATTATACTTCATGATTTAATTATACTTCATTATTTAATTATACTCCATGATTTCATTATACTTCAAGATTTAATTATACTTCATGATTTAATTATACTTCATGATTTAATTATACTTCATGGTTTCATTATACTTCATGATTTGATTATACTTCATTATTGAATTATACTTCATTATTGAATTATACTTCATTATTGAATTATACTTCATTATTTAATTATACTTCATGATTTAATTATACTTCATGATTTAATTATACTTCATTATTTAATTATACTTCATGATTTAATTATACTTCATGATTTAATTATACTTCATGATTTAATTATACTTTATGATTTAATTATACTTCATTATTTAATTATACTCCATGATTTCATTATACTTCAAGATTTAATTATACTTCATGATTTAATTATACTTCATTATTGAATTATACTTCATTATTTAATTATACTTCATGATTTAATTATACTTCATTATTGAATTATACTTCATTATTGAATTATACTTCATTATTTAATTATACTTCATGATTTAATTATACTTCATGATTTAATTATACTTTATGATTTAATTATACTTCATGATTTAATTATACTTTATGATTTAATTATACTTCATTATTTAATTATACTTCATTATTTAATTATACTTCATTATTTAATTATACTTCATCGTTAAATTATACTTCATGATTAAATTATACTTAATTATTGAATTATACTTAATTATTTAATTATACTTCATGATTTAATTATACTTCATGATTTAATTATACTTCATGGTTTCATTATACTTCATGATTTGATTATACTTCATGATTTAATTATACTTCATGATTTAATTATACTTCATGATTTAATTATACTTCATTATTTAATTATACTTCATTATTTAATTATACTTCATTATTTAATTATACTTCATTATTGAATTATACTTCATTATTTAATTATACTTCATTATTGAATTATACTTCATTATTTAATTATACTTCATTATTTAATTATACTTCATTATTGAATTATACTTCATTATTGAATTATACTTCATTATTGAATTATACTTCATTATTGAATTATACTTCATTATTGAATTATACTTCATTATTTAATTATACTTTATGATTTAATTATACTTCATGATTTAATTATACTTTATGATTTAATTATACTTCATGATTTAATTATACTTCATTATTAAATTTTACTTCATTATTGAATTATACTTTATTATTTAATTATACTTTATTATTTAATTATACTTCATGATTTAATTATACTTCATGATTTAATTATACTTCATGATTTAATTATACTTCATGGTTTCATTATACTTCATAATTTGATTATACTTCATGATTTAATTATACTTCATGATTTAATTATACTTCATGATTTAATTATACTTCATTATTTAATTATACTTCATTATTTAATTATACTTCATTATTGAATTATACTTCATTATTTAATTATACTTCATTATTGAATTATACTTCATTATTTAATTATACTTCATTATTTAATTATACTTCATTATTTAATTATACTTCATTATTGAATTATACTTCATTATTGAATTATACTTCATTATTGAATTATACTTCATTATTGAATTATACTTCATTATTGAATTATACTTCATGATTTAATTATACTTTATGATTTAATTATACTTCATGATTTAATTATACTTCATGATTTAATTATACTTCATGATTTAATTATACTTCATTATTTAATTATACTTCATGATTTAATTATACTTCATTATTTAATTATACTTCATTATTTAATTATACTTCATGGTTTAATTATACTTCATGATTTAATTATACTTAATTATTGAATTATACTTAATTATTTAATTATACTTTATGATTTAATTATACTTCATTATTTAATTATACTTCATTATTCAATAATACTTCATTATTTAATTATACTTCATTATTGAATTGTACTTCCTTATTTAATTATACTTCATGATTTAATTATACTTCATTATTGACTTATACTTCATTATTGAATTATACTTCATGATTTAATTATACTTCATTATTTAATTATACTTCATTATTTAATTATACTTTATTATTTAATTATACTTCATTATTTAATTATACTTCATTATTTAATTATACTTCATTATTTAATTATACTTCATGATTTAATTATACTTCATGATTTAATTATACTTCATGATTTAATTATACTTCATGATCTAATTATACTTCATTATTTAATTATACTTCATTATTTAATTATACTTCATGATTTAATTATACTTCATTATTGAATTGTACTTCATTATTGAATTATACTTCATTATTTAATTATACTTCATTATTTAATTATACTTCATTATTTAATTATACTTCATTATTTAATTATACTTCATTATTTAATTATACTTTGATTTAATTATACTTCATGATTTAATTATACTTCATGATTTAATTATACTTCATTATTGAATCATACTTCATTATTGAATTATACTTCATGATTTAATTATACTTCATTATTTAATTATACTTCATGATTTAATTATACTTCATGATTTAATTATACTTCATGATTTAATTATACTTCATTATTTAATTATACTTCATGATTTAATTATACTTCATTATTGAATTATACTTCATTATTGAATTATACTTCATTATTTAATTATACTTCATGATTTAATTATACTTCATGATTTAATTATACTTCATGGTTTTATTATACTTCATGATTTAATTATACTTCATGATTTAATTATACTTCATGATTTAATTATACTTCATGATTTAATTATACTTCATTATTTAATTATACTTCAAGATTTAATTATACTTCATTATTGAATTATACTTCATTATTTAATTATACTTCATTATTGAATTATACTTCATTATTTAATTATACTTCATGATTTAATTATACTTCATTATTGAATTATACTTCATTATTGAATTATACTTCATTATTTAATTATACTTCATGATTTAATTATACGTCATGATTTAATTATACTTTATGATTTAATTATACTTCATGATTTAATTATACTTTATGATTTAATTATACTTCATTATTTAATTATACTTCATTATTTAATTATACTTCATTATTTAATTATACTTCATGGTTAAATTATACTTCATGATTTAATTATACTTAATTATTGAATTATACTTTATTATTTAATTATACTTCATGATTTAATTATACTTCATGATTTAATTATACTTCATGGTTTCATTATACTTCATGATTTGATTATACTTTATGATTTAATTATACTTCATTATTTAATTATACTTTATGATTTAATTATACTTCATGATTTAATTATACTTTATGATTTAATTATACTTCATTATTTAATTATACTTCATTATTTAATAATACTTCATTATTTAATTATACTTCATGGTTAAATTATACTTCATGATTTAATTATACTTAATTATTGAATTATACTTAATTATTTAATTATACTTCATGATTTGATTATACTTCATGATTTAATTATACTTCATGATTTAATTATACTTCATGATTTAATTATACTTCATGATTTAATTATACTTCATTATTTAATTATACTTCATTATTGAATTATACTTCATTATTTAATTATACTTCATTATTTAATTATACTTCATTATTGAATTATACTTCATTATTGAATTATACTTCATTATTGAATTATACTTCATGATTTAATTATACTTTATGATTTAATTATACTTCATGATTTAATTATACTTCATGATTTAATTATACTTCATGATTTAATTATACTTCATTATTTAATTATACTTCATGATTTAATTATACTTCATTATTTGATTATACTATATTATTGAATTATACTTAATTATTTAATTATACTTTATGATTTAATTATACTTCATTATTTAATTATACTTCATTATTTAATAATACTTCATTATTTAATTATACTTCATTATTGAATTGTACTTCCTTATTTAATTATACTTCATGATTTAATTATACTTCATTATTGAATTATACTTCATTATTGAATTATACTTCATGATTTAATTATACTTCATTATTTAATTATACTTCATTATTTAATTATACTTTATTATTTAATTATACTTTATTATTTAATTATACTTCATTATGTAATTATACTTCATGATTTAATTATACTTCAAGATTTAATTATACTTCATTATTGAATTATACTTCATTATTTAATTATACTTCATGATTTAATTATACTTCATGATCTAATTATACTTCATTATTTAATTATACTTCATTATTGAATTATACTTCATGATTTAATTATACTTCATGATTTAATTATACTTCATTATTTAATTATACTTTGATTTAATTATACTTCATGATTTAATTATACTTCATGATTTAATTATACTTCATGATTTAATTATACTTCAAGATTTAATTATACTTCATTATTTAATTATACTTCATGATTTAATTATACTTCATTATTGAATTATACTTCATGATCTAATTATACTTCATTATTTAATTATACTTTATTATTTAATTATACTTCATGATTTAATTATACTTCATTATTTAATTATACTTCATGATTTAATTATACTTCATGATTTAATTATACTTCATTATTTAATTATACTTTGATTTAATTATACTTCATGATTTAATTATACTTCATGATTTAATTATACTTCATGATTTAATTATACTTCATTATTGAATTATACTTCATTATTTAATTATACTTCATGATTTAATTATACTTCATGATTTAATTATACTTCATGATTTAATTATACTTCATTATTTAATTATACTTCATTATTTAATTATACTTCATTATTTAATTATACTTTGATTTAATTATACTTCATGATTTAATTATACTTCATGATTTAATTATACTTCATGATTTAATTTTACTTCATGATTTAATTATACTTCATGATTTAATTATACTTCAAGATTTAATTATACTTCATGATTTAATTATACTTCATGATTTAATTATACTTAATTATTGAATTATACTTCATTATTGAATTATACTTCATTATTTAATTATACTTCATGATTTAATCATACTTCATGATTTAATTATACTTCATGATTTAATTATACTTCATGATTTAATTATACTTTATTATTTAATTATACTTCATGATTTAATCATACTTCATGATTTAATCATACTTCATGATTTAATTATACTTCATGATTTAATTATACTTCAAGATTTAATTATACTTCATTATTTAATTATACTTCATTATTTAATTATACTTCAAGATTTAATTATACTTCATGATTTAATTATACTTCAAGATTTAATTATACTTCAAGATTTAATTATACTTCATGATTTAATTATACTTCATGATTTAATTATACTTCATGATTTAATTATACTTCATGATTTAATTATACTTAATTATTGAATTATACTTCATTATTGAATTATACTTCATGATTTAATTATACTTAATTATTGAATTATACTTCATGATTTAATTATACTTCATGATTTAATTATACTTCATGATTTAATCATACTTCATGATTTAATTATACTTTATGATTTAATTATACTTCATGGTTTAATTATACTTCATGATTTAATTATACTTTATGATTTAATTATACTTCATGGTTTAATTATACTTCATGGTTTAATTATACTTCATAGTTTAATTATACTTCATGGTTTAATTATACTTAATTATTGAATTATACTTAATTATTTAATTATACTTTATGATTTAATTATACTTCATTATTTAATTATACTTCATTATTCAATAATACTTCATTATTTAATTATACTTCATTATTGAATTGTACTTCCTTATTTAATTATACTTCATGATTTAATTATACTTCATTATTGACTTATACTTCATTATTGAATTATACTTCATGATTTAATTATACTTCATTATTTAATTATACTTCATTATTTAATTATACTTTATTATTTAATTATACTTCATTATTTAATTATACTTCATTATTTAATTATACTTCATGATTTAATTATACTTCATGATTTAATTATACTTCATGATCTAATTATACTTCATTATTTAATTATACTTCATTATTTAATTATACTTCATGATTTAATTATACTTCATTATTGAATTGTACTTCATTATTGAATTATACTTCATTATTTAATTATACTTCATTATTTAATTATACTTCATTATTTAATTATACTTCATTATTTAATTATACTTCATTATTTAATTATACTTTGATTTAATTATACTTCATGATTTAATTATACTTCATGATTTAATTATACTTCATTATTGAATCATACTTCATTATTGAATTATACTTCATGATTTAATTATACTTCATTATTTAATTATACTTCATGATTTAATTATACTTCATGATTTAATTATACTTCATGATTTAATTATACTTCATTATTTAATTATACTTCATGATTTAATTATACTTCATTATTGAATTATACTTCATTATTGAATTATACTTCATTATTTAATTATACTTCATGATTTAATTATACTTCATGATTTAATTATACTTCATGATTTTATTATACTTCATGATTTAATTATACTTCATGATTTAATTATACTTCATGATTTAATTATACTTCATGATTTAATTATACTTCATTATTTAATTATACTTCAAGATTTAATTATACTTCATTATTGAATTATACTTCATTATTTAATTATACTTCATTATTGAATTATACTTCATTATTTAATTATACTTCATTATTGAATTATACTTCATTATTGAATTATACTTCATTATTTAATTATACTTCATGATTTAATTATACGTCATGATTTAATTATACTTTATGATTTAATTATACTTCATGATTTAATTATACTTTATGATTTAATTATACTTTATGATTTAATTATACTTCATTATTTAATTATACTTCATTATTTAATTATACTTCATGATTTAATTATACTTCATGGTTAAATTATACTTCATGATTTAATTATACTTAATTATTGAATTATACTTTATTATTTAATTATACTTCATGATTTAATTATACTTCATGATTTAATTATACTTCATGGTTTCATTATACTTCATGATTTGATTATACTTCATGATTTAATTATACTTTATGATTTAATTATACTTTATGATTTAATTATACTTTATGATTTAATTATACTTCATTATTTAATTATACTTCATTATTTAATAATACTTCATTATTTAATTATACTTCATGGTTAAATTATACTTCATGATTTAATTATACTTAATTATTGAATTATACTTAATTATTTAATTATACTTCATGATTTGATTATACTTCATGATTTAATTATACTTCATGATTTAATTATACTTCATGATTTTATTATACTTCATGATTTAATTATACTTCATTATTTAATTATACTTCATTATTGAATTATACTTCATTATTTAATTATACTTCATTATTTAATTATACTTCATTATTGAATTATACTTCATTATTGAATTATACTTCATTATTGAATTATACTTCATGATTTTATTATACTTTATGATTTAATTATACTTCATGATTTAATTATACTTCATGATTTAATTATACTTCATGATTTAATTATACTTCATTATTTAATTATACTTCATGATTTAATTATACTTCATTATTTAATTATACTATATTATTGAATTATACTTAATTATTTAATTATACTTTATGATTTAATTATACTTCATTATTTAATTATACTTCATTATTTAATAATACTTCATTATTTAATTATACTTCATTATTGAATTGTACTTCCTTATTTAATTATACTTCATGATTTAATTATACTTCATTATTGAATTATACTTCATTATTGAATTATACTTCATGATTTAATTATACTTCATTATTTAATTATACTTCATTATTTAATTATACTTTATTATTTAATTATACTTCATTATGTAATTATACTTCATGATTTAATTATACTTCAAGATTTAATTATACTTCATTATTGAATTATACTTCATTATTTAATTATACTTCATGATTTAATTATACTTCATGATCTAATTATACTTCATTATTTAATTATACTTCATTATTTAATTATACTTCATGATTTAATTATACTTCATGATTTAATTATACTTCATTATTTAATTATACTTTGATTTAATTATACTTCATGATTTAATTATACTTCATGATTTAATTATACTTCATGATTTAATTATACTTCAAGATTTAATTATACTTCATTATTTAATTATACTTCATGATTTAATTATACTTCATTATTGAATTATACTTCATGATCTAATTATACTTCATTATTTAATTATACTTTATTATTTAATTATACTTCATGATTTAATTATACTTCATTATTTAATTATAGTTCATGATTTAATTATACTTCATGATTTAATTATACTTCATTATTTTATTATACTTTGATTTAATTATACTTCATGATTTAATTATACTTCATGATTTAATTATACTTCATGATTTAATTATACTTCATTATTGAATTATACTTCATTATTTAATTATACTTCATGATTTGATTATACTTCATGATTTAATTATACTTCATGATTTAATTATACTTCATTATTTAATTATACTTCATTATTTAATTATACTTCATTATTTAATTATACTTCATTATTTAATTATACTTTGATTTAATTATACTTCATGATTTAATTATACTTCATGATTTAATTATACTTCATGATTTAATTTTACTTCATGATTTAAACATATTTATGATTTAATTATACTTCAAGATTTAATTATACTTCATGATTTAATTATACTTCATGATTTAATTATACTTCATGATTTAATTATACTTAATTATTGAATTATACTTCATTATTGAATTATACTTCATTATTTAATTATACTTCATGATTTAATCATACTTCATGATTTAATTATACTTCATGATTTAATTATACTTCATGATTTAATTATACTTTATTATTTAATTATACTTCATGATTTAATCATACTTCATGATTTAATCATACTTCATGATTTAATTATACTTCATGATTTAATTATACTTCAAGATTTAATTATACTTCATTATTTAATTATACTTCATTATTTAATTATACTTCAAGATTTAATTATACTTCATGATTTAATTATACTTCAAGATTTAATTATACTTCAAGATTTAATTATACTTCATGATTTAATTATACTTCATGATTTAATTATACTTCATGATTTAATTATACTTCATGATTTAATTATACTTAATTATTGAATTATACTTCATTATTGAATTATACTTCATGATTTAATTATACTTAATTATTGAATTATACTTCATGATTTAATTATACTTCATGATTTAATTATACTTCATGATTTAATCATACTTCATGATTTAATTATACTTTATGATTTAATTATACTTCATGGTTTAATTATACTTCATGATTTAATTATACTTTATGATTTAATTATACTTCATGGTTTAATTATACTTCATGGTTTAATTATACTTCATGATTTAATTATACTTCATTATTGAATTATACTTCATTATTGAATTATACTTCATGATTTAATTATACTTCATTATTTAATTATACTTCATGATTTAATTAAACTTTGATTTAATTATACTTCATGATTTAATTATACTTCATGATTTAATTATACTTCATGGTTTCATTATACTTCATGATTTGATTATACTTCATGATTTAATTATACTTCATGATTTAATTATACTTCATGATTTAATTATACTTCATGATCTAATTATACTTCATGGTTTAATTATTCTTCATGATTTAATTATACTTCATGATTTAATTATACTTCATGGTTTAATTATACTTCATGATTTAATTATACTTAATTATTGAATTATACTTAATTATTTAATTATACTTCATGATTTAATTATACTTCATGGTTTCATTATACTTCATGATTTGATTATACTTCATGATTTAATTATTCTTCATGATTTAATTATACTTCATGATTTAATTATACTTCATGATTTAATTATACTTCATGGTTTAATTATACTTCATGATTTAATTATACTTCATGATTTAATTATACTTCATGATTTAATTATACTTCATGATTTAATTATACTTCATTATTTAATTTTTCTTCATGACGGACCAAAATTCATTGGTTAATAAAAGGGGAATATTTTGTGCAACACCAGCCGCAGTTTTCTAGCAGAGCTAGTGTTTTGCAATGTGACTAAAATCTCAGAACTCCACATTAGACCGCCACTAAGAATTGTTTTGGCTTATTTTTTAATAATAAATTTAAGAATAAATCGAGTAATGTTATTGCTAAAATTGATTTTTTAACAACATTTTACAAATGTTTTATTTGAAAGTCCAATGGAAAACAATAAACAAAGGTCATCAATAATTGTGTAGTATTAGTGAACAAAAATCCATACCAAGTTAAATGTGGGACATTTTTAGGGAAAAATAAAGAAATTCTTACTTGTGACATTGTAAAATATTCTAATAAAATAAAGCATTTTTTTTGTAATAACAACATTAAATCAAACAAAATTATGATATTTCTCCTGATCCGTTGGAGAAAGTCAACGAGATGTGTGTTTATAAATAATTGCGGACTTTTTCTTTTTTGAGAATTGATTGCATTAAAAACCAAAAAATGTAAAATGAGGGTAAGTTTACCCTCATTTTACATTTTTTGGTTTTTAATGCAATTTTTATTTTATAAAAGTATTTACATTTTCTGTAATTCGGTATCTTAAGAATTAAATTGTTTGTTAATTATTGTCAGAGTTATTGTTTCAGAGAACTGATAATTATTTTTCTACAGATTTGTAAAGTTGATTTTCTCAGACTAGAAATTCAAACGAGTTTTTCTTTTTCAACATTTTTCATTTTCTTTAACATACATTTTTCCTTTTAAACTTAACTTTAGTTTGTTATCTTCCAAACATATAAAAATTTTGTCGTATACTAAAAAACATCATGACAAGTTTGTCCATACTTAATTTTTATCTAGCTTCCCTTCCTCCACAATATTTAAAAATAAGTATGTTCTGACTTGTACCTGTTCTTTTAAGATTAGGTACTGAGCTATATAATTTTAAAAAGTAGTTAAGATTCCATTTAAAACATATTTACTAAAAATTTCTTATTGCTTAGCATAAGAGTTAAATAATCGTTTAAAAACTCTACAAGTGATTTGTACCCTTCAAATGTTTACCGAAATTTATCAATTATTGTGGAAATTGTGTTTAGTTTGAATTCAAATTGTTTAGTTTGTTCCAACTGATTTTTTACAAAAAATAAACTGCCATTTGTTGTTTAGCTGTAAGGGGTAATTGCTATAAAGTTGTAACAAATGAGTTATTTTATGATGAACATTAAGTCTGATTGATAAGCTCTATCGATATAAAGTTAGTTGTAGGTGTAAGGTAATAAACTGTTTCCTTCAGCTTGTTGCTAATACAAAAAGCAAATGGCTGCCACAAGTCTCTTCTAAATATAGCTATCAGGGAAGATCACCCTTGGTTATTTTCTGTTTGTGTATACATCTTCCTGTAGTATTATCAACTTCCATTTCTTCTTCGTCATGCTCGCTAGGCGACCTGACATTGATAATCTAACCAATGCTGCTTCTTCAGGAGGTTGTTTCTGTGAAGACCAGGGATTTTCGACTAAATTGAGGTGTGGCATAATGTGGGGGCATCCACAACTGAGTATATTTTACAGAGAAACCGACGGTTGCACAAAGTTACTTGATTGTTTCCAGGATCCATTTTGTCTTCACCCATCGATGTATGTTCGGGATCTGGATAATGTTTCTGACTTGGAATTCTCCGACGACAATATTGGTTGTAGAACTGTTCATTCTGCATTTGCCTCTTGACAATTGCCAACTCAATTAGTTTTCCTATTTCAATTGTTTTAGTGTCTGGTATTCATCCTGTAGGACATAAAGGTGTTCTTTAATGACTTGAACATATAGCATTATAACCGAGGACACGTCAAGGTTTTAGACTTGGGTTTTGCGATAGGTTAGTAATGCTAGAGAAGCATGATCATGGCATAAGTGTTTATACCTGACCATGTTGTCGGCGAGTATACGCTTTGTTGTTTTAACAGCTTACTCTGTGTAACCTTTCCTTTGAACATAATAGGCTGAGTAGATACATTTCCATATACCGCAGTGTCTCAAAAAGGAGTTGTACTACTGGGAACCAAACAGGGTTTATCTGTAAGATTTCTTCAGGTGCACTGTAAGTACAGAACTAATTTCTCAAGATATCACATATAGTTTTGGTCCTCTTAACATTATTAGGGACACTTCCACCCGCCCACAATATCGACTAGTGTACACCATAAAATTCTTATGGTGTATATCGACAAAGTCAACTACCACTTGTTGGAATGGAAATTTCGGGTCTGCTGGTGACATCAAAGGGCCACTGGGCTGAAATCATGCAATCATGTTGCAAGTGTGGCACTGGGATCTGGTTTCCTGATGTTAGCATCAAATCCAACAAATGTTGTCATGCATTTACACCTTGATGTCCAGAGGGAAGGAATTCCAATATTTCTGCAAAAAGTTGTAGAATTTTATTGCCTTTGATAATAATAATTTCGTTAGAATTTTATTGCCTTTGATAATAATAATTTCATTAGAATTTTATTGCCTTTGATAATAATAATTTCATTAGAATTTTATTGCCTTTGATAATAATAATTTCATTAGAATTTTATTGCCTTTGATAATAATAATTTCATTAGAATTTTATTGCCTTTGATAATAATAATTTCATTAGAATTTTATTGCCTTTGATAATAATAATTTCATTAGAATTTTATTGCCTTTGATAATAATAATTTCATTAGAATTTTATTGCCTTTGATAATAATAATTTCATTAGAATTTTACTGCCTTTGATAATAATAATTTCGTTAGAATTTTATTGCCTTTGATAATAATAATTTCGTTAGAATTTTATTGCCTTTGATAATAATTTCATTAGAATTTTATTGCCTTATATAATAATAATTTCATTAGAATTTTATTGCCTTTGATAATAATAATTTCATTAGAATTTTATTGCCTTTGATAATAATAATTTCGTTAGAATTTTATTGCCTTTGATAATAATAATTTCATTAGAATTTTATTGCCTTTGATAATAATTTCATTAGAATTTTATTGCCTTTGATAATAATAATTTCATTAGAATTTTATTGCCTTTGATAATAATAATTTCATTAGAATTTTATTGCTTTTGATAATAATAATTTCGTTAGAATTTTATTGCCTTTGATAATAATAATTTCATTAGAATTTTATTGCCTTTGATAATAATAATTTCATTAGAATTTTATTGCCTTTGATAATAATAATTTCATTAGAATTTTATTGCTTTTGATAATAATAATTTCGTTAGAATTTTATTGCCTTTGATAATAATAATTTCATTAGAATTTTATTGCTTTTGATAATAATAATTTCGTTAGAATTTTATTGCCTTTGATAATAATAATTTCATTAGAATTTTATTGCCTTTGATAATAATAATTTCATTAGAATTTTATTGCCTTTGATAATAATAATTTCATTAGAATTTTATTGCCTTTGATAATAATAATTTCATTAGAATTTTATTGCCTTTGATAATAATAATTTCATTAGAATTTTATTGCCTTTGATAATAATAATTTCGTTAGAATTTTATTGCCTTTGATAATAATAATTTCGTTAGAATTTTATTGCCTTTGATAATAATAATTTCATTAGAATTTTATTGCCTTTGATAATAATAATTTCAAGGCAATATAACTCTTCACGCATAGGTAAGAAAACTCAAGCTGTGGATGAGACAGATGCGTAATTGGTGGAAGCCATTTTCAATTAGATCTTTTAAAGGTCTGCATTCTTCATCTGAAGCTGCTGTGGCCATGATCATTTCCATGTAATAATCTTCCATTTAGGATCAGTTTCATACAATGACATCAAGGCAGTTAAACACTGCAATGTTAATCATTTCGTCAGGCTTTTTGGTGGAGTTCCTGCTGGGTATAAATCAGGAGCTCAATGTTTTATCTGAAATTTGTACACCAGTTTCCTTTGAAATTTAATAGTTAGATGTTTTTAATATTTTCTAGGATCTAGTTTGAAATATTTTTATTAATGACATGGGATCTACTGTTATCGGCAAATCTGGGCATCGGAGTATGAACATCTTGCAGGATTCCAGCCTGTACACCAGGGCTAAAGCTTCTCTTCCACCATTGCATATTGCGATTCTGCATCATTTGTAAAATGGGATCCAGCCAGAATAAAGCTCCAGTGGCCATCCTCACAACTCATATTCAATTCACCCTCACATCTGCAGTATTTCAAAATTGGAAGTACGATATTCTTGCTTTGCTGTAATCTGTCGCCAGTATTGTCACTGTTCATTGCAAACGTTTAAATAGCTTTCTCAATCCTTTTCACTATTATTCTCTTTGATTCTTGGCATTGAAATATTTAATCCGAATAGAACATTCTATTCTTTGTCCTCGTAAGGTGAAAAGACATACAACACTTCATTCATGAATCCAAATCAAGACACTGATATTTTAGAGAAGGATAGCTTCTGTCATTCTTTTTCTTTAAGACATCTTGAGGACTTCACTTCTATCTTAGCTAAGTAAAACTTGGCTGGATTAAATACAATCCCCTTGTTTGCACAGCCACTGGTATAGTTAAGTATGTGCCAGAATGAAGACACTGTTTAGTTTTTTCATAGTAGACTGTCGTCAATGCATCTGGTTTTATGAGCCATATCCATAGTGATGTCATCAAACCAACAGGTATATCCATCCCCTGATTCATGGAGTCCTTAATTGGCCTTACAGTACCAAGGAACACAGTATCCTCTGTATTTGTGGATATCAATAGCCTGTTGTATCATTGAAACCTGATAGAATGGGAATAAGATGTGTTTCTCGCATAAATGACATCATTCAACTTGTGGAGACGAACCTTTTTGGGGGTAACCCTCATCGCTGAACACCATGTAGCAGTATTTTTATCATCCCCAGTGTTTTGCTTCTTCCAGTGATGAGGAATCTGTATCAATGTGTGAATGTTGGTGTTATCCCGAAGATGAATTTTATTTCTAAGGGTTTACTTTCCATTGGTGGTTGACATGAGGTACCCCTCTAAGTATTCTGGACGTTTCTGAATTTTTGTCTCACTTGAACACACCTGTGCCTGTGGTTTTGCACTGTTTTTCTTGTCCCTTGCTTTGGAGATCTTGGTTTAAGACTAAAAAAATTCATGATTTCCTTGTAGATTGCTTCAACACTCTTTGATTATTTCATATTATCTGAAACTGGAAATTGCCAGTATTTAACTTACAACAGTTGTAATGTGTATTACAACTATACAACTCCGTGTATTTCAGGTAGAAATGAAATACACGGAACTTATATGCCCAAAACTACTGCTATACGAATATTGTATGAGCATTAGCAACATTCCTGAAGAAAAAAAACAATAAGGAAGACTAGGATAAAGTGGAATCAAAATAGGATTTTACAGTTGAAAGTATTTAATACTCAAACACTGTTGTCAATTCCATGTACGATGATGATGAATACAAACAAAGCTATAAGCAGAGATTGATAAAAATAAACGTTTTGTATTTCACTAAATTCTTTTTGTGATCATTTTGTGTTAATGGCAGTCTAATCGGTCCCACTTTATCAACTAAGCTCTAGCCCCTGTCTCATCGCCGCAATGTTGCATCACTGTGCCTGTTTTAAAAATATTTTAAGGGAATGTGTTCTGATGAACTCGTTTCACTTTACCCCCTCGACATACATATTTCCAACAAACCCACTTAGCAATAAAATCTCACCCCTTTACTGTTGTTGTCCCTAAATGCCAAAAAGCTTTCTATTCTAATAGTTTCTTCTCTCGAACAGCTAGACTTTGGAATTCCCTTCCTGCTGCCTGCCTCACTGGCTGTACTGATATAAGGAAGTTTAAATGTAATATAAACAAACATCTTGTTAATCTTTCCTAGACGTGGCCCAAAATAGTAGGTCTTACGTCCAAGTCGCGATATGCTTTGTAAGGGGTGAACATGGGTAAAGAAAAAAATAAAATAAAATTATTCCACTTGCATCACGAACGTTTTAGTTTCATCGGTTGAAAAAGCAAATGAACATAACAGAATTTCACACTGTTTGAAATTACGTGATGCCACAATTAACGTTTACACTGTTTGAAATTACGTGATGCCACAATTAACGTTTACACTGTTTGAAATTACATGATGCCACAATTAACGTTTTCAATTGTCAAACATTGAAATTGCTTATTCTATTTTTATTGTCTCTTATGACCAAATTTGATAATAGCCAAAAAAAAGTACTTACATCAGGCATTATCAAACAGAGGAGACAAAATGGCTCTCAAGTATACTTTATGTAACAAACTAGTAATCCATAATTGCATTCGATTGAAAGATTTTCGTTTGGTAGAATCAGTAATGAAGGTGAGTTTATTAACGACTAAATAAGAATTGGAGAAAATAGCAATTATTTTTTTCATTTTATGTGTTATCATTATGTAGAAGAAAGAAAATCACATATAACATAGTGCGATTAGCTGTAGATTTAGGATAAGTTAATTCATGCATTCGTGATTGGCTGAACAGTGAGCAACTTTAAAAATAATTTAGATATGTTCAAATGCAATATCTTTAGTTATTTTCTTTCCTCTTGCAGACAATCAAATTTGATTTTAAAAGAAAGACATTTTCTCTACAAGTGGAGAGTAATACTTATCTAGACTTTCATTTGAATCAGTGAGGTCAATATTAGTTTCTTATGAATAAACATACTTAATAATAGTACATGTTTAAAATACTTTGCATAGAAATTTTTTATATTTTGTCAAAATATATTTTCATTATATGTTTAATTATTTACATCTATTATTTATTTGCAGGGCAATGGATGGCAACAGTTTTACAATATAATCGAAACAAAACCTGTAGGAAATAGGTAATAAATACTGGAAAGTTTTTAACTTTGTATAATAGCACAAATCGACACAGTAGATAAATCTTACAATAATGAGATTACTGGCTCATCAACATTAAAAATGTACAGTAAATCAAACATCCTAGGAAAATATATCCTTTTAAAATCTGTGGCTCAGAATATCCAAACAATCTAATGTTAAAAATACACAATAAATGAAACATTTTGTGAAGCGTGCTCAACATTTTCTAAAAAAATCATATTAAAAGATATAATAATTTACACTCTTGTAGTGTATGCTTGTCCATACAAGAGAAAAACTACATTCTTCTGAAGTATATAGTTCTTTTATTTTGAAATCGATTTTGATGCATCACATGTGAACATATATGGACAAAGAAAATATACTTAAAGTGAAGGTTCGAATCATGAACAGGTAGCGTATTTAGAATATATGAAATTGCTGGTGAATGCAGGGTATTAAGGAGGATGTCCCATCCACAGCTTAGACAAAATGAGAAAAGTGAAAATCATAGAAAGAGAGAAAAACCTTATGTCTGTGAAGTGTGTGGCTCAGCATTTTCATTTAAGTCCAAATTAAAAGTGCATATGCAAACACACACCGGTGAAAAACCTCACGCTTGTCAAGTTTGTGGTTCAGCATTTTATTCTAATTTTGATTTAAGAATCCATATGCGAACACACACTGGTGAAAAACCATTTGCTTGTGAAGTATGTGGCTCATCTTTTTCAGTAAAATCGCAACTGAAAACACACATGAGAATTCACACAGGGGAAAAACCCTATTCTTGTGAAGTGTGTGGCATAGCATTTTCAGTAAAATCCCAATTAACGACACACATGTACAACCATACTGGTGAAAAACCTCACGCTTGTGAAGTATGTGGCTCAACATTTTCATATAATAAGGATTTAAAAATTCATATGCGAACACACACTGGTGAAAAGCCTCATGCTTGTCAAATTTGTGGTTCAGCATTTTCCGTAAAATCTCAAGTAACGACACACATGCGTATTCACACTGGTGAGAAACCTTTTGGGTGTGAAGTGTGTGGCTCATCATTTTCATTTAAGACCCAATTAAATGTACACATGTACAGCCACACTGGTGAAAAACCTCACGCTTGTCAAGTTTGTGGCTCAGCGTTTTCGTCTAATTATGCTTTAAAAATCCATATGCGAACACACACTGGCGAAAAACCATTTCCTTGTGAAGTTTGTGGATTTTCATTTTCAGTAAAATCACAACTAAAAACACACATGCGCATTCACACTGGCGAGACACCTTATAGTTGTGAAGTGTGTGGCAGAGCATTTTCACTGAAGTCCAAATTAAATAGGCACATGTCTAATCACACTGGTACAAAACCATATGCTTGTCAAGTGTGTGGTTCAACATTCACAGAAAAATATGCATTAAAAATACACATGCGCACACACACTGGTGAAAAACCATATATTTGCAAAGTGTGTGGCTCAGCATTTTCAACAACATCTCAATTAAAAAACCATATACTAATTCACCATAGCGAAAAACCTTTTAGTTGTCAAGTTTGTTGTTCAAATTTTTCAGAACAAACAAATCTAAAAATACATATGTACAAACACACTGTCAAGAATCCTTATACTTGTGAAGTTTGTGGTACAGCTTTTTCATTAACATCCCAATTACGAAAGCACATGCAAATCCACACTGATGAAGGCAAAATTAAAAATGAAAAATCTTTTGCTTGTGAAATATGTAGCTCAGCATTTTCACGAAAAGAACACTTAAGAGTACACATGCGAACACACACGGGTGAAAAACCTTATGCTTGTCAAGTTTGTGGATCTGCTTTTTCAGTAAAATTCCAATTAAATAGACACTCACGCAAACACACTGGTGAAAAACCTCATGCTTGTCAGGTTTGTGGTCTAGCGTTTTCTGTAAGATACGACCTTACATTGCACATGCGAACACATACAGGTGAAAAACCTTATGTATGTGATGAGTGTGGTTCTGCTTTTTCAGTGAAATCACAATTAAAAATACATGCATACAAACACACTGGTGTAAAACCGTTTGCTTGTCAAGTGTGTGGCTCCGCATTTTTACAAAAAGCATCTTTAAAAATACACATGCGAACCCACACGAAATAACTACCATAAATCAGCTTACAATCCCTGTCATCTCATATGGTTTTGGTATTATTGATTGGCCTCAATGCAATATTAATAGGCTTAATACAAAGACCTTATGTAAAATAATATATCGAAACTAATGTTTGGACAGGATATACCTATCATAAAAAGAATGGGGTCCTGGCCGCGTAAATAAACCATGCATATCGAGCCACTATAGTAAGCATGGTGCAGTACATCAAAAGCTCAACAGATATGATAATGGAAATAGTGAGGGACCACCATGAATCACAATCACAAAGCTTACTGAAAACTTTGAGGTGTCACACTGGAAAATTCTGCCGAAATATGATGAACCAGCAACACAGTTTGCAAGAAATAAAAGAAAGAAATACATGGAAATCAAGATAGACACAAGAAAACAAGGATGGGAATGACATAGAAGAGCAGGAAAGTTCCTGGGGGAGCTTAACCAGGAATATATAGACTGGATACTTCACTTCGATTGTTCAAGAAAGACTCATTGTAGCCAGTCAAGATCAGGTCTTACAAATAGATTTGAAAATCGCTCATCCACAAGCCAGCACTTAGTCATGTGACTGAGTGATGACTTCTGATTGGATAAGCCAGGAAGAAAATTGAATTCAAAATCTTCAGCAGTGAGAATTTGCTCCTGCTTGTGTTTGTTGTAATTTTCGTCTGATACAAATACCTCTATTGTTTGGATTGATTTTCAGAAGAAAACAAATTTTTTATCGAAATAAAAGAAAGATTCTTTTATGTTCGTTTGTGATACTAAGTTGTATCTTAAAAACTACGAAGTAGTGAGGATTTAGAATATGACAGTTGCTTGAAAATACGCTTTTCTCAACATGAGGCTTATTGCTATGATTGTGTTAAATTTGTTTTCGTAGAATTGTATAAAATTTGTTTAAATTCCAGTAGAATTTGAAGTTGTTAAGTTGCTGTTGTAAACATCAGTGATGAATTGTGTTGTTAACAAGTTTACTTCAGAAATTCCCCCCCCCCCGGTTGAGAAAAAATAAATATTTCAAGTTTTCTTCAGTGAAGGTTTTTTTGAATAGCTAGTTGCCAGTAATGAATTTATATTTTGACTCGAATATTCGGTGAACAGTTATTTCTTTTTTCTGTGAAAAAAATGTTGCTTTTTAGTGAAACTAACTTTTTCAGATAAATTTGCAAGGGAATGGTTCTTGTAGCAGAAAATATATCATATACACACAATGTTGTAATGTTGACCCGTTTTAATTTTTAAATATTCTCTGGAGTTAAACTTAATGCAGGAAGATTGCTTTATTGTCACGGATCTTTAAACCACATGCATTTAATGACGTTGAGTTGCCCCATTTTGTTTTAGATATCCGGGTGCACTTTTAAGGAAGGAAGGTGGCAAGAGAAAAAGACACTATGAAAACAAATAAAAGTAAAGTATTATAGTGTTTTCGTACATAAAGAAAGTGTTCACTTTTTTTTAAGCTGGTATTTTTTTATTGAGCTGTTGTTTAGTTAAAAACGCCTGGTAAAAGAAAAGATGTTTGTTTTTGTTTTGTTCTTTTTGGGGGAAACGTATCCAGTTGAAATGTTTTTCAGCATTTCTAGTGAAATCTGTTTCAGCTAAAATGTGTTTAGCTTTTTTATGTGATAAGTGTCTGTTTGAAAATGTTTCAGCCATTTAATTTTAAAGTGTCCGATGAGAATGTTTTTCTTTTTCTTTTTGGTGAAAAGAATGTCCAATGGTGCAACCATGTTCCAGTGGCTTGTCAGTGATCAGTAAGTGACTTTTGAAAATGTTTTCGCTTTTCAGTGAAAAGTGTGTCTGTTTTTATTTTTTATTTTTGAAACATGCTCCTTTTTTCTGTCACGAGTACATGTCTAAACTGGATTTGTTTTCATTAATTTTCTGAAGAATTTGTTTTTATTAATTTTCTGAAGAATTTGTTTTTATTAATTTTCTGAAGAATTTGTTTTCATTAATTTTCTGAAGAATTTGTTTTCATTAATTTTCTGAAGAATTTGTTTTCATTAATTTTCTGTAGAATTTGTTTTTATTAATTTTCTGAAGAATTTGTTTTTATTAATTTTCTGAAGAATTTGTTTTATTAATTTTCTGAAGAATTTGTTTTTATTAATTTTCTGAAGAATTCGTTTTTATTAATTTTCTGAAGAATTCGTTTTTATTAATTTTCTGAAGAATTCGTTTTTATTAATTTTCTGAAGAATTCGTTTTCATTAATTTTCTGAAGAATTTGTTTTCATTAATTTTCTGAAGAATTTGTTTTTATTAATTTTCTGAAGAATTTGTTTTCATTAATTTTCTGAAGAATTTGTTTTCATTAATTTTCTTAAGAATTTGTTTTCATTAATTTTCTGAAGAATTTGTTTTCATTAATTTTCTGAAGAATTTGTTTTCATTAATTTTCTGAAGAATTTGTTTTTATTAATTTTCTGAAGAATTTGTTTTTATTAATTTTCTGAAGAATTCGTTTTTATTAATTTTCTGAAGAATTTGTTTTCATTAATTTTCTGAAGAATTTGTTTTTATTAATTTTCTGAAGAATTTGTTTTCATTAATTTTCTGAAGAATTTGTTTTCATTAATTTTCTGAAGAATTTGTTTTTATTAATTTTCTGAAGAATTTGTTTTTATTAATTTTCTGAAGAATTTGTTTTCATTAATTTTCTGAAGAATTTGTTTTCATAAATTTTCTGAAGAATTTGTTTTCATTAATTTTCTGAAAATGAAGATAACAAAGCTGTTGACGACTGCATATTGCGGGGTCACTATGTTAGTTAAAACATGAAAACCTGAAAAAGTCTCTAACTTTATTGGTTATCTTCGTTTGTAAGAATATAGGAGAGAAACAGGTTAGTAACTGAAAATGTTCTTGTTGGAAATGAAGATTATATATTATACAGGCCTGTTGAAAGTTTGTGTATCTTATGTGGAAATAGCCATGTTTGTATTCATGCTAGCCTGGGGCCAAATAGCCTGTGCAATGTCACGCTCCAATGGAGAGGTGTGCTGTTAGATCTGAGAAAAAAGAGTCTGTTGCCGGTTTCACGTTTTTTACACTTGGAAACGTAACTGAGAGCTGGCTTTGGATTGGAAAAGCCAGTGGTGAAAATTTGATCCTGCTTGTGTTTGTTGCAATTTTAGTCTGCTACAAAATATAACAAACACTGATTTTCAGAACTTTTTTATCCCGATACTGGTTGCAGGTTTGGGTTCGACCTTTTTTGCCTTTGTGAAGTGGGAAGCTTGTACTTATTGACCATGTGTTGCTGGTGGTGGGGCTGGAATCTTTTGCCTCGTCATCATCATCGTCATTACTATTCAGCTGTCACCTGCCTTGCCCTGACAGGAATAAGGGAAGAGGCTCTTATAATCTTTCAAATACAATATAAACGTACTCGAAAATTTAAAAAAATTATTATGATTAACCGGCGTTACAAACCATGCCCCCCTCTACGGAAGCAGCCATTAAATTGCCCGTAACTATCAATTAGAGAACCTTTTAGATCGTTTCACTTTTTTTATTTTTTTATTTTTTATTTATTTTTTTTTTTTTTTTGCAATCGTTACTTTACGGTTAAATTTTGTACCCTTCTTTGGGAAATAAAACAATGGCTTTTTTTTTCAATAAACTCCGACTAAATTTATATACTTTTCGGGTCTGGTTTTCATTTGCTCCTTTTTTTATTTTTGCTCTCACCTACTTTGTTTATTGTTACTTTGTTTATTGTTACTTTGTTTATTGTTACTTTGTTTATTGTTACTTTGAAATCCATTTACGAGATATTTTTTCCATTTTTTTAATATTCGTTAAAATCATATTTTTGTAAAGACACGTACAATCATGTGACGATTTTAGACCCAACATCCCTATTTACTTGCCTCTTCGCGAGGGCATAGATAAAAGGTCGGTTCTAAAAGTGGTAAAAATCCAGCTTCCAAAAAATATCGGACACCATTACTTTAGTCTAGCAGGATCTCTCATTCACTAAATGAGGACAGAAAAGTTCTCATAATGTCAACCGCAATACACATTGGAATTCAACTAATGCATGTGTTGTTTAAAGTTAGCAGAAGGAAAAGAGAAAAACATCAAACAAACACTGCATGTGTGTCAGGCGAGGTTGGGCGAAAAAGAGGAAGAAATCAAGATGGCGCCCATAGTTTTAAAACGTGTGCTCTGGTGGAAGTCACGCGAAATCATGCGTATAAAAGGAGTTGACAGGTTTAAGTTGGTGAGAGGTAGAGAGACGAAGGTTGGTGACAGCCGTGATCTCGAACCCGGCGACTGTTGGCTTAGAAAGACAAATTCTTTCTTTTTTTATTTCTTTAATTTTCAGTCCAAGAACACTTCAGCATGGACAGAACAAATTCCGAAAGTAGGTTAGCTTCAATTCTAAAGGAGAGCAAGTGGAAAGAAAACAGATTCAGAACTAAATATTGCATTCCAATTACTATACAGACGCACTAAAGTACTTTATGCCAAAATTCAGAAATTTTAACTGGGCGGATTTCAAATGTTTGAGACAGAATTAAAACGTTTCTTAAATTAACAGATAGTTTCATGCAGTGTGGAGTGTAACGTAATTTGCAAAGTGTTTCAATTCCAATAAATTGCAAAATTTCAAATTTATAAAAGGTGTCAGACGAATGATGTAATAATAAAATGAAATATAAGTCAGATAGCCTAAGGGATGGCAGAGGTAAAACAATGCATTAAGATTTGTGAAGATCAGTTAAATCTCTCTTAAACTAACGGCATAACAGAAATAATATTAAAATGCTTCAAAGAAAAGATTTTATTTACCGAATAGGTCGCAAATTATTCTCTTTGCAGGCATTCAAAAGCAAAAAAAAAAAGATACCAAGTAAAAAAAAAATATTTTCATAAAACAAATTATAAACGTCACTTCAAAGAACAACTACCATTAATATATAAAAATTAGGAACAAGTAACGCATATAATAAATTGAATGGACTGTACCTACAAGTTAATAGATTGTACGATTATTTGCCTTTTTGAAAGATTTCAAATTACTTAAAATTTCTTTCCTTTGAAAATGCAAGTACATCGCTGCATATATACAATTGTAGGAAGGAGTTCGCCTTGTCACAACCCATGTTCGTACTTGATTATTCTCCTCAGGAATTTTTGTCCACGGCAAGCAATGAAGCACACGACCACTCTCCTGATTGGCAGGATTCGAAAAGCATTTGTCTTCTTCCCAGTGTTCGAATACTCAAAGTACTGATTTGTTAAAATATTCTACCACAATATTGTCTTCACTCCCAACTGAAACTATAGTTTAACATAATATTAGTTTATTCATAGGAAAAAGGCTCCGATCAAATTATATTTCATATAAAAGTTCAGCAATATTGTTTATCTTTCGTGTTCATTTATATCTTTCCAGCAGTAAGTGTAACTTTCTGTTGAAATGATTGCATGGTTGATATATATGTTGTCGACGTTGTTAAAGAAGGACAAAAGCAATGTAGGAAAAACAAAGAAACAACTCTCACTAAATGATGTAACTTACAAACCATGTGAATTTATTGCGATTGGTACAAGACATGTTTATAAGAAAAATTCAGTTGTGTGAGATCTTTGTCTCCGATGAACATGGACAGTGTTTGTTGTGGCAATTTGTCCACTCACAATTGTAAGAGCAAGTGATCTTCCATCATGCGATGTCCTAGAAGACTTCTTATCTGTCGCAATAATTAGGAGGGTTTACGATCTCCCAAAGTGTGGTCATTGAAACACTGCTTGAGCTGGATTATTTTTAAAGTTTAAGTCGCTCCAAAATATCTTGCTACCAGGCTTTGTACAGATTCTCAATGGGTGAGGTTGCCAAAATATTTTCAATTTTCCCGACAACCTCTGTAGGTAATGCTTCCCATGAACGTTGCATGAACAATTAACTGGTGAGACACTAGAGGATGAAGTGATTGCTTAACACAACTTATGTATAGATGGTCAGGCGAATGGTGGAACAGCAAATGTGAGTGGAATATGCAATGCATCGCAGTTTAGACCCGAGAGATTGAACTCACATGCACTCTATGTACATTGCCTTAATCTAGTTTTAGTCGAAATTGTCAAATATGCACTTTGTAACGTTTTCAGTTTGGTGGGGAAAATATTTGCTGCTAATTCTTCAAAACAGCTGCATTCATGGAGATTCAGAGAAAAATGTTTCTAAATGACCGCTCATCGGAAGCTATCAGACACAAGATGGACTTTCAGAGAATAAACTCATTGAACCATGAGGAAGGTCATTCCAGCTCTGAACCAATTTTTGAAAGAGATAGTACAAAAAGATCCTATTGATGCATCAGCCTCAATATTGCTGAAAAGTATTAACTTTGAATTTATTTTTTGTCTTGAGATTGCTACCCCAGATTTTCAAGAAACTGCCTATTCATCTAATGCACTACAACAGAAAGACCTCGATTTAGCTGCCTCATACAGATTTGTGGATGCAGTGCAACAAAGCTTGAGAGAATTAAGTAATGAAACGTTTCAGATTTTTACAAAAGTTAAAGACAGATCTGAATCAGTGATAATCGATCTTCTGTGATTTCGAGTCAGAAGAAGCAAATGCGTGTAAGATACAAGTATAGTGATACACGTGTCGCAGAGGACCAGCAATACCAAACCTTGGATGACTACTACCACGTGAGTATTTTATGTGTTTTTAGATGAAATATATCAGGAGCTACGAAAAAGATTTAAAGGTGGGGACAACACATCATAGGGTATCCTAAATGCTTTCCATTGCATGGCAGTCGAAATTAACTGCAAAAAACTTGTGGATGAAGAATCATTCACATCATTGAAAAAGTTATGCCAGATGGAAGAAGTAGGTAAGCTACGTTTGGAATTGAAGATATTCTATTCCTCATTTCCATGCCTGCCACAGAATACTGCAGCTAAACTGTTGAACTTGATGAAGGAAAACATTATTTCCACTTAACAATTCATGCCATTATACTCGTCACAACTGCAACAGTGAAAAGGGACCTTCTCTAAACACAAGCTGATGAAGCCAAAGCTGTGCAACCTGTGCAGTGAGGAGTGGTTATCTGATATCTTATTGTTAACAATTAAAAAGAATGTCCAATTCAATCACAGTGCATATTCAAAGAAATAGCACACAGAAGAATGCTCTTATAAATATAAAATAAGATCTGGTTAATAGCATAGTATTATGACGTTTCCTCCCATCCAGTCAGCTGTCCCTGCTGGGAAGGGGGTTGGCCCTTCTGGATCACGGCTCCTTCTCATCATATGGGTAACACCAGCGGGTGCCTACTTGCCCATGTTGTCTTTGATCCAAGTCAACACGTGCTGAAAAGAAAGTCGAGTATTCTCCAGCAAGTCACTCCAATCAGACTGGTGACGTCATAAGAAAAAAAAAGACAGACGACTTGTTATAAGAAGTCTTAATGTATTATAGAAGTAACAATAAAACACATTACTTGTTACATGAATGTATAACAGTTGAGTGTCAAACACTGCAAACGTGTGATTTTCTAAGTTCCTAATCGTGGTCGTGGTAAGAGTTGGGCGCAGCTCACTTCTATCAATATGAGATCCGACACGTTTGGCCTCAACAACAGAAAAGGCAAGATTCTCTCGATTTTTTTATTCAATTTTCACCCCAAGCAAGGCAAGTGCCACTTTGAAGTAGGGGGCTACTATCGGGGACATAATTTGCAGGGGCATTATGAAGGGAGATGAGTAGAAATATGTTTGTTCACATTACACTTGAAATTCTGCATATCAGTACAGTTGGAAAAGCAGTATCCCGGAAGGGAGTTCCAAAGACTTGCAGTTCTGAAGAAGAAACATTTTTACACCTAGGGATCTCTACTGTAAAGGGATGGAACTTAGTTGCTTGTCGGGGGTAGTCACGTCAGGGAGGTACAAGTGCTTGCAGTTCGTATGAGCATTCAACATTAAAGTATTTGTAGAACAGGCAGAGGGATACAATATCTCGTCGATGGGACAGAGGCTGCAGCCTAGATGACAGTTCAGGACCTATCAGGTTGGTGACTCTCTTTTGAACCCTGTCCAGGAGTGAGAGACAAGCATCAGATGCACCAGCTCAAATGTGACAACAGTACTCTATACATGGTCGAATGGTGGCCTTATAGAGGTACAGGATACTTTTCAGGCATAAGTAATTTTCTGGCAGGTAGAGAGAGAGCCCACCTTCTTTGCAGCAGCTTTGGCAATGCTCTCAATGCATATATTCCAGTTCATGTTCCCTGTAAACATTAGGCCGAGGAGTTTGAAGGAAGTACTTTCAGGCAGTGTGTTCTTGGCCATTGCTATTGGTGGTAGAAAAGGTTTCTTGTAGTTATTGAAGGAAACAAGCTTAGTCTTGGCAGCATTGAATGTGACCATCCATTTTTGTCCCCATTCCACTACAGATTGGAGGTCATCCTCTAGTGTTTCTGCCATTTCCTTAGATACGTGTTCATTTGTTTTCCCCTCATGCCTGTTATAGAGGGTGGTGTCATCGGCAAATATACCCATCTCTGAAACAATTTCATCAGGGAGGTCATTTATGAATATCAGGAATAATAAAGGTCCAAGGATAGACCCCTGGGGTACTCCCGCATTTATATTATATTGTTTGGATGTACGACCGTCGAGGAAACTTTGATTTTTCTCTTACTTAAGAAGGATTTAATTACATTATGTATTCTTCCAGTGATACCATATGATCTAATTTTTCTTAGAAGACCATCGTGCGATACCCTGTCATAAGCCTTAGTCATAAGCTACCGCTCTACCCTCCCCTGTTTTGTCCAGTGAACGGTATATACGTTCAGAGACTGCAGTTAAGATATCTGCTGTTGAACGGGCTTGCCTGAATCCATATTGTTTGTCGGTGAGGAGTTTAGCAGCAGTTAGGTGTTGGACTAGCGCTGGATTAATTAAGGACTCAAATATTTTGGAAAAAAGTGAGAGGAGGCTAATGGGGCGATAATTTTGTGGGTCAGTTCTTTCACCAGAATTTTTGAAGACTGGTACCACAGAAGCTGTTTTCCATCAGTCAGCAAAGCAAGATTCATTAAGGCATTTATTGTAAAGTTTAGAGAGAATTGGAGCAACCTCAGCAGAGCATTTTTTTATAAGCACAGCCAGGATGAGATCTGGTCCACATGCTTTTGAGGTGTCTAGGTTTTTTATAACACCATACACCTGAGAAGGAATGATTTTCAAATTGTCTAGTGTGGCGTCTGTCCGCAAAGGGAAGTCGGGGAGGGAATGGTGTGCCGGGTCCAGTGTGGCGTTTGAGGCAAACCGACTGGCAAGCAGATTAGCCTTGTTGGTTGCCGTGCAAGCAACCTCATGATTGTTTGATAGTGGGGAAATCCAATTTTCCAGTGGTCGTTAGAAATTGATCTTTCCATTCATACGTATAAAATGTTTGAACCGGTCAATCTTGCCCGACATTCAATAGCATATCGTACATATCAAATGTCGACCCGTCAAACTTCCTTTATTGTTCTCGCCATTCTATTTTAAGCGATGAGTTTTTATTTAAAACTTTGACCTTTTTATGAATTAAGTATCAGTAATTCTAAAACCCACTAGCCAGGTTCGATTTCTTGTGCCGCATTTCTCTAATATGTAACATCAGACGCTTCGCTTCACAGTGTTACAGTATTAATCAGATGGATTGATTTTCTTGCAGTCATGTATAAATATTAAATTTTTTTCTCCCAGTTCTACTGATAATCAATACAATAGACTTGACGTTCATTATTATATTTTGCCCTTTTTTCACTTGAGCCTGAAAAAGTTCTCTACTCATCATTATTGGATAATAGGGCGCAAAGAATCATTTAAAAAATAAAAACGTGATTCTTATCAAATCGAGTTTTTGCACATTATGATCCAAAAAAGGAATAAATTAT
This sequence comes from Euprymna scolopes, assembly GCF_053919585.1. Lineage (NCBI taxonomy): Eukaryota > Metazoa > Mollusca > Cephalopoda > Sepiida > Sepiolidae > Euprymna > Euprymna scolopes. Next base: position 28,500,405 of record NC_136526.1, read on the forward strand.
AGCATCAGATGTTTGGCCTTTTCCTATTTTTTTTATTGTTTATTTGTTATTAATTAATGTTATTATTGTTTATTTGTTATTAATTAATGTCATTGTTTATTTGTTATTAATTAATGTTATTGTTGTTTATTTGTTATTAATTAATGTTATTATTGTGGGGAATAGATGTAAGCAAATATGGTTTAGAAGCTGTTTTTACAGATTTGAAGATGGATCAACTAAACTGATTGCTTATGCTTCAAGAGCCTTTACTACAGTGGAAAAGGAACCATAATCAGTTCGAAAAAGATTTGGCAATTGTGTATGCCATTAAAAAAGATCTGGCAATTGTGTATGCCATTAAAAAAGATCTGGCAATTGTGTGTGCCATTAAAAAAGATCTGGAAATTGTGTATGCTATTAAAAGATGTGTATGCCATTAAAATAAGCACAGATTTATTAATGGGGAAGCATTCGTTCTACAAACGGATCATAAATCACTGATGTCAATTTTTGATTCAAAAAAGGGTGTGCTAACTTAACACAGATAGATTACAGAGATGGGGAATTATTTTGCTTAACTGCAATATCAAAGTGCAATATTTGCTACCAAGTAAAATCACACAAGCATATAGTCTATCTAGATTAATTAAAAAAAAACCTCTGAATTGTTTGAGGAAACGAGCAGCACTAAAAGAAGAAAAAGAAATAGCAGATATTCTAATCAACACTGTAAGAGATCTACTGGTGACACTTGTCGGGTATAATAATAATGATAATAATGATAATAATAATGATAATAATAATAATAATAATGATAATAATAATAATAATGATAATAATAATAATATGGTTAGAAAAAAACATACCGGGCATATCTGTATCGCTCTTTGGGAAAGAAGAAGGAAAGGATGGCTAGCTCATTTATATACACGAAAGGTATCTTGGGAAGGCAGGGTATGATGGGAGAAGCTATTTTTTCCCTGTCTCTTCCTTTTTTTCTAGATAGGATATAAAAGCTGTGAAAATTGTTCACTCGAGGTCGTTCGAATGTACAGTTAATTCGCGTGTCAGTGGGAAGAAAGACGAATTTTCTATGAACGTTGAAACTGGAAGAGAAAAAGGATTGTGTTTTTTTTTGTGTGTGTGCCGAGAGTGTTGCAAGCTGAAGAAGAAAAACCTCTTTTTTTTGCATGAACATTTAACGGTATTCGGCAGTTAAGAGGGAAATTTTAATTTCAATACTAGAAGCTATTTCGGCGTATCAAACAGGTTAACATGGCTGACTGGAGACTTTCAACTCAGATGTTGATACCCTTCACTGGGGAGGGTGACCTAATTAAATGGCTGGAAAAATTAAAGATGGTGGCAAGCTTGCAAAAAATCGAAGACGTGGTCACCCTGCTGCCGCTATACTTAGAGGGGGAACCCCTCACTATTTACCAGCAGATACGCGATGAAGATAAGGGAGACCTTCCCTCAGTGGAGCAAAGACTAAAAATGGCTTTCAGTGAGAGTCCATTTGAAGCACTAGGCAAGCTTGCAAGTTTGAGGTGGACTGGCGAGTCTGTTGACGTCTTTACTGCAGAGCTCAAGAGACTGGTAAGATTGACTGGTTACGTGGGGAGGAGCCTGGAAATGACAGTAAAGCTATACCTAGTGAACGGCTTCCCAGAAGAAATCTCCGCGAACATGCAGAGAATCACTGAGATCAATACAATGGAAGTGAATGATTTCTTTGTCCACGCCAGAGTCCTAGTCAAGAATGTCAAGAGCCCAATTGTGGCTGCAGCTGTGATTGGAAATAAGTGCATGAGGCCCCACTTGAATGACGAGAGACAGGCAACAAGGCGACAGGAGGGGAGACCTGCCATCAAGTGCTTCCGGTGCCAAGGTCCTCACCTGCTCAAGGACTGCAAAGAGCCGAGACCGGGCATCACCTGCTACTGATGTGGACGAGAGGGGCACATTAGCCACTATTGCATTGCTACACAGGACCAGGGAAACGAGTAAAGGGGAGCCATTGCGCCAGTGATTCCCCCTTCTATGTGGAAATGGTGCACAACAAAACAATGCCTCAGTTACCGGTAGTAGTAAATGGGAAGAGAGTCATGGCCCTTGTTGACTCAGGCTGCACCACGACATTGGTAATGAAGAATGTCGCTAAATCATGGAGCGGAGACAGGAGTATTAAGACCGTGGATGGCAAGGAGGTGAAATGCCTGGGAGAGACAACAGCGGAAGTACTGGTGCAAGGTGTGCCTATTGGACTACGAGCCCTGGTGTTGGATCGTCTGGTTGGTGATGTTGATGTAGTTTTAGGTGTAAGTGCGATCAACAAACTGGGGGGCGCTATGTTGAGAGGGGGCCAAGTAACTTTCGGATGCCTCGCCACAGTATGAATGGCAGGAGTGGAAAGTGATAGAAATGTTAGAATGCAAAAACCAGAGGCGTGCTGCATCAAGGACGAGGATTTCCTGGCGAGGTTCGATGGTGAGAGGTGGACGGTGGAATGGAAATGGATCTCTAGGCCTCTGGAACTATGAAACAAAGTAAGCTGCTATGAGAAAACACTGTGAGAAGAAATAAGAAGAGGATTCGAGGAAGAAGTGGATAGAGGAGGGAATCCTGAAACCGTGGACAGGGGAAGAAAAAGGAATGGTACCATTACTGGCGGTTGTTCAACCCACAAAGAACAAAGTTAGACTGATACTTGATTTCAGAGAATTAAGCAGAGACGTAGCCTGCCACACTGGAAAGGGGATTGACATATGTGAAGAGGTTATGAGGAAATGGAGGACGATGGAGCGGGCCACTAAGATTGTAGACCTGAAGTCGGCTTATCTCCAGATCCATGTAGATGAAAAACTCTGGCAACATCAATTGGTCCAGTACAAGGGGAAGATGTATTGGTTAGGCTTTGGGCTGAGCTCAGCCCCCCAAATTATGACTGCCATGCTGAAGACGGTGCCGAGTAAAGACTGTACAGTGGACAAGGCCACTAGTTCGTACATTAACGACATTCTCGTGGAGGAAGCAGAGAAAGTGAGAGGCCATGTCGCGTGTATGGTTGACTGCAAAACCGGCGGAGTCCCTGGATGGAGGAGCGGCGTTGGGGTTGAATATGCCAAGATGGGAAAGGAAGCCTTGTCTTTAGACGAGGAAATGCAATACCCAAAATCAGAACCGACCTGACAAAACAAGACCTCTTCTTGGTCTGTGGGAGACTGGTGGGACACTATCCAATCGCCGGCTCAGGATAGCGTGTAGCTTTATTAAACAACAAATGGGCACTGATGGCTGGGATGGCCGTATGACGAAGGAGGTCACAAACATGCTACAAGAAATCATCGCGAGAATGACGAAAGAAGATCCAGTAAAGGGGGAATGGTACGTCAGCGGTGGAGATGCAGGGGTGATTTGGTGTGATGTCAGCAGTCTGGCATTGGGCGTTGTATTAGAGATGGGAGGTGTAACTGTGGAAGATGCGGCGTGGCTAAGAAAGAAAAACGACTATTCCCATATTAACGTAGCCGAACTGGAGGCTACTATGAAAGGAATCAATCTGGCCCTGAAGTGGAGATTAAAAACGATTGAAATCAAATCCGCTTTGGCAACGGTAGTTTCATGGATCAGGTCGGCAGTGACTGGCAATAAGAGAGTTAGGACCAGAGGTGCTGCAGAAATGTTGATCAAGCGCAGGCTTGAGCACTTGCAGATTTGATAGCGGAATTCCAGTTGAAGGTATCTGTAGTGCTGGTCCCATCAGAAAAGAACAAGACGGATTTGATGACACGGGTAAAGGAGGCCTGGCTGCATGAGAGAAAGGAGGTTTCCTCAGTATGCTGTGCAGGGGAAGAAGTTTAAAAGTTAACTGAAATGCACCACTTTAGTCGAGAACGGACGTTATTCCTGGCAAGAGAGGTTTACCCGGAAACCACCAAGATCCTTCTGGGTGGTTTCCGGGTAAACCTCTCTTGCCAAGAATGACGTCTGTCAGGGAGGTAGTGGAGCACTGTCAAGAGTGCCAATCGATAGACCCCGGACCATCCAAACACAAAGCAGGAGAGTTACACATTGCAGAGGACTGGAAGCGATTGGCCATTGATGTGACCCATTATCGCCATAAGCTGTATCTGTCGATGGTCGACTGTGGACCAGGGAAGTTTGCCATATGGAGAGAGATCAGGGCAGAAGCTGAACGGGCGATCGGAGAGGTCATCGAAGAAATATTTTTGGAGAGAGGGCCGGTTGAGGAAATGTTAATGGACAATGGCCCCGCTTTCCGACATGAAGCCTTTAAAGAGGTGTGTGATAAGTGGGGAGTAAGGCAATTTTTTAGGGCAGCGTATCGGCCGAATGGCAATGGAATAGTGGAGAGGAATAATTGCACCATCAAAGCTGCTGCAGAAAAAAGCAACATTTCACCCATGGAGGCGGTGTTTTGGTACAACATCTCACCGAAAACCAGACAAAATGAGACAACTGTGCCTCATAGAGCCATCTTCGCATATAAGTGGCAGCATCCGTGCAACAAAACGGTAGGAATTGAGGGTGAAGAAGCTACCATTAAAGTAGGCGAGGAGGTGTGGGCGAAGCCCCCCAATGCAAAATGTACCACTCGCTGGGCAGGGGGGTTGTAATGGGAATGCAGTCGAAGACCAATGTGATGGTGAATGGCGTTCCCCGGCATATCCTAGACCTGTGTCATGTAACCCTGCTGGTGCGTACTGATGGCAATGAAGAGGAGGAATGACTGGGATAGCTTCCGTACATTTATATCTGATTTACCTCTGCACTCCATGTTTAAAAAGGAAGTGTCCTCTATAGTATAAGATCTGACCGAATGGTTAATTGTAGGCATAGACCAATTCATACCATCTAAAAAATTCCAACAAAAACCTAACAGCCAGCCATGGTTCTCCCCAGAATGTGCTGCTGCTATCGCGCACAGAAATCACTTTTTCCATAGCTACCAACGTAATAGATGCCCTGAGACTAAAGCTGCTTTCAGGACTGCCAGCAACCACTGCAAAAGAGTAATAAAAAATGCAAGAGAGCTATATGCCGAGTTTGTTAAATCCAAGGTAGCTGATCAGCGGCTTGGTTCCCACCAGTTTTGGCAAATAACAAATAGGATCCTGAACAGAAGTGTGCGTTCTATCCCAACCATTATCAATGGACCAGAGGTCATCTCGTCAGCGTCAGACAAGGTCAAACTATTTGCAAAGAACTTTGCAGCTAATTCTACCCTATGCGACGAAGGCCATCAACTCCCCATATTTCCTCCTATAACACAGAACAAGCTAGGTAACATACAAATATCCGTGCATGAGGTCGCCAAGCTAATCAAGAACCTTGATTCCAGTAAAGCAACTGGCCCTGATGGCATCCCAATTATAGTGTTAAAAAAGCTTCAACCAGAACTTGCTCCCATACTTACAAAACTATTTAAGCGCTGCCTTAAGGAGAAGTGCTTTCCGACTCCCTGGAAAACCTCATCAGTATGCCCTGTATTTAAGAATTCAGGTGATAAGTCATCTCCCTCTCAGTACAGACCAATAAGTCTCCTGTGTGTTATGAGTAAGTTGTTGGAATCCATATTAAATAGAGAAATAGTCAACCACCTCAGCAGGAACAACCTTCTTAGTGACACACAATATGGTTTCCGCTCTGCAAGATCTACCGCAGATGTGCTGACGGTTATATCCCACAGGATTAGTGAATCTCTTGACAAAGGCTTCCTTTCTAGGGCAATTGCTCTTGACATATCAAAGGCCTTCGACAAAGTATGGCATAAGGGTCTACTTCATAAGATTTCCAGCTACGGTATAGCTGGAAATGTTTTCTCAATCATTAAATATTTCTTTCTGATAGGCTCATAAGAGTAGTGGTAGATGGACAAAAATCGGAGGCCTGCAATATAAATGCTGGAGTCCCTCAGGGGTCAATCCTGGGCCCAACTCTCTTCCTCAATGACCTCCCTAAACACATACTTAAATCATTCGTTGACATCTATGCTGATGACATGACCATCTACGGCAACACATCAAAGGCTGTAAATGACAAAGTTCTCTCTGATTCTCTCTCCTCTGATCTCGAGTGTATGGTTCAGTGGGGAAGACGTGGCTGGTTACCTTTAATGCATCCAAAACCAAACTCCTATCCTTACATCATCAACGCTCTGATCCCCATCTGGCATCAATTGGAATGGATGGCTCTCGTCTGGGTGAAGCCCCATGTTTTGACAAGCTTCTGGGCTTTACCTTTACTCCTGATCTGAAATGGAACATGTACATCAAGTCTGTTGCCAAGGTCGCTGGAAAGATGGTGTGATCCTTCTACCGCCCCAGAAGATATCTCATTACTGATGCAATTCTCTATCTATATAAAAGCCAAGTACGTCTAAGGATGGAATACTGTTGCCATATCTGGGCAGGAGCTTCTAAAAACAGCCTATCCTGCCTTGACAGAGTACAAAATAGACTTTGTGGCTTAGTGGGGGATGCCCTTTTCTCTACCCTGCAACCTCTCTCCCACAGAAGAGACGTTGCGAGCCTATCCTTGTTTTTGTCGTTATTTCCATGGCAGGTGCTCGTCTGAACTCCAATCTCTGGTCCCCCCTCGCCAATCTTTCACGAAAAACACCCGTCTAGCTGAATCTACTGTGAAAAATTTCCCCCACTCTTTATCTGTGCCTAAATCAAAACGTGGATTCCATGAACAAAGCTTCTTTCTTAAAACTGCACGCCTGTGGAACTCTGTTCCGTCTGCCTGCTTCCCACCGGACTACAACTTGGATGTCTTCAAGTCCAACGTTAACAAATTCCTAATGAACCGCCCCCTTATGTAAACACTTCATCAAATCTCCACACTAACGTAATGTACTTGCAATAACCCTTATCCCTGAGTGGCTTCCGGGCCTTGATGAGTGGTGATCACTGTGTAAAAAAAAAATAAATAAATAAAATAAAAGATCCACCAAGAAGCTAACGATGCACCCCAATTCGACTTAGCCCCACATTGTGGTTCTTTACAACCGGACGAGAATGTCTGTAGTGAACCTGAAAACGTCAACCCCCAAGAGGTTTTCCCCCAGAGGCCTCAACGTGAGACGAGGAGGTCTGCTTGGATGAAGGATTGTGAAGTGTCTTATTGATCTCGAAGATCAGAGGGGCGTGTGGGGTATATGGTTAGAAAGAAAAAAAAAAAAACATACCGGGCATATCTGCATCGCTCTTTGGGAAAGAAGAAGGAAAGGATGGCTAGCTCATTTATATACACGAAGGGTATATTGGGAAGGCAGGGCATGATGGGAGAAGCTATTTTTTTTCCTGTCTCTTCCTTTTTTTTCTAGATAGGATATAAAAGCTGTGAAAATTGTTCACTCGAGGTCGTTCGAATGTACGGTTAATTCGCGTGTCAGTGGGAAGAAAGAAAGACGAATTTTCTATGAACGTTGAAACTGGAAGAGAAAAAGGATTGTGTTTTTTTTTTGTGTGTGTGCCGAGAGCGTTGCAAGCTGAAGAAGAAAAACTTTTTTTTTGCATGAACATTTAACGGTATTCGGCAGTTAAGAGGAAAACTTTCATTTCAACACTGGAAGAAAGTAAAATAAAAAAGGCAGCAAAAATGGACAAAAAATTTACAGTATGAAGAAACAAGTAGGGTGGCGTGAAAAAAAAAAGAAAAGAAAAACGATTCCAATTTCGATATGCAACGATATGCAATGATATGCAACGATATGCAATGATATGCAACGATATGCAATGATATGCAATGATATGCAACGATACGCAACGATACACAGCAATATGCTAATGTATGCAAATAGTCATAATTCTCTGTATCTTGCAAGATAGAATTTTAAAAGGATTCTATATGGCCATACAAACAATCTCCAGATTGTAGACTCAAGGATGTGAACTCAGTCCTGGCCGAAACCAGACATTCCCTAAACACGTACTCATATTGATTCTGCAGTACCATTGGATAGATATTATTGCCTAGTAATCGAGGATAGTTTTTACAATGGCTTGAAATTTATGGATACAAACACCCAACAACTCCGAACATTGTAAAGGCATTAGACAAAGTATTTAGTTGTTTAGCAACAATGATAGCATGTTCAAAATACAAAATACAAATAGAAGTCAACCTCAACCAAATAATAAAAAAAAGAAAATGTAAACAGATAATTTGCTTGGAATGTGCCAATATTCACCCCAACCTCAAGATAAACGAACAAGTTTCTGAGATGTGTACAAAAATCAAATTTCAAAACGAGGCTTCATTCAGAACAAGGTGATGGCGCCATTTTTTTTTTTTTTTCAAATCAAGAGTATTAAAAATCATTTAAAAATATAAAAAATGAGCCATGTGGATATAAAAGTAACTTTTATTGGTTACAGTAACATTTATTTATTGTATACCAACAGGTCTACCCGGCGTTGCCTGGGTATTGGGCATTTTCATTGAGTAACGCATACCACAACACAATGGCAAAAGACAAAGTAATTATTTCTTCCAGGACACACTGCACTTAAACACACCTGCTCTATTTAGGATATTGAGTACTTTGGTAATCTAAAGTCGTCCTAAACTTCCAACGATAATTTGATGAAGAATGACGTCATAACCAGAAGTAACCCTCCTCCTACTCCCCTCTCAACTCCAAATATAAAAGTATGAGATAATGTCTGGGAGGATTGTCAAATTAAAACAGTCCATGTGATGATAATGTGATCATGTGATGATAATGTGATCCATGTGATGATAATGTGATCATGTGATGATAATGTGATGATGTGATAATGTGATGATAATGTGATCATGTGATGATAATGTGATCATGTGACGATAATGTGATCATGTGATGATAATGTGATCATGTGATGATAATGTGATCATGTGACGATAATGTGATCATGTGATGATAATGTGATCATGTGACGATAATGTGATCATGTGACGATAATGTGATCCATGTGACGATAATGTGATCCATGTGATGATAAGTTGATCATGTGATGATAATGTTATCATGTGATGATAAAGTGATCCATGTGACGATAATGTGATCCACATGACGATAATGTGATCCATGTGATGATAATGTGATCCATGTGATGATAATCTCAAGTTGTGCCCTACTTTACCAGTACCACCATAATTTGAAGAGGAATGAAGTCATCAGCGGAAGTTACCGTCCGCCTGCCTATCACCCTCTTACTAGCAGTGTCAGAAATTTCGTGAAAACTATTGAATAATTCCACCCGCCATCTTTCGAAGCTTATAAATCCTCGAAAAATGTAATTCAAGCCCTATTTTTTTTTTCAATTAAAGGAGGACGGACCAAGGTTTCATTAAAAAAAAAAAACAAAAAAAAAAACAACATAGTTTATTAACGATTCTGATACCAAGTACGATTCCGCTGATTCCCGTGAAATTGTTGTTTTGAAATATACTATTATATAATCGAAAGTTTTTGTGTAGCGAAAAAATTTGTTACAGCGAAAAAATGGAAATACTTAAGGGAATTTCAAAAACGATTTGATGTTTTTTGTAAAATTTCTTTCATTGAAGATAAAAGTCAGAACAAATATTTTAAACATGAATTAAACATGAACCATGAAATTAATAACAATATAAAAAAATATAAAGAAAAAGGCCAGACGTACATGAATGCTAACCCCTGTAGCGAAATGCGTATCGGCTCCGATGTTGTATGTTGTTCAACTGAGGGAGAAGTTATATTTTAAAAGGAAAGAATCTTTGCGTGTGTCACCTGTTTTTTTTTGTTTTTTTTTTAATTTATTTTGGCTTGAAATTTGCCCATGATTTTTATTATTATGATTTTACCTGTTTTTTTTTTTTTTTTTTTATAGATTCCAAGATAGCAGTGAGAAGTTAGCCAGTATTCATCCCCAATTTATACGACGAAGCAGAACTGCTAACCATCCACATGATAAGAACCAGGATTGAGGGATGAGTGCATCAGATAAGTTTAGCGAACCACGTTTTCGCAACACCTTAATCATCTTCATCATTCTATGCAATTGTCCGTTTTTCTCTTACATTATATCTTATCATTGCTCATGCAGTAAAATTGCTTTAATATCAATTGCTTCGTGGTGTTCCCTTCTTGCAAACTGTCGCCACATTTCTGATAAGAACGTATCTACTGAATTGTTGCTGCATTCTCATGTATGAGAATTGAACTTTATTTCAGGGAAAAATTAATCCCAACACATTGGTACAACACAATGCATGTGTTACTGAATATCTGCTCTCCTGACAGATCTGGTTTCCATATATGGTCACGGTCTACAGATAACATAGCAGCTACTATTCTGTGCATATCCAAGATGGCATCAGCAATTTAAGTTGTTAGTATCATTGCTGATTCCATTATCGTGTGCGTACTGCTTATGGCATTCACTGTTGCTGTAGGATAAAAGTGCACAGACTTCACTTGATGCAGTCTGAAGTTCTAAATCACTTGCTAGGCCCACGTGTCCATTCGAAAAACAATTCATGTTTCAGCCTGTGTAAATACGTATTTATCTGAGGAAAACAAACGATTCATGTCAGGATAGATCCACTGTGACTAGCATTCTAACAATGCAATTCTTTGTAATTCCAATGAAATGTCATGCCCACATTTCTCAACACGTCTGTCCTCAATGATTTTGACATGGAAACACTAGTGAGTATACCGTTTATGGAAGCCAACAATATCGATGTAAGATCACCTCTGAATCAGATAACAATTGGTAATTGAATGTCCATTCTATATTGAAAAGATGATGTTCCGTCACGTTCAACACAGACACGACACATATTATAATTGGGTCTTAATCCACATAAGAGGTGGTTTGGCCAAGATCATACATACAACGTAACATCCCTGAGGTCCACTATCCAGATTCTATAATTGCCAAGGAGTCTGTGATTGTAAGGTGTCATTATAGGACAACACCAGTGAACCACAATAATTACATAAAAGCAAATAATTCTGCCTAGTTCACCGAATGATAGAATGTGACACAAGCAACATTTGTAATTCCATAATAAACAAATTGATCATTAAATTCTCAGATATATCTTGACCTTTCAAAATGAAACACCAGATTGAGACGAGTGACGGACATCAGCTTTTACGCAAGATAAATCTATTTTTGACTGATTGAGGTACTATTTCTAGTATGAGAAACATCGTAGTGAGATAAAAGTATTATCCACAATTACTCGGTTTCATACTCGATACATACTGAACACTCCCATTTTCTATCGATCTGGTCTATTTTCTCACATTCTTAACAGTTGTGAACAACTGCTCTTACTGCTAGTTTAGGCACAAAATATAACGGTCACCTGACTCTAAGATGATAATGAAGTTTTTTCAATTATGTTAGGTAAGGCAAGCACAAACTCTAGCTGTGTGGAGTTCTCTCTCTCACTCACTCACTTTGTGTCTCTCTCCTCACTTCATTTAGCCACCGACATAGATCTCTTGTCAATGAGTCTGCCAGTTTCTGGTGAGATCTTACTTGTCCTACGTCAACAAAAATATTGTATTTTTTCAGTTATCATGTTTATGAGCATCTTGTTTGCGGCCTTGCAAGCGACCAACACTTTTTCACGAGTACCCTAACCCTAACCCGTACCCGACGGTCACCCAGTGGTCCACAGAGGAGTCTGTTATGTGTACTACATTGATCTTCTGCTTGCATGGGATTTTAAATTATTTTAAGACAGAATCTAGTTCTGCTATGTTTATGCTATAAGCATTCTTTCTTAGTTGCAACCAGCAGCACCCTCAGTAATAGTTTTATTAGGGCCAAGAGCCTTGCCTACAACCAGGCAAATTGTGATCACCTACATATTCATGTTCCTTGGAGAGAATGTGATTGATGCTCTTCTATCATAGACTTCAAAGCAGCAGCATTAATTTTGTCAGTCCTGTTTGATAGGTGAACACAATGTTTGAAAAAGCCGGCCACCATGGGAAACAATTCATAAATGGCCAATAATTTGCAACACTCGTTACATCTTCATGTTGTAGTCATAAAACCGTCCACAGTGCTGCTTGCATCATCTTTCCTTTAAATATCATTTTTCAGTAAAGCAAAAGACCCTTCGGCATCAATCGGCAAGCATCCTCTCCTCGTGTTCACGTGGGTAAATTTGTTCCTTGTTTCCATTCTCGGATTTTCTCTATGCAGACTTTTGCATCACCAATGAATAGATGAACATTTGTTTAATTTATAATCCCTTATAGTACGTTATCAGTATCATTTAGTTCTTTGTATTATGCAAACTCTTTCTCATTAAATTGTAGCAACCAATCTTTTCATTTGGGTCTGCAACTGGCGTTTCCTTCTTTAATTAATTCAATATCAATTTTTCAGAAATCAGAATTTTGTATTTTTCTGGCGTATATATAGCAAAATCACACTGACACACTTGTTTCCATTAGATCACCGAAGTTAAGCAACGTTGAGCCTGGTCTAAAATGGATTATCATTTGGGAATTCAAGGTGCAGTATGTGCTCCCCGCTTATCTCAGCATTGTTTCCAGTTGTCTAGTACTTCTTTCAGGTGATTGGATATTGCACAACTCTTTCCTCACAATTACTCATACCGCTACTCTTACAGGGATATCCATTGTCTCTTGAAACTGAACAGAAGCATCTGTGTAAATGGCACCTAGGTCATTTCATTGCTGCAACACACATTCCGTTTGTCAAATTTTTAGAGAAAATCAACTTCACTCATACAGATTTCTACAAATGTCTCCCCAAACTGAATACAATAATAGCAATGATGTTTAATAGCATATAAAAATCAATCATTTCTATTACTGACAGAAATTATTGCAAAGAAAATATAGTTTATTTTATTAAAAAATGAGAAACGTTATTATTGCCAATGTAAGTTGTTTATTCTAAAGAAAATCAGTCAAAAACTATTAGTGAGTTACAAGGGTGATTCAATAAATAAGGTGATTGTTCTGGTATAAGGACTTCTAATATAGATTTAAGTTTACTTTAAAAAACATTTTTCTTTTACTTTTTTCATATGTATTTAATTTCATTTGCAGATTCAAAAATCAGTTAGTTTTTGCGATTAACAAAGATGGCCGACCAAGAAATATATTCCAGGATTGAACAGCAATCAGTTGGCAAGATGTTGGTTGCTTGAGAATGTCAACTGTGTATAGTGTCACGTGTTTAAGCCAAAAACTGTTTACAAGTGAGCTCAATTGTTTAAAGAAGGACAGCAGTGTTGAGAATGAAGAGAGATGCCTAGAGAAGTGAGGCCTCCTAAGGTGATCGAATCAGTCAGTGACCACATTCAGCTTGAGAGAAGAACAATGGATTATGTTGCAAGGATTTTAAAGTTATCTGCGGGAACAGCACAAAAATTGTACCTTATGACCTTCGTTACTCGAAGGTCAGCTGTCAGTGGGTGCCAAAAATGCTTACTGTAGAGCACAAGCCGAAGAGGGTCGAGTTGCCCCAGCAGTGTCTGTCTTGCTATGAAAATGATGGTGATGAGTTCCTGAAGGTGACCAGACAAGGGATTGGGACGATAAATCTAAGTCCAAACAGCAGTCCATGTGTTTTGGAATATGCAAGGCTCCAATCACTAATTCATTCCTTGAGAAAGAAAGCACTGTGAACAATGTAAACTGCCAAGGCAGGTCAAGACATACAGAAGATGAACATGAGTCATCCATCAGGAATCATCTTGCATCATGATGATGCAAGGTCTCATACAGTAGCCCAAATGGTGCCGACCATCAATGTGCTGGGTTGGGAACTTCTCCCTCATCGCCCTTATAGCATAAACATTGTCCCTTCACCTGTTTTATCCCTAGAAAGCATTTATGAGACATGAAGCTTTAAAGTGACAATTAAGTCAAAGGTATTATGACCGTCTAGCTGAAACATTAGTCCAACGACTTTTATGCTGAGGAAATACAGAAGCTTATATAGATAGTAAATGTGTGCTGGGAGACGAGGTTTAAAAAAAAAAGCTTCTATTTGTATTAGAAGTCTTTATACCAAAAGATTCTACTCATATATTGATAACCCTCATAAAAACAACATATTATTTCTAATTGGAAAGTCAACTTATTGTAAAGGAAATGCACTTGGTTTATTTTTTAAATCAGAAAATGTTATCCTTGGTAGCATAAATTATTCTATTATATGAGTCAAAGAAAATATTATTTTAAATTTAAAAAGTAGTAAAACAAATTTTGTTCATTCATTTATGAAATGCATACTTTAATCAGAATAGATATTTATGCAAATTTTAAAGCATATTATAACTGTGATGAAATATTATTTTGAACTCAAATCAATCACAAATGATATGTAAACGCAAACAAATAATTTTGAATAATTTTTTACACAAATATTGTTGTACATATTTTTTAAACAATGGTTTTTGAACAATTTTTTAAAATAATTATTGGTGTACATATTTTTTAAACAATGTTTTTTGAACAATTTTTTAAAATAATTATTGATGTACATATTTTTTAAACAATGTTTTTTGAACAATTTTTTAAAATAATTATTGGTGTACATATTTTTTAAACAATGAGACATTAAGTGGCCCAAGCCACTTAATGTCTCAATCAATGAGTGGCAAAACCTGCACCAACCAGCTGCTTGTAGGTCAGCCATTATTTTAAATCCATTTGTAAGTAAGCTTTGATCTTGACTGGCTACAATGAGTCTTTCCTCATCAAATGAAAGTCTCCCACTCTGGAGGCATTAGAGTGAAACATCCCTGTCTTTGTATATACTCCTAGTTAAGCTTCTTCAGGAACTTTCCTACTCTTTTATGTTGTTATTCTTGTTTTATAATTTCGATTTTTAAAAATTTGTTTCAGTATGTTTCAAAAGAGGAAATAGCTCCTTCCTGGAACTAACGCTTGATTTAAAAAAAACTTTGATTTATATCTGAGGGCTCTTTTAAGGATAGATGTTGTGTCAACTGTATTCATTACAGCTTGGTCTTCCAGATATTGTTTTCATGTATTTAAGATTTATTTTATTAGACCAGTTGCTCCTATCACAAGCAGTATAGTGTATTTCTTTCAGAAACTATATCGTTTTTAAATCATTTTTAGGTCCTGATATTTTATTTTTGTGTTCAGCTCTATTAAGGCCATAGTAATTTTGGAATGGTGGCATCAATAATGAGTGCAACTCTTTTGGGCTGATTACAATAATGAGTGCAACAATTATTACATTTATTACAATCCGTCTGATCATGTATCAGCCCACATGTATGTCTTTTTCATAGGATACCATCAACTTTTCGTATAATGTTATTGGTGGTGGTTGATGTTCCTAACCCTACATCTCTCCACAGATCTTCCGACGAAGGTATTTACTTACTTTAGCCGTCGACTTTTAAAGTGAAAATAATAATTATACACTTAAAGTTCTATTAATAAATGTCAGCTTCGTCTTTTGTATGTATTCGTGAGTGAACTGTCAAATGCTGTTTTCGTGAAAATGATCGGCCACACACTTCACAAGAATAAGGCTTTTCTCCAGTGTGTGTTCGTATGTGAATTTTCAAAGTTTGCTTTTGTGAAAATGTTGATTCACACATCTCACAAGTATAAGGTCTCTCCTTTGTATGTGTTCGCGTGTGAACAAT
This sequence comes from Euprymna scolopes, assembly GCF_053919585.1. Lineage (NCBI taxonomy): Eukaryota > Metazoa > Mollusca > Cephalopoda > Sepiida > Sepiolidae > Euprymna > Euprymna scolopes. The sequence goes on from NC_136526.1 coordinate 28,516,074, forward strand.
CAAATGTTCTTTTCGTGAAAAGGACCTGCCACACACTTCACAAGAATAAGGTTTCTCCTTACTATGTGTTTGCATATGAAATTTCAAATGTCCATTTTGTGAAAATGCTGATCCACAATCTGGACACAAATAAGGTTTTTCTCCAGTGTGTGTGCGCATATGAATTGTCAAATTTGTCTTCAGTGAAAATTGTGAGTCACAAACTTCACAAGAATAAGGTTTCTCTTTTGTATGTGTTCGCAAGTGAGCATTCAAATGTTGTTTGCGTGAAAATGATTTGCCACACACTTCACAAGAATAAAGTTTCTCTCCTGTGTGTTTACGCATGTGACTTTTCAAAGTTTGCTTCTGTGAAAATGTTGACTCGCATATCTCACAAGAGTAAGGTTTTTCTTTCGTATGTGTTCGTGTGTGAACTTTCAAATGCTCTTTTCGTGAGAAGGATTTGCCACACAATTCACAAGAATAAGGTCTCTCCTTCGTATGTGTGTGCATGTGAAATCTTAAATTTACCTTTTGTGAAAATGATGACCAGCAAATTTGACAGGAATAGGGCTTTTCTCCAGTGTGAGTTCGAATGTGAATTTTTAAATTTTCCTTCTGTGAGAATGCTGAACCACACACTTCACAAGCATATGGCTTCTCTCGTGTGTGTGTTCGCGTGTGAAGTTTTAAATGTTCCTTTCGTGAAAACGACGATCCACACTCTCCACAAGAATAAGATTTATCTCCAGTGTGTGTTTGCATGCTAACTTTTTTCTCCATCTTTTTTGCAAAATGTATTTTAACATTCAACTAGCTGACAATATTTCTGCCAACTTCACTAGTAATCCTGGACATACCTTAATATAGTTGCATTGCTTTTGAGAAATAGGTAAAACAGAAATATATTTTCAACATCTATTTTATCCATTTCTTCTCTTTTTCATTCATAACCTTAAGAATTGCTTGTGTCAGTCAATTTTTTAATACTAATTTAGCCATTTAAGTATAATCATTATGCTTGAGTAGTGTCGGCCTTGACAACTGATGACATATAAAAATGATATTGATAAATTTACATGAGTAGAGTGCTCCTTGGAATGAAGATGTATGTGTAGTCATTAACTGAAGTAATTTTTTCTTTACCGCAACAAATCTGTCAAAAAAAAATCATGTTGTTAATAATAATGAATAAAAAATATCATTAAACGTTTTCACAACTTGTTTAATATGTTTCGATTTAAGTCATAAATATTTTTCTGCCATATTAAGCCTTAAAAGATTTGATTGTATATATGTATAGATCTTGAGTACATATATATATATACTCAAGATATATATATATATATATATATATATATATATATATATATATATTCGACATACCCATTTGTATATGCTTACATAAATATACACATACATTTATGCATATATTGTACACACATGTCTATATATACACATTTAATTTGCGTATATTTGTAAAAGTGATGTTTCTTCTATGCATATCAATTACCTAATTAACATTTCTTATTATGTAACTCATGATCTTTTGCTTTTTTTTCAGCAATATATAAATAAATTTAATTAAAATATTGCAGATTTTTTAATATTCAAGCTTATTGTAAACACTAGCAACAACAATACAAGAATAAAAGCAGTTCAGAGTCAATCTTGTTCATGTTTTGCTTTTTCTTTATTGTTTGATATTTTAGGAAACTTTCTAAACAATTTTCTTTTTTTATAACATGGGATTTCTAAACAGTATTGTAATACTCACCAGAGTAGCAAGCGTCCATGTAGTTGTGCACTGCGTGGATGTGCGTGCGAGCAGTGGCGTGATGGAGGAGTCACGAGGTTATTGTGTTACTATTGCGAGCATTACTGACGATTGAAGCTATTTCAGCAGTGTAAGCCACAATGTACTGGTTAAGCTCACGTACACAGTTATCGTAGGTTGCGTGTCACTTAGATCTTGTCTGGAGAGCAGGGCAGTGCTGACTGATGTGCTTCATGCACAGTTTTGGGCTAGGTGCCCCATGCCACCACATTGGAAACAGCGCAGTCGCCCCCGCCCTTTGTCAGTGCAGCTTCTCGCAAAATGACCTCGCTGAACACAGCGGTAACATCTTCCATTAGTAATGAGGCTCAGACTGGGAATCTCCCCGGCCTCGTTCTAGGCTGCCTTTGTCGCCATCACAACTGGTTCCCCCAGGTCTAATATTGACACATTGGAGCCCTTCTGGCGCCATTCCCTCAATTTGCTGGTGCACAGTCAAAGCACCCCCAGCCAATCTTAGGGAAATCACAGTGTGCACTCTCTTTACCTCACAGAGATTGCAGGTCAACTCAGTCAACGACAGATGTGGACCCATCAAACTCTGGCGTTACATTTTACCATTATGGAGGCCATGTATTGGTATAACGTCACGCCAAAGGATAGGAAATTACCTACAACAGCACCAGCCAATACCATATACACATATCATGTTAGACTAAAGGGAATTTATGCTGCACAGCCAGTCAACCAGAAAAGACATGCCAAATATGAGGTAGGGTATCCAGTTTGGGTGAGACTACCTGGAAACTGGTGCACCACCAAATTCAAGCGAGGACCAATCTCTGAGGTGATCAGCCAGCAGTCAGTCCTAGTTGACGGAACCCTGCGCCATGTGCACGATCTTCGCTCAGCTTCTGAGGCGCATCATACAACTACAGAGGAAAACAATGAATCCTCAAGTGATGAGCTACTGATGAATGAAATCAACAGACCAGAGAGTGATGATTATAGTTCACTTGACATGGTGGAAACAGAATCAGAACCAGACCCAAAACCAGAATCTGAATCAGAACCAGAAACAAAACCAGAACCAGAACCTATGAATGTGCCCCTTCGCAGAAGTAAGCGGACTAGGAGACCAACCCTGCAGTGCACTCTGTGTGATCATCAGATCAGGGGGGAGTGTAATACTCACCAGAGTAGCAATCGTCCACATATTTGTGCATTGCGTGGATGTGCATACGAGCGGTAGCGTAACAGAGGAGGGGTGGACTTGCCGCAGGGAAGTGTTGGGTGGGAAAAGAGAAAAAAAGATGGCGCCTGGTGTTTTATAAACTGTGGTTGTGCAAGATCGTGAGATCACAAGAAAACAGAGGGCACACATGCAAATGAGACAAGGTGAAAACTGCATAAAAAGCTTGAGTGAGAGGAGAGGACAGTGTCATTTACAGTCACGAGGTTATTGTGTTACTATTGCGAGCATTAGTGACGATTGAAGTTGAATTCGATACAAATATTAAACAATTTTCTTATTTTATAACATGGTATTTCTAAAAAAATGATTAAGACAAAGTTTGTGTGGCACTAGACAGCATAAAAAGATTATATGCCTTACTTAAACCTAAAACTAATCTTCATCATGTGACAATAGACACCATTTTAAATAACCCTTCCTCAAAAATTAAGTTTCAGTAACAATAAAACCACAAGCTAAAACTTGATTACATGTGAAACACCATTTGGTCAGGAAGTAATAGAATATTTTACATTAATTTTTGTGTGAAAAGTACATTTTTTGAGACTTTGATATAACTTAACCAAGGATTGAACCCTTGCTGCATTAGCAAACACTCTTACCATTATGACAAAGGATTTGTGTTGCACAACTAAACAAATTTTCTTGAATTCACCCAAATCGATTTTTTGTTTTTAAATTTAGATTTTTTTGTTGAACACAAACGTTAAGACATGAAAAGGAAAACGAAAACCATTTTCTCAACTTTTTTAGAGTAAACTTAAAATTTTCAAATACATATCCTCCACCCAACAAAAACGAGGGATTGCTCATTCAGAGGGTAAGTTTTGACCTCGTCCAATGCGGGTGACAAAACATTTTAGCGGACTGTGGCATTATAAACCCTCCCCCCAACATGGCCAGGGGGTGATTTGGCCGTAAGCAGAGGGATACACAGAAATAAGCAACCACTATGCAATCCCACAATTCCCTTTCTTTTCTCGATCTCTTTTTGTCTGGACAGCCATGAGGTGAGCACGTATTTTTGTCTTTCTCTAAATGAAAGGACAGGAACACCCCCTCCCTCAGCATTAGTTAAGGTCAGTTAGTTTTAATTGTGAACGTTAATTATCACTTGTAAATTGTTTTGTAAAAATATTCTAATATTTTCTTATAAAAAATAAATAGTTAATTATATTTGCCATATATTTCAATTGTGTCATGCGTTGTTTTTTTGTGTCTGCCTTAAATGTCTACATTAATAAATGAAGCGGACCTGGAGAAGAAGATTCCAAGCATGTCAAACTCTCAAGGAACAAGACGTCATTCTGGGAGAACAACCAACATTCCAGGTATGCCTTTAATCTTACCCAGACAGAAGGACGTCTAATCGACAGATTTTCCTATGCGGACGGTTTTCAAGACATTTAGTGTAACACATGGTCGGTCATATCCCAATGACCCACCTATAAAACAAACTGACATTTGAGATTTATATAATAAAAAAAATAATCATTGCTTTAGCTTATGTATTGAATGTATGTGCACATTAATTAGAGGTAACAGCATTACTTGCCTGTTTGCAAAATATTGGTTTTTGATCAAGTGGATTATTCTTGTTCTTTCCATATGACCAGTTAGTGTCTGCTTAAGAGTTTCACATGCATAGCAAAAAGGTACGTAGTATTTCTGCAACAGAGACAAAAGCTGCACAAATCTGTAGGCAGAAAATGTATGAATTGTTATGACAAGAAGTTATGATGCATAGGTTACAATCTGATTGTAATTCAAACATTCAAATTTAGAGATTTTTTTTATTTAACCAGACTAATAACATTTCAAAGGAAGATGACTTAAGAATTAAATTATTTCATGAATAAAATAAAATAAAACTGAAAACTTTTACTTTCTGGCTGTTTCTTTTCTCGGAAACTTGCTTTGCCAGTATTTGTATGATTAAACTTTCTATAACTCTTTTTAAAGTTTCCTTTTATTTTTTACTAAAACATGTTTTCTGTAAAAAAAATAATGTGTTCAAATGATAACAGCCTGGTACAACCCATTTCAAAATAAATTCTAATTTACTTTTTGACATATACAAGTTGAATTTTTAACATATACAAGTTGAATTTTTAACATATACAAGTTGAATTTTTAACATATACAAGTTGAATTTTTAACATATACAAGTTGAATTTTTAACATATACAAGTTCAATTTTTAACATATACAAGTTCAATTTTTTACTTTTATTCCGAATGTTTTACCTATCATGAATTATTCGGTGATTTTTAATTCTATATTATATGATTTTTAATTCTATATTATATGATTTTTAATTCTATATTATCGACCAGTTATGATTAACTCCATTTTTGTTTTTTAAATTCTGTTAAAATAAGTTCGGTTTGTGCAAAGATAATATTTTCATTAGAAAATGGTTTATCAAAATAATAAACCCTTTTTATTAAGTCCAATTTAAGATGTTAAATTAATTTTATTCAACATTTTGTTAACGTTTTTGATTAAAAAAAAACTATTTTTCTATTAAAAACGTATTTAGGATGATAGGTGTTTACAAAAATCAGTTGATAATGCCACAAAAATGTAATCGATTTTGTCACAAGATCTGATTTATTTTTTCAAATAAACTTAACACAAAAACCTGACCTGATGGAGAGAAATGGATGCGGTGCAAAAATACCCTAAATCAGTTGTAGAAATCTAGATACATTCAAAAAGTAAAAAATTGTTGCACAGTGTTTCCTTTACACTGTTAGCATTCGACAAGATAAACTAAAAAAAGGACAAAACAACAATAAAAACAATGCCTGGAAGAAAATTCCGCATGAATAAACAAATAGGCTCTATTAGGGTTTCAGGACTTTGATAGATGGGGATACTAGAGGAACAGATTTACATCAACACCTTCACCTTTTTTTTATTTCAAATATGCAAGTTTAATTTCGACTGTTAGCAGATTTTACAAAGCCAATAATTATTAGATTGACAAGAAAGTTCTTGTAGAATTTTTAATTTTGATTTCAAATGATGTATTTTAAAATAAATTTTCATTTTAAAACCTTTATTTTATAAATCATTTTAAAGAGCGTTTTTGCTCTATCTAATCACTTGAATTACAATAATTTCCAAACAAAATACTGAATACAAGGTGGAAAAAAAGCGAAAATGATAAGCATAGTGGTCAGCCATCAGATGTTCATGATGATCAATTAAGAGCTTTCGTAAAAGCCAATCCGCACACAACTGTTCAAGAACTTCTGAATTAGATTTAAAGTATACAGCAATTTCCAACTATTTAAGATTGGTAAAACAAAAAACTTGATAAATGGCTGTCTCACAAATTGAACGACAACCAAAAGAAACATTGTTATGAAGTGTCATCATCCCTTCTTTTACGCAACAAGAATGATCTGTTTCTCGACTGGGTTGTGACTTATGATTAAAAGGTGGGTTCTTTATGACAAGCAGCGATGCTCAGCTCAGTGATTGGACGCTGATGAAGCTCCCCGACACTTCCTGAAATAAGATTTGCTGATTGTTTGGAGGTCTGCGACTGGTCTCATCTATTAGTTTTTTGAATACAGATGAAACCATTACAACAAATGGAGGAAATGCATCAGAAACTTCGACAACACCCACCATTAGTCAACAAAAAGGCCCAATTCTCCTTCATGACAATGCCCAACTGCATGTTGCTAAACTTACCCTAAAGAAGTTGAACAAACTGAACTACAAAACTCTGCCTTATTCGCCTTTTCAGACCTCTCACCTACCAATTACCCCTTTTTCAAGCACTTCGACAATTTTCTGCACAAGAAATGCTTAAAAAACCCAAGCGATAGCAAAAACTTCAGCAACTTCATCACTACCAGAATGCAACATTTTTAGGATCAAGTAAAGAATAGATACCCTGTAGCAGACGCCGCCGCCGCCTGGCAGTGACAAGCGCACATTTCAACTAACACCGGTGATTCGACCTTGACATTGGCACAAGCACATAGCATCGGTTGTTTTTAAACACGTCAAATAGCAAACATGCTCGAATATTTGCCAGCAATTTTTTTTTAAAAATATATTTACAAAACTATTGAAGATTTAAAAGAAAAAATATATATTTACAAAACTTTTTTTTTTTAAGTAACAAAACGAACGTATTTAAATAAAAGATATTTAAATAAATGGGTGTCTTCTGTTTCAGATTTTTGCGACCAAATTTTTGAATCTCGATTGTTTATACTTGTGATTTTATCATGCATAAAAATTGCCCCGGCCTGAAAGGATTTCTCCTTCACTGAGCACCGACATACATCGCACTTTAAACAAATATTGAATTGTATTATAATAATAAATAAATAAATAATAATGAACTTTTTTGTAATAAGTTTTATTCAAACAGTTTTTTATTTGAACTTAATAAACTGTTTTTTTTTGTATTTATTAACTGTTTTATTCTATTTTATAATGAAAAATATATTTTTTAAACATCGAAATTTTAAAATTAAAGTTTTATTTAAAAAAAAAAAAAGACGAGATGTTTTTTCTTTTCGAGATATTTTTTTTTTCACCATTTATCATTTTGAAATTTTATTCAACAATGAAATGATAAAAACTTTTCGTTAAATATATTTTTAAAAAATTATTATAAAATATCTATAAAGTCTATTTTTTATGCCTGTAAAAGTTTGTTAGAAGTTCAAATAAAGTTTTAATTTAATTGAGAAAAAAAAACGCCTCGTCTTTTTTTTTTTTTTAAAATAAAACTAACTTTAATTTTAAAATTTCGATGTTTGAAAAACAGTCCATAATATATGTCATTATAAAAGTTCTATTTTTGTTTGATAAAAAGAATAAAACAATTATTCAAAAGTTGTGTAAATATATTAAAAACGCACCCAGAAAGACGCCCATTTATTTAAATACATTTTATTTAAAAAATATTGCTCGAGAATATTCGTCAAAATTTAATATTTAAAAATATTATTTTAAAAATGTATTAATTGTCGCTGAAGTTAATGTTTTAAAGAATATTAAATAAATATTGAATTGTCTTAAAAACGCACACAGAAGTCCCCCCCAAATGTTTTGTAAATATATATTTTTCTTTTAAATCTTCAAAAGTTTTGTAAGTATATTAAAAAAAAAAATTGTTAGCAAATATTTGAGCATGTTTGCTATTTGACGTATTTACAAACAACCAACGCTATGTGCTTGTGCCAATGTCAAGGTCGAATCACCAGTGTTAGTTGAAATGTGCGCTTCGCTTGTCACCGCCAGGCGGCGTCGTCTGCTACAGGATATCTATTCTTTACTTGATCCGATTTTTATGTTACTGGCATAAATACACTTGTTTTGCGTTGGCAAAACTGTGTTGATTCTGGTGGTGTTTATTTCGATCGCTAAATTTTTGTTTGCGTCAAAATATGTTCATCTGAATTTAAAAACTTAACATGGGGAGGGGAGGGTGTTTTGTACCTATTCTGTACTTAAACCTTACAATTGAATAAAAAAAAAACATATCATAAAACGGTACTCATGCAGAGAGTGATCTATGCTGAAATAATAACGTTATTATTTAAAAGGCCATTCTTAATATAGGGAGGGGAAAGTGTTTTGTACCTATTCTGTACTTTAACCTTACAATTGAATAAAAAAACATATCATAAAACGGTACTCATGCAGAGAGTGATCTATGCTGAAATAATAACGTTATTATTTAAAAGGCCATTCTTAATATAGGGAGGGGAAAGTGTTTTGTACCTATTCTGTACTTTAACCTTACAATTGAATAAAAAAAAAAATATAATAAAACTTTAATTAAACGTGGAAATACGATTTAAAAAATAGCGCGGCGGATCACTCTCTGCATTAGCACCAAAAATTTACTTGGTCTATTTTTGTGATTTTTGGAATATACCGTCTTCATTATATGATAAATAGGTACAAAATAAAAGTTTGTCTTCATTTTTGTTTATTGCTATTTCCACTCGTATTAACAAGTTAAAAGTATTTTCTTAAGTTCAATTTGGAAGATAAAGATTCACACACTTACTAAATAATCCAATGATTAATCATTGCTGGTTTATGAAGTTTCCAAAATATCGCATTAAATGGGATTTAATGCCATAATCCGGTCATCGTGTTCACCTCGTGCAAAGATGTTCATTAAAAAACAAAAACGCAAATATCATCTTTATATTTTCTTTCCTTTATTGAAGAGCGTCATTTTATTATTGGCTTTCCGGCTTGTAGCATGACAACCTTTAGACGTCTTTGTGCTAATTTCTATAATATTTAATATTGAAAAAAAAAAAAAAAAATAAAATAAAATAAAATAAAAAATAAGAGTAATAATTTGGTTACATGGAAAATTTTTATTGGGTTTATTGTATATTGTCAGCTAACATACTTTCTAATTTTCTGCTAAGTGCTACCGGAAACGGTGACAAGGCAAATCAGTTCCTTCGCTTTTATTGTTCTTCAGTATTTCTATTGTGAAGCGATTTATTGAAATAAAATATAAAAGGACATAATTGAATACAATAAAAATAATAAAATTATACAGAGTTGTAAAGTTGACTGTAATAATCAAAGAAAGCGCGCGCGCGTGTTATGCGATTAAACAACTTACCTTCAGATGGGATCTGAGAGAAAGAGAAATTAAAGATGGCAGCCATGGATTTATAAGGTGTAGTCTCATGGAATCTTATGCACACGTATGCAAATGGAATGGGGTCAGTTTTCTGATAAAATGCCTGTTGGCAGAGGGGTTAGCAGAACACATGCTGGAAGTTGAGAGAGAAAGTTGACAGTGATGAATTCTAGCTGAACTTTTGCGTATTGTATTTATTTTATTTTGTTTTGCTGTTGACCAGCCCATTTAACTGCAAGCTATTTCGGCGTTATGGGGAGAAGTTCAACCATTAATTAATACTAGAATTCGAATGCTCAACCCCAGTACTTGACTTGGTGGAGAAGGTGAAACTGCATTGCCTGTTGTCTAGTGAGAAGAGCATTGAACACGTGAACATGTAGAACATCTGTCCTTCAGGGGCTTTCACGGTATATCAACAGCTTAGTTCTGAGGAAAAACAGGATTATGAAAGGATCAAGGCAGCATTATACAAGGCGTGTGCTATCGACCCCGCCACTGTTTGGGAGCAATTTGAGGCAAGAACCTTACATCCCAGTGAAACTGTCGACGTTTATTTGGCTGAGCTGACAAAGTCGATGGTGTTGTTTGATGGGCTGCCTGAATGGGCCTTGGCATGCAAATTTTTGGCAGGGCTCTTAACCAGAGCAAAGCAACTCCTGCGGGTTAGCTCAAGCATAGCTTCATTGTCTTTTAATGACCTGGTAGATCGGGCCAGGACCGTGATGAAGAATACTTATGAGATGAGAGAATCAGTAGTCGCTGCTGCACAACCCACATCAAGTGATGATAGACCGTCCCATGGGCCCAGCCTGCATGGTGAAGTCATGTGTTATAGGTGCAATGGCCAGGGCCACATTGCGACGACTGACAGCTGTTCGCTGCTACCGATGTAATGAGCCTGGTCATATGGCCTGGAATTGTTCAGAAAATGGGGTCGGGGACAAGATGCCAGTGTCGACCCTTTCCCCAAACAGAAATTAGATGAGGCGCTTCCAACCATTCAGGTCTATATCAATGAGACATTGTGCTCAGCATTCGTCGACTCAGGGTGCTCTGGCACCATAGTGAGTGTGAACCTCTGCTGCACTTGGAAGAAGACTACTAGAGTAACCACCCTCAGTGGAGCGACGCAGACATGTTGCGGGGTTGGCGCTGTGAACATTCGCAGTAGAACTGGAAGTTCGGCTAATGTCAAAACACTGGTAGTACTCGAGAAACCGCTGAGCTTTGACCTGCTTCTAGGCTATGATGCCTTCAGAGCCCTAGGTGGTGCTCACATAATGCAGACGGAGGGATACAGTTTCAGGAGAAGGTTCCAGTGTGTGCTGCTTTGAAGATTGATCAGCCAGACTTTATTGTCGAATTTGACCAGCAGCATAAGGCTTGGACAGCCGTGTGGAAGTGGTCGGAAAACCAGGAACCAGCCGAACTGCGAAATGAGGTAACAGAGTACATGTGCCTGACCAAATGAGGCCTGCATATGAAGAGGAACTTCATGATTGGATCAAGGATGGTTGGTTGATTCCCTACCCCTATGAGGAACTTGGATTTCCCAGGGGCCTGATTCCGCTAATGGCGGTCGCTCAGCACAACAAAGCAAAGTGATGGACTATCGCAAACTGAACGCACATGTTGATGCATTCATAGCAGATGCTGACGTTTGCGCCAGCAAGCTACAAGAGTGGCACCAGCAGGGTTCCAATGTGTCCCTGCTGGATCTAAGAAAAGCATACCTGCAGGTCCGAATCTGTAAAACAATGTGGCTATTTCAGACGGTGGTGTTTGCTGGCAGGAGGTACTGCCTTATCAGACTAGGCTTCGGGCTGAACGTGGCACCCCAAATAATGAAGACTGTCATTAATGCTGTGTTGTCACAGGAAGAAACAATAAAAGATGGGACATCGGCGTAACTTGATAACATATATGTGAACGAAGACATTGTGTCATCATCACGTGTAAGGTCCAAGCTGGCTGAGTTTGGTTTGACATGCAAGGACCCAGAACATTTGGAGAATGGCGTCCGTGTCTTGGGCCTGAACGTTCAACAGGAGCAAGGGACTTTGAAATGGAGGCGAAGAACTGCAGTTCCTGAAGTGCCCAATGTCTTCACGAGGCAAACAGTATTTTCCCTGTGTGGAAAACTTGTTGGGCACCTACCAGTGTGTGGATGGACTCGCGTGGCAACAAGCATCATAAAAAGGAGGGCAAGCGTAGTCATCAAAGGCTGGGATGATGAAACAGCCGACGATCTCTTGGTTGGCATGGTGAAGGATGACCCTGCCAAAGAAGACTGGTGCATGCAGGGAGACAAACTGAATGTGTGGGTGGATGCGATCTCTCTGGCAATTGGTGTGCTGTTGGAGAAGAATGGGGCTGCGATTGAGGATGCCTGCTGGTTGCGACTGGCAAATGACGCTGCTTATATCAACCTGGTAGAGCTCGATGCGGTGATAAAAGGTATCAACCTGGCACTCCAGTGGAAAGTCAGGAAATTACGCATACACACGGATTTGCTATGCGTATACCACTGGATATCAGACACACTGACAGGCAAGACCAGGGTGTGCACTAAGGCAGCCAGCAAGATGCTGATCAGATGGAGGTTGGAGACCGTAAAAAAGCTGGTAATAGTGTACAACCTGTCAGTGGATGTCGTACTGGTCACTTCAAATTGCAACCTTGCTGATAGGCCCACTCAGGTGCCACAGAGATGGTTTGACACCATGAAGAAGAAAACTGAGTTAAATTCTCAACACAAAAAAAATATCATATCGAGATTTATTCTTTTTGGCAACCCTCTCATTTTGAACTGCTGTTTTCACATGTAATAAAAACACACACACGTACATGCACACACACGCACGCGCACGCACACACACACACACACACACACACATGCATGTCACCTAAGCAATTAACGATTTTCTCTTCCCTCCAGAAAATAAGCACGTGTGTCCCTTTGTTTATGAAAATCTGTAAGCGTAAAGGTTTTGCCTTGTCTATGAGACACTCATTCGCAAAGACTGTCTAATGAGCACTTGTTGCAAAAACCATTAACGTTTGAATTAATGTTTCTTGAACATATTATTAAATGTTGTTATTTCATCCCAGTACAGCAATCTTGCATTCTTATTCGAATGTTGTTATTTTTCCAAAGTTGTTCACAATTTTTTAATTTATATGGATGTGACTAGGTGGAACCCTTTTGTAAATCAAAAATCTCATTAAATTTATCTTTAACGGCCCCAGTGATACTCTATTATTTTCGACCTATAGATATCCCTGCAACTGCAATCTTGATCTCTAAAATCGACGGATTCCAATTATGAATTGGTGAACACCAACTCACACACCATTATGGTGAATGCTTTCTCTTGGTATTTCCATCCTCCTTTGATGTTTTTGGACTATTTGCGGTGGCGCCCGTTTATATGGACACTACAATTTTGCGATTTCTGTTTTCTCGATTTCATGTGGGAATCCATCCATCTTTGCTTTACTTCGATTTCAGCTTTCTCATTGCTAATTAGCATTTGTAGCATATGTAGATTAGTTTTCTAATTCCAGTGTTTTCTTTGACATTTCTCGGTGCTGGGAGATGATTCCCGATCAGCCAGGAGAGAAGGCAACGAGAGTAGAGACAGAGGACTGTAGCGATAATCTTTCTTGAACATTCTGTTTGTGTATTTGAGGTGAACCCCTCCCCCCATTTTACTTCAAGCTATTACGGCGTGTCTCTTTATGTAGCTGTATGCTGGTCTAAGCCAGCTAGCAATGGGGTAATGCCCAATCAACTTTCCGCATATGGAAAAAAGTTCACGTCTGTTGAGCTCCTGCTTCAGTTGTGGGATTTCGTTTCCCCTGCGAAACTCTAGGCCGCCTGACGCACCTCGTTTCAGTTTTAGGCCCAAAGCAGCCCCTCCGTCTAATTTTTCTGGCTCTTTGGCAACCAACCCGAACCTCTTCAAATGAGCCACCACCTCCTTGGCAGTTACCACAGTCTCATTCACCAGAATGTCGTCTATGTATGAGCTCATTACCCCATCTCCCTTTCCCATTGTCTCCAGAATCTTCCTGAGGATAGTTGACATAATCTTGGGTGCCGAATTTAACCCGAACCCCACTCGCGTAAGGCAATAGGTTTTGCCTTTGTACTTGACTAACTGATATTTCTAGAGCTTCTTGGCAACATGGAGTTGCAAATAGGCAGATTTTAGATCTACCAACGTAGATGCGCCATTCACCTGCCTCCATTCCCTAATGGTCTCACTGCACACATCTATGGTGTCGCCTCCCGTATGGCACTTAACATGGCCGTTCAGCTCTCGGAAATTCAGGACCGGTCTTACTTTCCCTTTAGTTGTTTGCAGAACGGCCATCAACGGCAAAATGCCCGACTCCACATCATCCGTCCAAGGCATCAGTATCCCCTCCTCAATCCATCGGTCGACTTCCTGCTCAAACTCCTTTCTCGCCCCTCCTCTAAGCAAATTTGTGTAGCACGCCACCCTGTTTGTCAGCGAAGGCGCTTGATGTTTCCATGCCCACTCCACCATCCACCGCTCTCCGTTGAATTCGGCTCGGAAGTCCTGATCTTTAATCGACAATTTTTTTTCCTCCCCGGTCTTGTTTATCCCTCTGGGGGCGTTCTCTGTCACCACGCACTCAGCTAGTTGTCACATGTGATGGTAACACCTCCAAGGCGGCATATAACATCCATTCCAATGATGGCTTGGACGCCAGGCACCAGGCGATCAGTGACAATTGCATGGACCCTCATCCGCCGTTCAGCAATATCAATAGTGACAGTCTTCCTCGACCCTCGACACTCGCGACCCATCGAATGCCACTACTTCACCCTTCCCTTTCCATCTTCCGACCAGGGTAGTGTGCACCATAGTAGTGGTGCAGCCAGTGTCAATCAGGGTCATAACTTCCCGTCCTTCCACCGCAATCTTCTGTTTGGGCATCTGTTGCGGGTGCGCCTCTTCTCGAATCGGGGCGGCCACTGGCGTGTCGGCCTCCCCTCGCCAGTTTCCCAAACTTGTGCAATTTACCGGTAAATGGCCTCTTCGATTGCATTTGTAACACACTGTTCGTTGCAAGAACTTCCTGCAGTCTCTTCTCATGTGTGGTCCCCCGCATTCGAAGCATGCGATCCCCGGGTTTGGCAGATTCCTGCCCACATCCTGCTGTACCGTTGCTGTCGTTCCTCCAGGCTCCGTGGGCTGGGTGCTCACCAAGATTTTTGCAGTTTTAAGCAGCTCACTCACATCCAGCGTCTCCACTCCCAGTACCTGCTGCAACCTTTTCAATATCTCTTCCGGGAACCTGGTAACAAAAGTCATCTTGACTACGTGACTCGTGGCATGTCCCCTGATGCCCGACAACTCAACCAATCTCCTTATCTCATTCGCGTAGACATCAACAGATTCACCAGTCCACCTCTTCTCTTTCAGCTTATTAAAGGCCTCGAAAGGCCCCTCTGCAAAAGCTTTGATCAGTCGACCCTTGATGGCGTCTGCGTCACCCTGTTCCTGCTCGCTGAGCTCCAAATAGAGGGCCAGTGCGTCCCCTTCTAGGAACAGTAGTATTACTACGGCCACATCATCCAGCTTCTGAATCCTTGCTACAAAGTCCACTTTTTTAAGCCACGCCACCACATCACCGTCACCATTAAAAGGCTTAATCATGTTGCTTAAGCCTGCGTTGGCCATCACTGAAATAGCTTGAAGTAAAATGGGGGGGGTTCACCTCAAATACACAAATGGAATGTTCAAGAAAAATTATCGCTACAGTCCTCTGTCTCTACTCTCGTTGCCTTCTCTCCTGGCTGATCGGGAATCATCTCCCAGCACCAAGAAATAAACATCATTTTATAGTTTCCATCTTCATGCACACATGAGATTATGCGAGCTGGCCGCCATATTTGTTCTTCCTTTTCTTCGCCTGAACTCACTCGCTGAGCACCCACGGTAAGACTTCTCTTTCTTGCTTCTAACCACAGAATCCTTTATCTCTCACATATATATCAAGTTTCTGACCACAGTTCCCGATGACTGTGTAACTAATGCCCACAGCCCACTTGGGGACGCCGATCATGCAGTGGTAATCGTTGAAATAGCCCTAAACTTTAGAGGCAAAACTGAAGAGCTACTGCTCAAAACAACGAGATATTATAAAAAGGCTGACTGGGAAGCCATCAGGGATCTCATCAGGGACACCCCATGGCAAAATATCTCTTCACTTCCTGCTGAACATTGCGCAAATGAGGCCACTGAATGGTTCAAAATGGCAATTGAAGCACATGTTCCCACACGCAAATTTATAGCAAGCCCCACTTTCCCTAATGGTTTACTTCTACTTGTGCAGCTGTAATAGTGCAAAGGCAGCATGCGTACCACAAATTTAACTGACATAAGTCCTGTTCAAACAGGCAGAAGTATATAGAAGCCAAAAATAACTGTAAGAAAGAAATAGCAACAGCTAAGAGAGAATGGACGAAGTAAAGAATAGATACCCTGTAGCAGACGACACCGCCTGGCGGTGCCAGGTGCACAATTCAACTAACACCGGTGATTCGACCTTGACATTGGCACAAGCACACGGCGTCGGTTGTTTGTAAACACGTCAAATAGCAAACATGCTCGAATATTCACCAGCATTTTTTTAAAAATATATTTACAAAACCTTTGAAGATTTAAAAGAAAAAGTATATATTTACAAAACATTTTTTTAAAATAAGTAACAAAACGAACGTATTTAAATAAAAGATATTTAAATAAACGGGTGTCTCTTTCTGTTTTGGATTTTTGCAACCAAGATTGATTTTTATGTGCCGTGTTTTGGGGGGTTCTGTGTGCGTTTTTAAGACAATTCAATATTTATTCTTTAAAACATTAACTTCAGTGACAATATATTTTCAAAATAATATTTTTAAATATTACATTTTTACGAATATTCGCGAGCAAGATTTAAAAAAAAAAAAGACGAGGTGTTTTTTTTTTCAATTAAATTATAAACTTTATTTGAACTTTCAACAAACTTTTACAGACAGTTTTTTTTTAAATAAAAATTATAAAAAGATTTCTATCTTGTGATACTACATTTCATCTTTATAAAAATAAAAGTTATAAAAAGATGTGAATAAAATAATATATTTTTTTATCTCAATTGTTTATACTTGTGATTTTATTATGCATAAAAATTGCCTCGGCCTAAAAGGATTTCTCCTTCACTGACCACCGACATACATCGCACTGTAAATAAATATTGAATTGTATCAAAAATGCACAAAAAAGAAATGGCCAAAACCGTATAGAATGAACCTTTTTTTATAAGTTTTATTCAAACAGTCTTTATTTGAACTTAATGGACTGTTGTTTTTTTTTATTATTTATTAACTGTTTTATTCTTTTTATCAAACAAAAATAGAACTTTTATAATGAAATATATATTATGGACTGTTTTTCAAACATCGAAATTTTAAAATTAAAGTTTTATTTAAAACAAAAAAAAAGACAAGGTGTTTTTTCTTTTCGAGATATTTTTTTTCACCATTTATTACTTTGAAATTTTATTCAACAATGAAATGATAAAAAAAAAACTTTTCGTTAAATATATTTTTAAAAAATTATTATAAAATATCCATAAAGTCTATATTTATGTCTGTAAAAGTTTGTTGAAAGTTCAAATAAAGTTTATAATTTAATTGAAAAAAAAAAAAACACCTCGTCTTTTTTTTTTTTTTAAATCTTGCTTGCGAATATTCGTAAAAATGTAATATTTAAAAGTATTATTTTGAAAATATATTAATTGTCGCTAAAGTTAATGTTTTAAAGAATAAATATTGAATTGTCTTAAAAACGCACACAGAACCCCCCCCCCCCCAAAAAAAAACACGGCACATAAAAATCAATCTTGGTCGCAAAAATCCGAAACAGAAAGAGACACCCGTTTATTTAAATATCTTTTATTTAAATACGTTCGTTTTGTTACTTATTTTTAAAAAAATGTTTTGTAAATATATACTTTTTCTTTTAAATCTTCAAAGGTTTTGTAAATATACTTTTAAAAAAATGCTGGTGAATATTCTAGCATGTTTGCTATTTGACGTGTTTACAAACAACCGACGCCGTGTGCTTGTGCCAATGTCAAGGTCGAATCACCGGTGTTAGTTGAATTGTGCGCCTGGCACCGCCAGGCGTCGTCGTCTGCTACAGGGTAGAGAATTTACTGAAACCACCAAAAAACGCATTGAAGCACAGAAATTAGGAACCCGCAACAGCTGAAAAATCTACAACAGTGTAGTAAATAATGGGCAATCAACAATTCCCCCAGTATCCAACAATCATGAGGTTGTTTGCTCTGCAACCGAGAAGGCTAACATGCTTGCCAGTCGGTTAGCCTCCAACTCCACACTGGACCCTGCCAACCACCCCCTCCCTGACTTTCCTTTGCGGAAAGATGCCACACTAGACGATCTGAAAATTAACCCTTCTCAGGTGCATGATATCATAAGAAATCTTGACACTTCAAAAGCATGTGGACCTGATCTCATCCCAGCTGTGCTATTAAAAAAGTGCTCTGCCGAAGTAGCTCCAGTTCTCTCCAAACTTTACAACAAATGCCTTAATGAATCTTTCTTTCCTACCTGCTGGAAAACTGTAGTACCAGTTTTCAAGAATTCTGGCGAAAGAACTGACCCAGCAAATTGCCGCCCCATTAGCCACCTTCCACTTTTCACCAAAATATTTGAGACCATAATTAACAAAGCTCTAGTCCATCAGCTTACAGATGCCAAATTTCTGACTGATCAACAATATGGATTTTAGGCAAGCCCGTTCCACAGCAGACATCTCAACTGTAATCTCAGAACGTATATACCATTCACTTGACAGAGCAGGGGAGGGTATAGCGGTAGCTCTAGATGTATGTAAGGTTTTTGACAGGGTGTGGCATGAAGGTCTTCTCAGGAAAATCATATCATATGGTATCACTGGAAGAATATATAACATAATTAAATCCTGGTTAGATAAGAGAAAAATCCAGGTTGTCCTCGACGGTCATACATTTAAACAATATGATATAAATGTGGGAGTGCCCCAGGGGTCTATCCTTGGACCTCTGTTATTCCTAATATTGATAAATGACCTCCCAGACAAAATTGCCTGTGAGATGGGTATATATGCTGATGACACCATGCTCCATAACAGACACGACAGGAAAACAAATGAACACGTATCTAAAGAAATGGCAGAAACACTAGAGGATGACCTCCAATCTATAGTGGAATGGGGACAAAAATGGATGGTCACATTCAATATTGCCAAGACTAAACTAGTTTCCTTCAATAATTACAAGAAACATTCTCTACCACCAATAGAAATGGCCAATAACTTTTTATTTAAAAGTACATCTTTTAAACTCCTCGGCCTAATGCTCACAGGAAACATGAGTTGGAACAATTACATTGCTGTGAAGAAGGTGGGTTCTCTCTACCGTGCTAGAAAGATACTAACGCCCGAAAGTATCCTGTACCCCTATAAGGCCACCATTCGCCCATGTATGGAGTATTGTTGTCATATTTGGGCTGGTGCATCTGCCACTAGTCTCTCGCTCCTAGACAAGGTTCAAAAGAGAGTCGCCAATCTGATAGGTCCTGAACTGTCATCTAAGCTTCAGCCTCTGTCCCATTGACAAAATGTTACCTCCCTCTGCCTGTTCTGCAAGTACTTTAACAGTGAATGCCCTGACAAACTGCAAGCACTTGTGCCCCCTCGACGTAAATACCCCCGAAAACCCGACAAGCAGCTAAATCCCACCCCTTCACAGTAGAGCTCCTTAGATGTAAGAAAGTCTTCTACCTCAGTACTTTCTTCCCCAGAACATCTAGATTTTGGAATTCCCGTCTGGGTACCAGCTTCCCCAACTGTACTGACATGCAGAAGTTCAAGTGCAACTTGAACCGACATTTTGCTGCCAAACTCCCTACACAGTACCCCTGACGCCTATGTCCCTGATAGTAGCCCCCCTACAATAAAGTGGCAATGTTCCTTGTTTGGGGTGAAAATGTAATAAAAAATTTTTTTTAAAAAGTTAAGATTGTAGCTTCCAAATTATGCAGTCGAAATTACCTGAATATTACTGAATTATTTTAAAAAAACAACTTTAATCGTGTTAGCAGGTGAAAAATTGCGGCTTTTTTGTTAAATCAAAACGGAAAATTACCTCCCTTTTGAACTCTCCTGTGTTTTACTTCATCAACTTCTATTGTTGGAATTTTTTGTACCAATAATGGTGCATTCCACCCGTTTACATTCATTATTTTTTATCTGGTTCTTATGATTTTTTGCACTTCGTATCCTTTATGATTTTTAGTTTCGTACATTTTGGATTTGTACTTAACTTCCTTTAATTTGAGAAAAGGGAAATGTTAGCTCTGTGGTGACGTCACGAGCCCAGCGCGTATTTCGTCCTCTTTTAAAATTCTGCTGACGTGGAAAGTGAACGTGTTGTTCATTGCCCAGCGCTGAAAATGGAATTTTGAAGAGCCCTCCTTCAAAGAAGAAAACCCGGCAAGTAATTAATACCCAGTTACGTGACGAGGCGTACTTCTGGAAATTAACTATGTGGCTTCAGTGTTGCGCATATTTTACAAGGAGTGAAATTATATAAAAGAAAATACCTTTTTACGTGACAAGGAATTTTGGAATTTTCTATCCGGACAAGCGATGAGGTCTTGCTCCTGAAATTCATCTGTGTGTCTACGTTTTTTTTTTTTTTTTTTTTTTTTACAAAGGCATCACCACATTATCAAGGCCCAGAGGCCACTCAAGGATAAGGGTTAAAGAGTGTACAGTAGAAATTGGTCAATATAGTAATCATTAGTAATGAAAATTTGGTAAATTTAATAACTTATATGGAACGGCTCATCAAGAACTTATTTACTTTAGACTTGAACACAACCATATTGTAGTCAGCCGGAAAGCAGGAAAACGGAAGACAATTCCACAGGCGTGCAGTTCTAAGAAAGAAGCTTTGTTCATGGAATCTACGTTTAGGTTTAGGCACAGATAAAGAGTGGGGGAAATTATTGATAGTGTTTACAGCTAGACGAGTGTTTCTTGTGAAAGTTTGGCGAGGGGGGACCATAGATTGAAGCTCAGTTGAACACTTTCCATGAAAATAACGATACATCAGAGACAAACTCGCAACATCTCTTCTGTGAGATAGAGGTTGCAAGGAGGAGAAAAGGACATCTCCTACGAGGCTACGAAGTCTATTTTGAACTCTATCAAGGCAGGACAAGTCCTTTCTAGCAGCTCCTGCCCAGATGTGGCAACAGTATTCCATCCTTGGACGTACCTGGCTCTTATATAGATAGAGAATAGCATCAGCAGTGAGATATCTACTGGATCGATAGAAAGATCCCACCATTTTTCCAGCGGCTTTGGCAACAGATTTGATATGTGTTCCATTTAAGATCAGGAGTAATGGTCAAGCCCAGAAGCTTGTCAAAACTTGAGGCCTCCTGAAGACGAGAGCCATTCATTTCAATTGATGACAAATGTGGATTAGAATGTTGATGATGTAAAGAGAGAAGCTTGGTTTTAGATGGATTAAAAGTAACCAGCCACTCCTTTCCCCATTGTACTACGTGCTCAAGATCAGAAGAGAGAGAATTGGAGAGAACTTGGTCGTTTACTGTCTTAGATGTGGTACCATAAATGGTAGTGTCGTCAGCATAAATGTCTACAAATGATGTAAGGATATGATTTGGAAGATCATTAATGTAGATCAGGAAAAGAGTTGGGCCCAGGATGCATGCAACATCGGTTTGTATGCAACATGAAGGGAAGGAAAATTCTAAAAGAACTTTAAACAAGAAAAAAGAAAAAGGCACGTGCCTAACTGGCTTTCAATTGTGAGTACACTCCTAAAATTAATTTCATATGCGAGTGGGATTAGGAGATACCATTTTGTATTTTATTATTGTATTCGTTAATGGATACACACGACATCTTATAAAAACCAGTGTTGTTGTTTTTTTCATTACATGTTATTTTTTTCATAATATGTTACCTTGGCGTTTCTTAAGTTTAATGCCCGCAAAAGGAAAAATTTGCAACTTATTGTAAATAAAGTTTCTTCTTCGTTTCAAATCAAGACCTTTATATTTCATTCTTTACCCCCTCCCCCTCTTTTGTTTCATGTTTTTTTTTTCAGCTTAGTTACTTTAGCGTCAAATTTATCTGGAAGCAGGATAAATTCGTACACTATTTTTATTTTCTTTAATAATTTTCTATCTCATCGATTTTCATAATTGTTGGATAAAATCATCTTAAAAAATATGAGGAATGCGCAGATACCATTGTTTTTATGTGAAATTCAGTTTTACGATTTTCGAAATTTCGTCCCAATAGTGTAGAAGCACCAAATGTTAGTATTATTACATTATATATTATTATTTTTATTCAAATGTTATTATTATTGATTCTATAAGAAAATTTAGTTTAGTTTTCTAAGTAAATAATGACAAATTCAGAGGAAGAAGTTTTCATAAGAAATGATTTTAATTGATCTCAAGAATCTTTCTACTGAGCCAACATTATTTTATTCTATTTTCAGTTTTCATACGAATCAATTACAGATACCTTGTTGCGGATTGTCAGCCACTCACATGTTTAGAAACAACAAACACAAAAATGAAAGAATTACTCCCTGGTGTCTTCAATGACCATGAAATTTTCTATTGCAGCCGACTTCGGGGACTCGTGGAGTATGTCAAAGAAGTAACTGCTTTGAGTGTGCTTGCATCGATGCCAAGTGCCAGCATTTCCTTGATATAACATACGTCATTGCATTGATAACATTGATCCGCCACTGTCCAGGGAGAAAAGAATAGTTGTTCTGGTCATCCTAGCAGTAGTGAGAACGGTGATTTTTACCACCAGCCTCTAAAAGGCCCACGAGGGGACATCTATTCCAGATCAGAATCTGATTGTTTACTTTAAAAATTTACTTAAAGTGAAAATCAGACGCAATTGGAAGAGGTTTGAATAAGTGGTGGGTGCATAACGCTAGTTTATGCATCGTTGAGGAGCCAGGTTTGAATTTGTGTTCCCACCGTAAAGCATGACACACGTGGAACCCATCTCGCTAGAATAGCTTAAACTTTTAAAAGACTCTTGGCTGGTAGTACAGGGTGACCCCAAAAAACATAGAAAGTATATCAAGAACATATGCTGTAGAACGGAGAAAAAAAGGCCAAAGACCCTAGTGTTTTGAAGTGATGTCTTGAATATAATAAACTAGTTCCATTTCATTCGGACAAAACACTAAGAAAAAGGGCATATTTAGAGTTGGGGCCCGTTTTATTTTGTTTTTTTTTTTGGTCACCCTGTGTACAAATGAGATCCCGTTCCTGTTTTGTTTTTTGGTGCTAGAGAACCTAACCTCTGCGTTTGCCCGATGTTGCATGAGGGACTGAACAAGAGTTTTCACCGGCTGGAGTTACGCCCCCTTACGGGTGTACTCATGTTTGTCAGATGTAAATAAAGACGCCATTTTTATAGAAGCTGATCTGTGGTTATGTCTTATTCAATCTTTGACATCCTCGATAATGACACATGGTGGCCGCGAGTGGGATAAAGATATGTCTAAGTAAGATGTACAAAAGGATAAGAAGCAGAAAGTTATTTGCAGAAACAGATAAGTAACTTTATTGTTCTTGTTTAAAATTGTAATTCGTACGTACGTCACGTGGAGAAAAAAAATGTCGGAAGGAAGCATGGAAGAAACAAACAGACCAGTGGCTGGCATAAGACCACCAGCGCCCTTATGTATGGAAGATAATTTATTGGCGAACTGGAAGTTGTTTAAACTGAAATGGCATAACTACGCCATTATTACGTATTTGACGAGACAGTCATTACAATATCAAACGGCACTTTTGCTTCACACGTTGGGAGATGACGCATTGAAAGTTTACTACGGATTTCAATTTCTAACACCTGAGGATGAAAGAACACCCACCGAAATTATTCAGGCATTCGATAAATACGCTATAGGGGAAACGAATGAAACCTACGAGCGTTACGTATTTCATTCTAGAAAGCAAGGAGGATCAGAGACTGTGGAATCCTTTATTACAGAACTTCGGACGTTAGTAAAAACGTGCAATTTTTGTGACAATTGCGTTTCATCAGTACTCAGAGATCAGGTAGTGCTGGGAATACACAACCCCCAGACACAAGCTGAATTATTGAAAATAAGACAGTTAGACTTACAAAAATGTATTGACATTTGTAAGCTGTCTGAAAATGCCACGGTCCAATCCAGAATCCTAAGGCCTGAAGGAGTGAATAAGGTTGATTTTAAACCGAGGAGAAAGACATCGGCACAAACTGACAGAGATTGCTGGGCGTGTGCACTGTGGCATGGACCGAGAAAAGAGTTATGTCCTGCATTTGGCAAGACCTGTTATCAATGTAATGGGAAAAACCACTTTGCTGCGAAATGCAAAGTATCAAGGAAAAAAGAAGATGCAGGCTGTCAAAACCCAGTATGAGGACTAGGAAAACGACAGTAGTAGTTCAAACTATGGACAGGTAGACAACATAACGATTAAGGAAAAGGTGAATGCTGTGAGTCAAGAGGTGATAAAGGCGGAAATGATGGTGAAAGGAAAACCAATTGCTTTTCAGCTCGATAGTGGAGCGTCCGTGAACATATTGAATGTGAAACACGTGATTGGAAAAACACTGGAACATTCAAATAAGACCCTTGTCATGTGGAATGGAGCAGAAGTGACGCCGTTTGGAGAGTGTCGAGTTAAAATTATAAACCCCAAAACTGGACAGAAATATGCAGTTAAGTTTGTCATTGTGAAAGAGGATTTCCATCCCTTACTGGGAGCAAATGCAATCCAGAAAATGGAACTCGTCACAATCAATAATGACAAATTCAAAATGGTCGCCAAAGTTTCCCAAATGAATGAATGCAGCACCCAGTACTCAGGCAGCATTATCAATGACTTCAGAGATGTATTCAAGGAAGAATTGGGTCAATTACCAGGAGAGGTACATTTGCAGGTGGATCCAGGAGTAACACCAAATGTTGCAGCAACACGGAGAATACCAGTGGCACTTAAAGACAAGCTAAATGTCGAGTTGGAAAAACTGGTTAAGAAAAATGTTATTGAACCAGTGAGCGACCCAACACCATGGGTAAGTGCGTTAGCACTGGTAACTAAGAAAAATGGAAGCCTGCGGATATGTATAGACCCAAGACCACTGAATAAGGCTCTGAAGAGGGAACATTTTCAGTTACCTACACTGGACGATTTACTACCAGAACTGGCTGACAGCAAGGTATTTTCTACCCTGGATCTACGCTTAACAACATTTGCTACACCATACGGTAGGTTCCGGTGGAAGGTTTTACCTTTCGGTATTTCTCCAACTCCAGAGATATTTCAAAAGACCCTTTTTAACAATGTGTCCGATTTGGAGGGGGTGGTTAACAAAGCGGATGATCTTCTGGTGATTGGGAAGGGTAAAACGATGGAAGAAGCAACAATTGATCATGACCTAAAACTCAGGAAACTGTTGCAGAGATGTCGTGATCGCGGGATGCGATTGAATGCTGGAAAATTGAACTTACGACAAATGTCTATATCTTTCCTGGGACACATAATAACCAGTGATGGTTTGCTTCCTGATCCTGGGAAGGTAAGAGCCATAAAAGAGATGCCGTGTCCAACAGATGTGAAAGGAGTGCAACGATTGGTTGGATTCGTGAATTACCTGGCAAAATTTCTACCACACATATCTGATGTGATGGCCCCAATTCGAAATTTAGTGAAGGCAGATGTGCCATGGACATGGTCCCAAAGCCATGAAGAGGCTTTTGGGAAAATTAAAGAGTTAGTGAGTGAGGCACCAGTGTTGAGGTAGTATGACCCCAACAAATCTTTGGTCATGCAAGTGAGAAGGGCATGGGGGCTGCACTACTACAAGAAAGTCAACCCCTAGCCTATACCAGCCGTGCACTGACCGACACAGAAACTCGGTATGCACAGATTGAAAAGGAACTACTAGCAGTAGTCTACGCATGTGAACGGTTTCATCAATATACGTTTGGTCGACAGATAACAGTGCTAACCGATCATAAGCCACTGGAGGCGATTATGAAAAAAGAATTGGTGAAATGCCCAAAACGACTTCAAAACATGCTGATGCGACTACAGGCTTACGATGCTACAGTTCTGTACCATCCAGGTAAGAAAATGTTCCTTGCAGACACGCTATCAAGCGCATACATTTATGCATTGAGCAGTGAAGATATGGACGATGAAGATGATGTCAAGGAAGCAGAATATATTCCTGTAACAGAGAGAAGGCTGCTTGAACTGTGCTCAGCCACGAAGGAAGACAGAAGTATGCAGCAGTTACAGCAAGTAATTCTGGAAGGATGGCCAGAAGAAAAAATACATCTTGACCCAGAGGTGAGACCATATTTTAACATGCGGAATGAAATGACGGTGCAAGATGGTTTAATTTTCAGAGGAAACCGGGTAGTGGTTCGACTGACACAGCGGGCGGTGTTGAAAGAAAAGCTGCATTCCACACACCTGGGAGTAGAAGGATGTTGCAGAAGAGCAAGAGAATGCTTGTATTGGCCAAATATGAACAGTGACATCAAAGACTATGTGTCAAAGTGCCCCACATGTAGAAAATATGAAGTGGCCAACCCGGCAGAACCATTAATGGTCCATGAAGTTCCTGACAGACCCTGGGCGAAAGTGGGAGTAGATCTCTTTAAGTTTGCAGATAGAGACTATCTGTACACAGTTGATTATATGAGCAACTTCTGGGAAATCGATCATCTTCTCAATACACAAGCAAAGACAGTGATAACTAAACTTAAACACCATTTTGCACGACATAGAATACCAGATCAGGTCGTAACTGATAATGGGCCTCAGTTTAGTAGCCAGGAATTTTCTACCTTTGCAAAAAAGTGGTGTTTTACACATACACCTGTCAGTCCATACAATAGCAAGGCAAATGGCAAAGTGGAATCTGCGGTAAAGATAGCAAAGAACCTTTTCCGGAAAGCGATGGACGATAAGGCTGATCCATACCTAGCAATGTTGGATCACAGGAATATGCCAGCCAAAGGTCTCTTATCACCAGCTCAGAAGCTGATGTCAAGGAGAACAAAAACACTTCTCCCAACCAGGGAGGATTTACTCAAGCCAGAATTGCCCAAAAAATCTGAGAAAATCAGTGAAGCAAGACCGCAGGAGGCAAGAACATTCTTTCAACCACAAAGTAAAACCACTTAAACCATTGTATCCTGGAGATGTAGTACGGATTAAACCACACATAAATGGTCAAAAAGAGTGGAGGAAAGCTGTTGTATGGAGGAGACTGGATGAGCGATCATACCATGTAAAAGTGGATGGGGACTTATATCGACGGAATAGAGTAGATTTGAAGAAAACTGCAGAGACACCCCCACTCACATCAGGAATACACCAGCCATATGAAGTGCAGAGCGAGTTACCCAAGAATACAGGGCAGAGTACAGAAGAGATATGTAACCCAGAACCACCTCAATATGAAGGTGAAATAAGAGAAAACCTCAACCCGACCCCATCCCCAACAAAACCAAGTCCGGAAAGGTTGCGGACAACACGGTCAGGAAGAATAATAAGAGATCCTGTGAGATTCAAGGATTTCACAACATAAGTGAAAGGGCAGAATAATCCCTGTTAGGTAGGAGGGTAGTCAGCCCAAGGAATGCCTAGATCACTGTGTTTTGTAGACTGTTTTAATTCTTATCAGACTTTTTTTTTCTTTTTTTTTTTTTTGTCTTTATCTTCTGTTTTTATTATTGAGAAAAGGGAAGATGTTGCATGAGGGACTGAACAAGAGTTTTCACCGGCTGGAGTTACGCCCCCTTACGGGTGTACTCATGTTTGTGAGATGTAAATAAAGACGCCATTTTTATAGAAGCTGATCTGTCGTTATGTCTTATTCAATCTATTGAGAGCCTCGATAATGCCACACCCGACCTATGCATATGCATTGCATCCTTTCCTTTTTGCCTTCGGTCTTTCCCCACTCAAAGGTCACCTTCCGCCCCCATTTTCCCTCCCTAATATTTTCTCCCCAGTAAATCACCCCGATCCCAACTAGAGGTCGTCCTGATTGTTTTTGGCTCCCGGAAAAAAAGTGTACGATCTAATACTTAATTATGATCGGGAGGGACCAACACCAATACACTCTTAGTTCTTAGCTTTTCCCTACCCCCACCATAAACCTTTCACACAACCAGATTCAAAAACTTTTTCATGCAATAGACTTTTTCCTCAGTTTGCATCTTTTATCATTTATATATATATATATATATATATACAATTTATATATATGTATATATATATATATATATATATATATATATATATACAATTTATATATATATATATATATATATATATATATATATACAATTTATATATATATATATATAAATTGTATATACACACACGCATATAAGTACATAATGTTTACAAAAGTGCTGGAGAATTTTTGAGCAGGTTTATCTCCACAGAGGAAATGTGGTATTGTAGCAAAGCATGCAAGTCAAGAGTAACCTCCAAAGTTTTAGAGAAGCTTTGCACTCATCCCCCTCCCCTAAATTTCTTATAGAGCTTTGCACTCATCCCCCTCCCCTATATTTCTTATAGAGCTTTGCACTCATCCCCCTCCCCTATATTTCTTATAGAGCTTTGCACTCATCCCCCTCCCCTATATTTCTTATAGAGCTTCATGCCTAAACTCTTGCTTGTAACTTTTCATTTTTTATTTTACAACGCAAACTGTAATTTTACAGCAAATAAACTTTATAAAAAGGATCTTTATCCTGGGCCCCAAAATCAACAGAGATTGTAATGATCTGGTCCCTGTTGGTTTTGTAATGGGAGTGAAGTTTTGTGCAGTTCTAGGAGGTCCACCCTCCCAGGCCTTGCCTTCTCTCTGTGATAAGGGGTTATTTTATTTCTAATCGCCTGAGGCACTCACATACTGACTTGACGAGAGTCAAATCAACATTCCCAGTCGCTGTGGGGACCGGGGACAACAGCCGTACCGAAAGAGCCCTTTTCAGCTACATATAAAAAACATCAGCCTATAAAAAGTTATCACTTTCTTAGTGTATGAAAAATTCTAATTTCTAGCCTGGACTTTCGATGTTTTACATATTACCTTTTTCTATTACGAACACCCTGCATTATACGTGCACCTTGGATATTACTACTACTACTACTACTACTTCTACTACTACTACATCATCATCATCATTATCATCAACAACAACAACAAAAAACATGGGTCAACTCGACTCTGTTTACACATGTGGCATAACAAGAAACACTCCCCTCACAAAATGATCTCCCCCCCCCCAATTCTTTTCACCGAAAAACAATTTTTTTTCCACAGAAAAAATAAATAACTATTTACTCAACAGTCGAGTCCAACAAAAACACGTTACTGGCGACTAGCCATCCAAAACACTCTTCACAGAAGAACACACTCGAAGCATTTATTTTTTCACAATAATCCACCGAAGTAAACTTGTCAACAAAACTATTATGTGATTAATTATGTGATTCACACCCTATCAGAATACGATGCACACAACACTATACTCCTGCATGCGTCCTGCGACTTCCCCTCACAACCTTTTACTCCATTTCCTGAAGCTGCTTCAAATCCAGCTCACTTCCAGCATCTCCAGCTTCCAGAGACTTCAGCTTACTCCTGCAGCTTTTAGCACTTCCAATTCTCTCCTGCAGCAGCCTCCAGTTTACACCTACAGCCTCCAGCTCACTCCTGCAGCTTCAGTGCTTCCAACCACCAGTTCCTGTGGCCCACTGATGTCCAGATACCTGTACCAGTGCACATTGACATCCAGCTACCCGTACCCGCACATACTAACATCAACCAGTTCCAATTTACACTGATGTCCAGCTACCTGTACCAGTAACTACTGACGTCCAGCTACTTAATTCAGTGCCCGCCGATGTCCTGCTACCAGTTTCTAGCATCAGGTCCGGTTTATACAATACGGATCAATCTGAGACACGTCATTCTACTTTAAACACATAGAAATTTCAACACAGTGACGACACACACATTCATGGCCCACCTGATCCTATCACACCATCTCCATTTTCATTCATTTTAACTTATTTCTTGATGAAAATAAAACACAATATACTACCGTCTTTAACTGATTATCATTGTTTTTCATCCTTCTTTGCTATTGCCATTACCTCCTTGCCTTGTGTCTACTTTATTAGTTGCGCCATCAAATTGACACCTTCACACCAATTCCGGCATTCTAAACACTAGGATTTTGCTGATTCATTTAGCTTTAAAATTTTTCCATTGTAATTTGAACCGTAATTTGTAATTTATCCAATGGATTTATCTTCCTTAGAATAGACCTACCATTAGATTTCATTTTTTGAAAAAATCAGAATATCATGTATTTGAGATATCTAAAAGATAAAAATAGCAGTGTTTTTATATTTTTGAACTGTTTTATGTTGTTTTTAATATATATATATATATATATATATATATATATATATATATATATATATATATATATATATAACTATTACCATAATTTAAAGTGTTTTTAATATACTTTTTAAACTAAAATTTGTTTTAAATATAATTTTTTACTATTACTATTATTTAAAGTACTTATACACACACACACACACACACACACACACACACACATATATATATGCATATATTTAACTATTACTATTATTTGAAGTGTTATTTATACTTAGATATTTTTGGACTATTACAATTATTTAAAGTGTTTTTTTATATATATCATTAAACTATTACTATTGTTTAAAGTGTTTTATATATATATATATATATATATATATTATATATATATAATTATTTTTAACTATTACTATTATTTTAAGTGTTTTTATATGTGTATTTTTTAACTATTATTATTATTATTTAAAGTGTTTTTTATATTTTTTAACTATTACTATTATTTAAAGTGTTTTTAAAACATAATTCTTTTAAACTATTCAATTATTTAAAGTGTTTTACTATTATTATTACTATTATTACTAAAAGTAAAGTGTTTTACTATTTTATTATTATTACTACTAGTGTTTTTATATATGTTTTAAATATTACTATTATTTAAAGTTGTTTTTATATTTATATATTTTTTTAACTATAACTATTATTCAAAATGCTTTTTGAATTTATATATATAACTATTACTATTATTTAAAGTGTTTTTATATATTATTATTATTAAAGGTGTTTTTAATAAATTTTTTCTTCGTTTTTAACTATTACTATCATTTAATGGGTTTTTAATATATTTTTGTTTGGTTTTAACTATTACTATTATTTACAGTGTTTTTAATATATATTTCTTGTTTTTTTTTAATTATTACTATTATTTGAAGTGTGTTTTACATATTTTTGTTTGTTTTTAACTATTACTATGATTTAAAGTGTTTTAAATATATTTTTGTTTTTTAACTATTACTATTATTGAAAGTGTTTTAATATATATTTTTTGTTTTTAATTATTACTGTTATTTAAAGTGATTTTATAAATTTTCTTATAACTATTACTGAAGTAAAATGGGTGGGGGGTGATCAACTCAAATACACAAACGGAATGTTCAAGAAAGATTATCGCTACAGTCCTCTGTCTCTACTCTCGTTGCCTTCTCTCCTGGCTGATCGGGAATCATCTCCCAGCACCGAGAAATGAACATCGTTTTATAGGTTCCATCTTCACGCACACACGAGATTATGCGAGAACGGACGAAATTAAAATGCTGGCCGCCATGTTTGTTCTTCCTTTTCTTCGCCTGAACTCACTCGCTGAGCACCCACGGTAAGACTTCTCTTTCTTGCTTCTAACCACATGCCTCCCTGATCTCAAGATCACATTTCATAGTCTCTCATCCACTGTGGCGGTCGCCTCTCTCTACTTGGCCTCTGAGGTGTCTCGTCCTCCTCCTGTGGCTGCACACTCCCCTCCACCGCTTCACCCTCAACTGGTCTGACGTCGAGAATGTGCCTCGGGACTCCTCCCACCACAATGTTGTTACTAGTGTTCCTCCCAGTCACGCGACCTCTACTCCATTGTGTGGTGCAGCGCGCCCCCGGTGGCTTCACCCATACCTCGTCCCCGAGTTTAATTGTCCCTGTGGCCTCTACTTCTCGGCTTGCCAGCTCCACCCTGAGATGTCTCCAGGAATATGCAAACATTGACAGTTGCGGGACCGTCTCTGGTACTTGTCCCAGTTTAGGCGACATGTTATACCAGAAGACGGCTTGCTCAGGTGAGGTGCCTCCTCTTTCCGCAACTGCTTTTATGGTGCGGTGGTTTCTCTCCACGATCCCATTGCCACTAGGTCTGTAGGCAGCTCTGAAAAATTGTTGGATTTTCCATTTCTTCAGTACTTCTGTCACTGCTACGCAGTCCCGTTGTCGGTTAACAACTCTTCCACGGGGGCTCGCTCCAAAAACACCTCATCAAGGATTACCGCTATTTCATTGCCTGTTCCTCCACGTAGCTTCTTCCATAGGGCAAATGGCCCGGGCCCACAGTCAATCATGGTCAGGTAAAGTCCACCCCTGTAATGGGTGACATCGCATACCAGTCTCTCCCAGGTCCCACTCATCTCCAATTGGCCAGCTTCATGCGTGCTTGGAGCAGGATAAATCGACTGACATCTGTCACATGTCCTGACCACTTGCCTCACTTGCTCCTTGGTGATCCTCGGGTCGACTTTTTTCACTAAGTACCAAGTCCTCTGTACCCCCATATGGTGCAAATTGTGCAGTTCTCGCACGCCAACATCATCTAGATCCGATGCAGCAATAACATCTTTCTTTGGCAACAGCCAACTCTTCTTCACTCTCGTGAGAGCATCTGCTCGGTTCTTTTCAGAAGCCACCATGTCTACGCGAAGCTTCAAACAAAACTCTTGCATCAGCTCAGCCAGCACCCCAAGCCTGCGCTTCACTAACATCTCCGCAGCTCCTTTCGTTTTTATCATTTTTTCGCTTGAAATGAGAGACTTTAGCCAAGCAAACACCGTGGCAGAGTCTGTTTTGATGCAGATGTCACATAGTTCCCATTTCAAGGCCAGATTGACTCCTTTTATTGTCGCGTCTAATTCCGCCACATTGATGTGGCTGATGTCATTCTTTTTCCTCATCCAGGCTGCATCTTCTGCAACTACTCCTCCAATTTCCAAAACGACCCCTGTTGCAATGCTGCTCGCATCGCACCACACGACTCCATCCAATGTTCGCGGTATGTTCAAGGTTCCCTGGACTGGGTCTTGCCGTTCTGCTTCTTTCAGGAGCTTTTCCATCATGGCGACCGTTCTTTCTCCCACCTTATCATTCCATCCTCGTCCTTCGGCGTGTCTCTTTATGTAGCTGTATGCTGGTCTAAGCCAGCTAGCAATGGGGTAATGTCCGATCAACTTTCCGCATCTGGAAAAAAGTTCACGTCTGTTGAGCTCCTGCTTCAGTTGTGAGATCTCGTTTCCCCTACGAAACTCTAGGCTGCCTGACGCACCTCGTTTCAGTTTTAGGCCCAAAGCAGCCCCTCCGTCTAATTTTTCCGGCTCTTTGGTAACCAACCCGAACTTCTTCAAATGAGCCACCACCTCCTTGACAGTTACCACAGTCTCATTCACCAGAATGTCGTCTATGTATGAGCTCATTACCCCATCTCCCTTTCCCATTGTCTCCAGAGTCTTCCTGAGGATAGTTGACATAATCTTGGGTGCCGAATTTAACCCGAACCCCACTCGCGTAAGGCAGTAGGTTTTGCCTTTGTACTTGACTAACTGATATTTCCAGAGCTTCTTGGCAACATGGAATTGCAAATAGGCAGATTTTAGATCTACCAACGTAGACCCTAATGGTCTCACTGCACACATCTATGGTGTCGCCTCCCGTATGGCACTTAACATGGCCATTCAGCTCTCGGAAATCCAGGACCGGTCTTACTTTCCGTTTAGTTGTTTGCAGAATGGCCATCAACGGCAAAATGCCCGACTTCACATCATCCGTCCAAGGCATCAGTATCCCCTCCTCAATCCATCGGTCGACTTCCTGCTCAAACTCCTTTCTCGACCCTCCTCTAAGCGAATTTGTGTAGCATGCCACCCTGTTTGTCAGCGATGGCGCTTGATGTTTCCATGCCCACTCCACCATCCACCACTCTCCGTTGAATTCGGCTCGGAAGTGCTGATCTTTGATCGACAATTTTCTTTCCTCCCCAGTTTGTTTATCCCTCTGGTGGCGTTCTCCGTCACCGCGCACTCAGCTAGTCCGAACCTCACGTTGTCACATGTGATGGTAACACCTCCAAGGCGGCATATAACATCCATTCCAATGATGGCTTGGACGCCAGGCACCAGGCGATCAGTGACAATTGCATGGACCCTCATCCAATGTTCAGCAATATCAATAGTGACGGTCTTCCTCCCTCGACACTTCACTCACGACCCATCGAATGCCACTACTTCACCCTTCCCTTTCCATCTTCTGACCAGGGTAGTGTGCACCATAGTAGTGGTGCAGCCAGTGTCAATCAGGGCCATAACTTCCCGTCCTTCCACCGCAATCTTCTGTTTGGGCATCTGCTGCGGGTGCGCCTCTTCTCGAATTGGGGCGGCCGCTGGCGTGTCGGCCTCCTCTCGCCAGTTTCCCAAACTTGTGCATTTTACCGCTAAATGGCCTCTTCGATTGCATTTGTAACACACTGTCCGTTGCAAGAACTTCCTGCAGTCTCTTCTCATGTGTGGTCCCCCGCATTCGAAGCATGCGATTCCTGGGTTTGGCAGATTCCTGCCCACATCCTGCTGTACCGTTGCTGTCGTTCCTCCAGGCTCCATGGGCTGGGTGCTCACCAAGATTTTTGCAGTTTTAAGCAGCTCACTCACATCCAGCGTCTCCACTCCCGGGATCTGCTGCAACCTTTTCAATATCTCTTCCGGGAACCCGGTAACAAAAGTCATCTTGACTACGTGACTCGTGGCATGTCCCCTGATGCCCGACAACTCAACCAATCTCCTTATCTCATTCGCGTAGACATCAACAGATTCACCAGTCCACCTCTTCTCTTTCAGCTTATTAAAGGCCTCGAAAGGCCCTTCTGCAAAAGCTTTGATCAGTCGACCCTTGATGGCGTCTGCGTCACCCTGTTCCCGCTCACTGAGCTCCAAATAGAGGGCCAGTGCGTCCCCTTCTAGGAACAGTGGTATTACTGCTGCCACATCATCCCTCTTCTGAATCCTTGCTACAAGGTCCACTTTTTAAAGCCACGCCACCACATCACCGTCGCCATTAAAAGGCTTAATCATGTTGCTTAAGCCTGCATTGGCCATCGCCGAAATAGCTTGAAGTAAAATGGGGGGGGTTCACCTCAAATACACAAACGGAATGTTCAAGAAAGATTATCGCTACAGTCCTCTGTCTCTACTCTCGTTGCCTTCTCTCCTGGCTGATCGGGAATCATCTCCCAGCACCGAGAAATGAACATCGTTTTATAGGTTCCATCTTCACGCACACACGAGATTATGCGAGAACAGACGAAATAAAAATGCTGGCCGCCATGTTTGTTCTTCCTTTTCTTCGCCTGAAC
Source organism: Euprymna scolopes (assembly GCF_053919585.1). NCBI lineage: Eukaryota > Metazoa > Mollusca > Cephalopoda > Sepiida > Sepiolidae > Euprymna > Euprymna scolopes. The sequence continues at coordinate 28,551,495 of NC_136526.1, forward strand.
TCACTCGCTGAGCACCCACGGTAAGACTTGTCTTTCTTGCTTCTAACCACAATTACTATTATTTAAAGTGTTTTAAATATATTTTTTGTTTTTAACTATTACAATTATTGAAAGTGTTTTAATATATATTTTTTGTTTTAACTATAACTATTATTTAAAGATTTTTATATGTGTATTTTAAAACTATTACTATTATTAAGTGTTTTAATATATTGTTTTTTTAACTATTACTATTATTTAAAGTGTTTTATATATTTTTTAACTATTACTATTATTTAAAGTGTTATATATATATATATATATATATATATATATATATATATTAACTATTACTTAGTGTTTTAGATATATTCTTTAACTACTACTATTATTTAAAGTGTTTTATATATTTTTTTGACTAAAATCTGTTTTTGTTAAACATATTTGAGAGCAATGTTTTTAATATAATTTTTTTAACTATTACTATTATTTAACGTGTTTTATATATATATGCATATTTTTTAACTAAAATATGTTTTTATATACTTTTACGACTATCTTTTTTTTAATATAATTTAAAGAAACTAAAATCTGTTTTTATGTAATTTTTTTAAAACTAAAATTTGTTTTTAATATAATTGTTTTACTATTACAATATTTTAAAGTTTTTTTCATATATTTTTTAATTATTACTTTTATTTAAAGTGTTTTATATATTTTGTAAACTAAAATCTGTGTTAATATAATTTTTTAACTGTTACTATTATTTAAAGTTATTTTTATGCATATTTTTTACTATTACCATTGTTTAAAGTGTCTCTACTATATTTTTTGTTTTTAACTATTACTATTATATAAAGTGTTTTTATATATTTATATTTGTTTTAACTATTACTATTATTTAAAATGTATTTTATATATTATTTTACTAAACTCAATTTTATGTTAAAATATTTGAGAGCAATGTTTTTAATATAATTTTTTAACTATTAGTATTATTTAAATTGTTTTTAATATACTTTTTAACTGTCACTATTATTTAAAGTGTTTTATATATGCATACATTTAGACTATAATCTGTTTTATGTTGTTTTTAATATAATTTTTTAATTTTTTTTTAACTAAAATCTGTTTTATGATGTTATTTTATATATTTTTTTAAACTAACATCTGTATTTAATATAATTTTTTTAAACTAAAATCTTTTTTATATAATTTTTTTAAACTAAAAGTGACGGTAAAATCCAAATGTAAAACTTCAAGAAAGTTAAAAGGAGAGTATTTCTTCGAAACTCCGCGGATTAAGGACTATCCATTTATCTAGTGTTTCCTTTTCAGATTAAATATGTTTTTAACTCATTTCAAAGTGTTTTTTAACATATTTTATCAACTGTTTGCTCATATATATATATGTATATATATATATATATATATATATATATATATATATATATATATATATATAACTATTACTTTTATTTAATGTGTTTTAATATACGTATATATTTTTTTAACTATTACTATTATTTAAAGTGTTATATATATATATATATATATATATATATATATATATATATATATATATATATATTAAACTAAAATCTATTTTATGTTGTTGTTAATATATATTTTTTAACTATAATCTGTTTTAATATCATTTTTTTGACTAAAATCTGTTTTTAATATAATTTTTTGGGTTTGTATTACTGTACACATAGATTCGAAAAAGTTGTCAAAAAACAAATATAGAACAAATAAATGTTATCAAAGGCAAGATAAGTTACTTTTCTACCTAACTGGATATATTTTTTGTGTTTTTATTCAGTGTAACATGTTTATTCAGCTCGAAAAACATGCAGTGTTTACCGATGTATTGGAAAATTCAAAATGGCAGCCGACTCTCTCTCGGAGAGGGTAAGTTTGGGAAAAGGTATTATAAATAATAAACTAGACAAAATACTGTTAGAAAACAACCGAATATATGTCAACTTATGTCACGGTAACATATATTGAGCGAATTTCTAACAGTATTTTGTCTAGTTTATTATTTATAATACCTTTTCCCAAACGTACCCTCTCCGAGAGAGAGTCGGCTGCCATTTTGAATTTTCCAATACATCGGTAAACACTGCATGTTTTTCGAGCTGAATAAACATGTTACACTGAATAAAAACACAAAAAATATATCCAGTTAGATAGAAAAGTAACTTATCTTGCCTTTGATAACATTTATTTGTTCTATATTTGTTTTTTGACAACTTTTTCGAATCTATGTGTACAGTAATAAAAACCCAATTTTTTTACTAGTACTATTATTAAAAGTGGTTTAATATAATTTTTTAAAAAAACTAAAATCTATTTTATGTTAAAAAAATATTTGAGAGCAAGTGTTTTTGGTGAAATCGGCGCTTTTGCAAACAGCGTAACCGATGCAAGAGTTAATTAAGAGACACGTCACCAATATTGATTATAACCATATATTGGTCAAGGGAGATAACTCAGCATGACGTTGTTATTGAGAGATGTACACATCTCCCTCTTCCATTTTGTGTTTACGATTTCAGTTTTGTTTGGTGTTTTCTTCTGTACACTCGAGAATAAAGTCTTTTCAGGCCTTCAAATGGTTTTGTGTGATTTACCCTTATTTACTGACATGGTAGCAGCAGCGGTTTATTTACCCTCATTCGCTATTCCGAAATAGTTAAATAAAGAAAAAAAGAATTTATATGTCCTTCAGATAAGAAGGACATTAACCAGTAAACCACTAACTAATTTAGCGACTTCCTGAAAGGATTATCATGATGAGACAGGGCTATCGAAAGGTGTATCAGAATTTTTGTAGGAATTTTTGACACCCCTAACACGAAACTGCGAATAAAATATAAAAAAAACTCGTAATTTCTCTTTTAAAAGTGGTTTGTTTATTTTCTTTATGGATTATACTTCCAAAATAAACTATTAAAGTTGTATAAAATGTAATAGAAATATTATTATTTTTTATTTAAAAAAGAAAACTAATGAAATTAATTGAATTTTACGAGTTTAGTATTTTTCAATTTTTAAAGTTTAAAAATTGAAAAATTCTGAAATCGTAAAATTTTTAAATCTATCAAAATTTTTCTATTGATTCTATTTTTACGATATTTTCAGAGTCAATGTGAAATATAATATAGTAGGGAGTTGGGTAATTAATTAAAAAAAACACACCAAAATTCTTTCCTTTATTTTCAGATTAATAAACAAAACACTCTCTCGAATATGCTGATTGCTGCGACGCTGCGTACAACACCAGAGCAGAGCAGAGCCGATGCGTATTTTGCTATGGGGGCCTTAGTGAGGCCCGGCCTCACTCGTGTACGTCAACCAAAAAATACATTTATGCAAAATATAATCAAGTATTACATATTTTTGTGAAGTATTAACTGTAGGCAAATTACTTATAGTAGTACTCATTGACGTGCGCGTGTGATAAGTGCTTTCGTTCAGAGTCACACATTTTTGCTTACAGAATCATTTGGCGGAAGTGACGTCAGACAATTTTTCAGGTGCGGACCAACATTGTAGTAATGTAGTTTTTGGGGGTGTTTTTTTAAGCAAATATAAAAATTAAAGTTTTATTCAGTCTGCGATAATTTCAAAAAATCCAATTTGTCTATCTAGTAACACGTTCCAACTGGGGACTCACAAAGGATACAATTAAAAATAAAGTTTAAAAATAATTAAATAGTGAATTCGTGTAAGGCCCTGTAATATTTTGGTCGAGTACATGTAGAGGAAGGTTAACAAACAAACAAAACACACCGTTTCTTTCACGTCAGAAAACAACTAACGATGAATTTTACAGTCTTAAGCGAGCAGCTCCAAACAACGAACGGAGTCCTCGACTTTTGTCAACAAAGAAAGTTACTAGCAAAGACAAAGAAATGTGCATCGTGCGGCTACAGGTGCAACCTTGCTAAAAGAGGAAATATTACGGATGGCTATGCCTGGAGGTGCCAGGATACCAAGTGCCGACGTTTGACATCAATCCGGACAGGTACCTTTTTTGCCAATTCTAGACTGACAATTGCCTGCATTATAAAAATCATCTACTTGTGGGCGTTCGAGCGAGCAACTCAAAAAAATCTCCAGCGCGAATGTGGAATAAGATCGACGCACACCATCGCCGACTGGAGGAATTTCCTTAGAGACATTTGCCGGGATTATTTTCTAAGGAATCCTCGGCAGATAGGAGGCCCAGGCCATACGGTGGAGATAGATGAGGCTCTTTTCAACCGACGCAAACATAATGTCGGCAGAATACTCACACCGATTTGGGTCTTTGGGGGATATGACTCCGCCGAGAAGGAAGGTTTCTTGGTGAGTGTACCAAACCGTAATGCAGAAACTCTCCTTCCATTAATAAAACAATATATTCTGCCAGGGACCACGGTCGTATCTGACCGTTGGAAGGCATATAAAAAAGTGAAGGGAGAGGGGTATCGCTATTTAACAATAAACCACAGACTTCACTTCGTAGATCCTGAAACGAAGGCCACGACGAATCATGTGGAGCGAATGTGGAAGGAAGCCAAACAACGCAACAAAGCAGAATATGGAACCAGCCGAGAACTTTTGGACACATATCTTTTAGAGTTTATGTGGAGGCAAACGTTTGGTAGTGCTCCGTTTGTCTCCATACTAGCTCACATCGCCGAAAGCTACCCGGTTGATGATGACGAGCTTCCTAGCATGTCCGCTACCTCTTCTGCGTCCACTTTGCCGTCGTCTGATGCCGTCCAAAAGTCTGAGGAAACAACATCTTCCTAAGGAAATCTTCCTGGCATTTGTTATGATTCAATTAATAGACAAAAAAAAGCTTCTTCCTTTGAAGTTTTTTTTTGAAACAAACAAAAGAAAATCCAGGTACTTGTGCACTTATTAATCCGCGCTATTTTTTAAAATAGTATTTTCAAGTTTATTAAGAATGGCTTTCTAATTAATAACATTATTTCAGCACGGATCAATAAGTGCAGTAGTACCAAAATCCATAAAATTATTTATTTGACAAACAAAAAAACCTGTTCCTTTGGACTTTTCCTTGAACAAAAATTTCTTAAAAATTATTTGAAAAAAAAAACAAAACAACAACAAAAAAAAACAACTCCGGTTAGGGTTGTTTTTTTTTTGTTTTTTTTTCAGTGGTTTCAAAAACAACTTGAAAAAAAAGTGCTCGAAGAAAAAAAAGCTTTCCACTTTTCCTTCAGAAAAGAAAAATATTACATTAAAAAATTTTTTTTTTTAAACTTGTTGCTTTAAACCTTTTCTTGAAAAATTTCCTGGAATTTTTTGCCTTTTTACAAACAAACTTGTTCCTTTGAACGTTTTCCCGAAAAAAAAAGTCATAAAAAAAAAACTTTCATTGAACTACTGTTTGCTAGTTATAACATTTTCTTCACAGTTAAAATTTGGCACTAGTGCACTTATTGATCCGTGTTGAAATAATAACGTTATTATTTAAAAAAAACATTCTTAACATGGGGAGGGGATGGTGTTTTGTACCTATTCTATACTTTAACCTTACAATTGAATAAAAAAAACATATCAAAACTTTAATTAAACATGGAAATACGATTTAAAAAATAGCGTGGATCAGTAAGTGTACTAACATCCAAGTCTTTATTTGAACTTTTAATAAAAATATGTTTATGCACTTTTTTTTTAATCAAACATCAAGTGTTGGTAATTTCTTTTTTCACATCAAACATCAAAATTATTTATCAACAGTTTGTTTTTATCAAACAAAGAAAACAACAGTTCATAAATATTTTAAAATAAAATCGTGTAGGAAAAAAAAACATTCCATAAATACTTTTATGTGATATTTTTATGTTTGATGTAAAAAAATTACCAAGAGCTGACATTTTGTTATAAAAAACCGTTCATAAACATATTTTTATTATAAAGGTTTAAATTTGTTATAAAATTTCAAATAAAGACAGTTTGAATAAAATTTCTATTTTTACATTTTCTTAAAAAAAAAAACAACCTACATCATGTACAGTGTTGGTCATATGTACCTTGAAATTTGTCTGACGTCACTTCTGCGGAATGGCTTTTTTAGCAAAGAAGTGCGAAAATTTTGTTAGCAAAGAAGTGCGACTCTTAACAAAAGCCCAAATTACCATTCTTCAGCAATTTGTGTCACATTTTCTATATATATGAATTCGTATTCCTGTTTGTTCACAAGTTGATTAATATGTACAAAAATCGGTACTAGTGCACTTATTGATCCGTTATTATTTAAAAAGCCATTCTTAACATGGGGAGGGTGTTTTGTACCTATTCTATACTTTAATCGTACAACTGAATAAAAAAAACATAATAAAACTTGGAAATACGATTTAAAAAATAGCGCGGATCATTAAGTGCACTAGCATCCAAAAATCCATTACTTTATCATATTATTCATTCCTATATATACTATGATTATTGCAAAATATAAGTTTCAAGAGGTGACATCATTTGCATATTACATTAAGGAAAATCGACTTTATTAAATAGCGGTGTATTAGTTATTGTTTATAGTGAGAGAATTATTTTAACTGTTCTATTTAAGTTTATTATTTAAATTAGATTTATATTAATAACATTTAATTTAATATATTTTAACCGACATCGATTTTTTTTATGAATCGGTTTTAGTTATCTCCCTTGGGCGCGAACTTTGTTCTTTGTTTTCTTTTTCGGCGGATATTAAAACAGAACTTTCAAGCATTATTTTTGGAATTAGTTTAAATAAAATACTTTCCGTGATTTTGCAATTAACATTGTGGTCCAGTGAATTTTTATTTAAAAATAAACAAACAATTCAACTACAATTCTTTATTTAAAACAAAACAAAAAAACTTTCATTTATGTATTTTTACCAGTTTTTTTTTCTTCACATTTTTTTGACATCGTAACTGTTATGTTTTTTTTCTTTTAATAACGCAATAAGTCATAACTCATCATTTTTATAACATAAAAACGTGTATTTCTGTTATGTGGAAAAAAAACTATTTAGAGGGTAAAGTAGATTACCCGGTGATAGCGTAAGCTCCGAGGGGTTGCAAAGGATGCCCTATGCGACCCCCCCCCCCTACTGGGTCGAGTAACAAGTATTGTAGTATGGCGAGCAGCGAGTAACTAAGTTGTGCCAACCGTTCACCAGTAATTCATTAACAGAACTGGTACTAGTCAGAGACACAATTCTTTTATAACAGAAGAATTGTGCCTCCCCCTACTCCTCCACGTCTATAAGAGATTCGTCCTCTCAACCACTCGGATTAGAATTCCGCCCTCGAGGCCGGCGCCACCAAGTAAGCAATCTCCTTTTTTATTTTTATTTTTATTTTCTCACAGTTAACACAAATTCTATTTTTATATTTTTGAATCTGAATTATTTACAGTTTGTTTTCGTTGCAACAAACCATAAAGACAAATTTTTCTAGAGTGAAGTAGCATAAAAGAAATTCGCTTAAACTGGAATATAGTCATAAAAAGGTGCTCAATATCCAGAGAATAGCTTCTCTTCGTATCCGTTCTGCCGAATGTCACATACTTCTTTTTTTTTTTTGGAGGGGGGGGGCAACATTTTCATGTTTTCATTCCTTCTTTTATTTTTGAAATTTTTGTTGGGGTAACGATAGAGTTGACATATAATGAAAAACTGCTCAATATTCTTAATATAGCACATGTGACGAAACCGAACTTCATATTCACCCTGGCAACGCTGGATATCCACGCTAGTTATTAATATTTTTATGGTGATGTTTACATTTGGCCGTGAAGGCAAAACGAATAGTTAACAAAAAGTACTTCCAACGTGCACCACAGATTACTCCCCCCATATAACACGATGTAAGTGTAATTTAAGATTATCATCTTAACTTTTTTTACCATTTAAAAGAAACTCATGAAATTTTTGATACTTATTCATTTTTAGGTGCTACTGCACTTACTGATCCGCACTATTTTTTAAATCGTATTTCCAAGTTTAATTATTATGTTTTATGATATGTTTTTTTTTATTCTACTAGCATTTCAGCCCGGCGTTGCCCGGGTGTTTGAATGTGTGTGTTGAGCAAAATCATTGGATGTGTGTGTTGAGCAAAATCATTGGATGTGTGTGTTGAGCAAAAAAAAAAGTGTTAGTAGAAAGGCAGGCTCGAACCCGTAAAAGATGAAAAGAACGGGGAAAAAAACGTCTTTGTCGTTACGACCACCGCCAAACCGGAAGTGAGGTTTTAATTAAGGCTAGACAATTGAAAGGAGAGGATGACTTTAAAAAATATTGGCGAAAAAAGCGACCCCCCCCTTGTAGAAACGTGCCCAGGTGAAGGTGAAAATATTAATGTTTTTAGCCAATTTTTCGATATTTGTTGTGTGAAAGGTTGAACTTCAAAACGATACTGATCTTGTAAAAATCCGTCGCCTCTGTTGAAAGTTTTAGGCACACATGCAAACATACATACATTTATATATTGGTAACTAAAAAATTTTCGACCCAAACCGATTAAAAAGCTTGCTCTTTCTCTGAATACTCTTTATGTAAAATTTCAAATGTTTAGACCAGAAAGTGTCTGAGTAATTTGGTAGAAACCGCAGAGATCAAATTTTTTAAAACTTTGGCCCCTATACATTCATTGACCTCTTAACATTTATTGTTTGGAGCTCAAATCAAGTTAAGTTAAATCTATGTCGAAGGAACCTATATCTAAAATTTCAAGTGTTTAGACCCAAAATTGTCGGAGGAGTTTGGTAGATTTCTCAAAGTTCAAAATATTAAACTTTGACTCCTTAACCGCCAAATTTCTGGCCGAAAATGAATTATATAGATTTTCCCAAATGTCAGTACCCTGTATATCAAATTTCGAGTCTGTAGACTTAAAAGTTATTGTGTAGGGAAATGTACACGCACACACACACAGACACTTCACTTTTATAGATATATAGATAGATTAAACAAAAATATATACGTATACATAAATATATATGGAAACAATTTTGTGTTTACTATAAACTTTTTACACAAATATTATACAAGTATAAATCAAGTAGAATATCTGCATAAATATAATTACACGTAATAGTTAACTAAAGATGATCATCCCATACGAAAACCGAAACAACTAATAGGGAATTAATTAAAATTAATGTTAAAAAGAATATGCAAATTAGCTAGATATTTTGCTAGTGAATGCAATCCCACAACCCATATATAAGAAAATTGTATTTTCTTTTTAAATAAATAGAAAAGAGGGTTTTTAATATGAATATCAATACACACAAAAGAAAAACGAATTCATAGCAGTATAGATTGTAAGGTACAGAATAGGTACAAAACACCATCCCCTCCCCATGTTAAGAATGGCTTTTTAAATAATAACTTTATTATTTCAGCACGGATCAATAAGTGCATGAGTAGGTGTATCAGAATTTTGGGGGAATTTTTGACACCCCTAACACAAAACTGCGAATAAAATATAAAAAAAACTCGTAATTTCTCCTTTAAAAGTGTGTTGTTTATTTTCTTTATGGAATATACTTCCAAAATAAACTATTAAAGTTGTTTCAAAAATAATAGAAATATTATTTTTTTATTTAAAAAAAAAACAGTGTTAACAAAGTGCCGGCGCGCCTTCATGCAGCCATTTTTTTTTTACGTAATGAAATCAATTGAATTTTATGAGTAAAATATTTTTAAATTTTAAAACTTTAAAAATCTATCAAAATTTTTCTAATCGTTCAATTTTTACGATATTTTCAGGTCAATATGAAATTTTATGCGCTTTCCAATAAACCGAATATAATATTTTAGACAAAGGTTTTTTTTAAATTCACCCCCCTCCCATTATTAAATGTCTATTAAAATTTTAATAATTGATTTATGTACCAAAGTTTAATAAATCACAAATTGAAGATAAAAGTCAATGAATAAAATATTCTAATTTAAAACAAAAAAAGTGTTTTTTGGAAACTTACCTGTAAAGTTCAAAGTGTAAAACCTTTTTTTTTAAAAACATTGATTTTTTTTCTAATTGGAAGCTTATGTTAAGTACATATTGTCAAGTAAATATTGGACGCTGACGACAATTTTTTCTATTTCATTCAATGTTTTCTTTTTTTTTTAGATATTTAAAAAATTCACTCAATAAAGAAGAATTTAAAATATATTAAATCAAAAATTTATGTATTTCTTTGAGAAAAGAAAAAAATTCATAGACTGTTTTTTTTTTTAAATCAAAAACGTATAAGTAAAATGTGACTATGGGGACACATATTTCTTCACGCACAAGGTTAGACGGCTAACGCGAATGTGTGGTTTTTAGTTTCTTCTGTCCGTAGTTCAAAACAACCACTACTTCCGGTGTTTCGATAACAATGTTTACGTAATGGCAGCTTTTTCAAATAGTTGTTTAAAAAATTATTTTATTTAAAAAATAAATGGAATTTAAAATATAAATATGGATAAACTCTTAACAATGAAGATCGGAACTACACACTGAATAGTATTTTTTATAGGTAAGTAATTTTTTGGAATTTATATATATTTTTTATAATCGAAGTAAGTAAAATTTCATTGATTTTCTTCAAATCTTTTTTAAAGAAAACCGATTAAAAAAAACAAATATTGCATAATTTGCTATTAAATCTGTTATTTTTTAAAATTTGGTTTTTGCTCTTTTAATTGAAAAACAATTAGGGTTTGAATTACATTTTTCAAGTAGTTATAAGCTTGGAAAAATAGGAGGTCGAATTATTCAATTTTTTTCACGCATTTTTAATGTTGGTTTCTGAAACTGCTAGTGCATGAGTACCCATTTTGAAAATAACTTGCATATTAAAAGTAGGTTTCATTAAATATATGAGGGTAATATTTTTTTAGGTATTTTTCCCCTCTATATTTCATGTTACGAGACCAAAACAAAAGAAATTTAAGCACATAAAAATTGCAGCATTTTTTTAAAGCTGAAGAATTTAAATAATTAAAAAACAGTTATATGTATATATGTGTGTGTATGTATATATATATATATATATATATATATATATATATATATATAAACGCCCATTATTTATTCTTAAAGTTGTAAATAATTGGACATAAAATTAATATGTTAAAAACATCAACGTCTTTTCTCGATAATATAATTATTTGAATTACACCCCCCATAAAAAACAGAATTTTAAAAATAATTATTAAAGATTTAAATGATATTAAATTCCAATATTTTGCAATATGAAGTTAAAACATAGAATTGTTTATAAAAGGTTTCCAATATTCCAAAAATAAATTCATATAATAGAATATATGACTAATGACAATGTTTAAATTGGAAATCCAGCATCAGCCTAATAAACAGATTCATTTGGAGTTGATTGTTTGAATTAAAGCAATGTCAACTTTTTCATGCATTTTTCAAAAAAACGTATGACAGTCTCTAATTAACAGTCTCGTTATTTACATCATTTTTGTCAGCAGAGAACGACGTTATAATTAATGCAATACGATTAACTCTCGTTTGCGTAGTTCATTAAAATGAAATCTATTTGTTGGTCCCCCGACAAAAGGAGGGTGGACCTGTAAATTCACTCTTGTCCATTCGCACTTTTCTCAATAACTACGCCTTGGAATTTTTTGAAATTTTGCACAAACATTGAACATGATATGAGTAAAAAAGTAACAGAACAGGTTTTCCAGGAAAACTCCAGTTGCCACCCTAGGGGTGCCTTTCAGGTTAAAATGGTTTGTGCTTATTAAAAAAAATTGATGACTTGAATTTTTATAAAACTTTCTGAAAAGTTGTAACTAACTGATTTCTATATAATTTTGTTTGTCTATACTTCGTGATAACTCTTGGGGCTTTTTTAAGGCTAATAAAACCACTCCATTTTTGGGACTATTTTACCATATTTGTCCAAAATTTTCTGTGTATGTCTATTTTGCAGTTTTGCATGGTGTTAAACACAAATTTAAATGTTAAAGCCTTGGGGGACTTTTAAGGCTAAATGGGGGGGGGGCGGACAAATGCTGAACTTAGTCATTATTTTTCTGCCTCATTCGCTGTGCACGGGGGACCATGCATGCTTCACTTGTTTTACAAAAATGTAAATCTTATATTATTTTTTATCTATTTTTTTTATTGTAAATGCTTATTTATTCATAATTTTTTGCATAAAAAACAAGTTTATCGAGTAATAAATAAATTTAGAATTTTTTGCAAGTTTTTAGTATTTTTTTTTTTTTTACATGGAGGTCACCACTTATCAAAAACCGGAAGCCACTCTGGGATAAGGGTTATTGCGTGTACAGTAATACATTGGGGTAGTATCGTAGTAATTGTTAGTATTAGAGATTTGATAAAGTGTCTTAAGAGGGCGATTCATCAGGAATTTGTTTATGTTGGACTTGAAGACATCCAGGTTGTAGTCTGGAGGGAAAAAGGCAAATGGAAGAGAGTTCCACAGGCGGGCACTTCTAAGAAAGAAGCTTTGTTCATGGAATCTACGTTTTGATTTAGGCACAGATAAAGAGTGGGGACAATTACTGACAGTGGTTTCAGCTAGACGGGTGTTTTTCATGAAAGATTGGCGAGGGGGGGACCAGAGATTGGAGCTTGGACGAGCACTTACCATGGAAATAATAATAAAACAAAGACAGGCTCGCAACGTCTCTCCTGTGAGAGAGAGGTTGCAGGGAAGAGAAAAGGGCATCCTCCACTAAGCCACGAAGTCTATTTTGTACTCTGTCAAGGCAGAATAGGCTGTTTTTAGCAGCTCCAGCCCAGATGTGGCAGCAGTACTTCATCCTTGGACGTACTTGGCTTTTATACAGATAGAGAATTGCATCAGTAGTGAGATATCTTTTGGAGCGGTAAAAGGATCCCACCATTTTCCCAGCGACCTGGGCAACAGACTTGATGTACGTGTTCCATTTCAGATCAGGAATAAAAGTCAAACCCAGAAGCTTGTCAAAACATGAGGCCTCTCCAAGACGAGAGCCATCCATTTCAATTGATGCCAGATGGGGATCAGAGCATTGATGATGTAAAGATAGGAACTTGGTTTTGAATGCATCAAAAGTAACCAGCCACCTCTTCCCCCACTGTACCACATGCTCAAGATCAGAGGAGAGAGAATCTGAGAGAACTTTTTCATTTACGGCCTTTGATGTGTTGCCATAGATAGTCGTGTCATCAGCATAGCTGTCAACGAATGATTTAAGTATGTGTTTTGGGAGATCATTGATGTAGTTCGGGAAGAGAGTTGGGCCCAGGATGGACTCCTGAGGGACTGCAGCATTAATACTCTGGGCCTCTGATTTCTGCCCATCAACCACTACTCTTATGAGCCTATCAGAGAGAAATGATTTAATAACTGAGAAAACATTTCCAGTTATACCGTAGCTGGAAATATTGTAAGTAGGCCCTTATAGAAGGCCTTTAATATGTCAAGAGCAATTGCCCAAGAAAGGAAGCCTTTGTCGAGAGATTCACTAATTCTATGAGATATATACGTTAGCACATCCGCTGTAGATCTAGCAGAACAAAAACCATATTGCATGTCACTAATAAGGTTATTTCTGCTGAGGTGGTTGACTACTTCTTTATTTAATATGGATTCCAGCAGCTTACTCATGACACACAGGAGACTTATTGGTCTGTACTGAGAGGGAGATGGCTTATCACCAGAATTCTTAAATATAGGGCATACTGATGAGGTTTTCCAGGGTGTTGGGAAGCACTTCTCCTTAAGGCAACGCTTAAACAGTTTTGTAACTATGGAGGCAAGTTCTGGTTGAAGCTTTTTCAACACTATAATTGGATTGCCGTTAGGGCCAGTTGCTTTACTGGAATCAAGGTTCTTGATTAGCTTGGTGACCTCACGCACAGATATTTTTATGTTGCATAGTGTGTTGTCTGTTATAGGTGGAAATACGGGGAGTTGATGGCCTTCGTCGCATAGGGTAGAATTAGCTGCAAATTCCTGGCAAATAGTTTGGCCTTGTCTGATGCTGTTACATTGATATCATTAACACGGACGTCTTTTTTTTACATAATATATATGAGAAATTACTTTTTTTGGAATTCATGCACGTACGTTACCATGCTAAAATAAGGTTAATATTTAGAAATCGATTCTTTACATGGGGAGGGAGTTTTGTAGCTATTTTGTACTTTCACCTTACAATTTTATTTAAAAAAATATCGTTAAACTCGAATTTCATGTGAAAATACAATTAAAAAAAGAATAGCAAGGTAACATAAGTACATAGGCACCATTTTTATTAACATCTACGACTTATTTAATGTAAAATAAAAATAATACTGTTCAAATGTTAATATTTTTTATTTAATATATAAATATTTATTGCTAACTCATAATGAAAACAATGGTTTTCCAATAAATGCATATTATAAAATAAGAGTCTACTAAAAAAAAAAAAAGTTACTTTAATTATCCATCATAATGCCATTGAACATCGGTAGAACTAACGCGGAAAATAATCTACACACCAAATGATGATGTCGCGGGTATTGTGGCTTGGCATTTCTACACATAACTTCGGAGATGCCTATTTAAAAAAAAAAAAACGTATTTTTTGTTGTTGCTCACAGTGTTATATATTGTGAAGAAGCAAGCATTAGTTTTGGTGTTCCAAATTAATGTCATGGAAAGTGACTATTCGAACCCGGCAAAACAACAAATCATTTTTTTTATATTGATTTAGTGTTGTTGCTAAAGCACAACCAGAAAGAAATTTTAAAGAAAGGAAGAAAATGTGGCAGGTTTGCGGCCTTTTCGACTCCTATATTGAGTATAAGGAATTAAAGTCGGCAATCACCATTATGTCATTAAATGCAAACAGAAGTTAACAGTTTTAAGTAAGCAGAACATTTTCACAAACCAAATAAATAGTATAAATAATATAGTTTTAGATTAAAATAATTTCATCTTTTTAAAAAAGTTCTGTTTCTTGTTTATTCGTTAAAAAGTTTTGCTTTTAAAAAGGATGAAATTATTTTTATTTCAATCTCTTAACTTATATTGTTTGTTTATTTATGAAAAAGTTCTGCTTTATTTAAACTGTTAACTTCTTTTAAATGTTCAGTGACATAACGGTGAATATCGAATTTAGTTCCTTATACTCGATATAGGTTTGAGAGTATTTGTACAACTAAATGGCAAACCTGTCGAAAATGTCTGATTAATCAATAAAGTAAATGGGAGGAGGAAAGGTTATCACGTGACCGGCGATTAATTCCTGTATAATAAAATGGCTAGTTCGTTACAAAGAAATCCAAATAATTATTAAATAAAAAATTTCGTAGAACGTTATGATTAAAAAGTGATATATAAAAACGTGCATTAAATTTCTATAGCAAAATTCCAAGTCAATAAATTAGCTTTTTAGATTACATATTAATAACATATTAATAACATATTAATAACATACTAATAACATATTAATACCATATTAATAACATATTAATAACATAATAATAACATAATAATAACATATTAATAACATAATAATAACATATTAATAACATATTAATAACATATTAATAACATAATAATAACATATTAATAACATATGAACGATTACATTTTTATTGCCTTTTCACGCCAAACAAAGCATAGTGCCACTTTGATGTAGGAATGCTACAATCTGGGACATAATTTGTAGTATACTATGTAGGGAGTTGAGCAGAAAGATGTTTGTTTACATTGCACTTGAAGCTCTGCATATTAGTAGAGTCAGGGAAACAGAGAAGAAACTAATAGTTAAAGAAAGCTTTCTTACATCTGTGGATTTCTAGTGTAGGGTGGGATTTTGCTGTTTGTTGAATTTGTCCAAGGTATTTACGTCGAGGGGGTACAAGGGCTTTTAGTTCATCGAGCCACTTGCCATTAAAGTACTTGTAAAACAGACAAAGGGATGCAATATTTTGCTGATGGGACAGAGGTTGAAGACTGCCTGATAGTGCGGGTCCTATTAGGTTGGCGACCCTCTTTTGAACCCTGTTTAAGAGGGAGAGACTAGTAACAGATTCACCATCTCAAATGTGGCAACCATACTCCATTGTAAACGTAGAGGATACTCTCAGGCGTGAGTGACTTTCTAGCACAGAGAAAATCCACCTTCTTTGCAGCAGCCGTGGCAATGCACTCAATGTATCTGTTCCAACTTATGTTCCTCATGAGCGTTAAACCGAGGAATTTGAATGAATTACTTTCATTAGTCATGGCTATTACTGATTAAGATTGTCTCTTAAAGAAAAGGAGTTTAGTCTTCCTAGCATTGAATGTGACCATCCATTTTTGTCCCCATTCCACCATAGACTGGAGGTCTTCTTGGGTTGCAACTACTGCCTTAGATACGTGTTCATTCGTTTTCCCCTCATGTCTGTTATAGAGCATGGTGTCAGCAAATATACCCATCAGTGATAATTTTATCAGGGAGGACATAAAGGTCCAAGGACCCCTGAGGTACTCCCGCATTTATATCATATTTTTTAGATGTACGACCATTGAGAACAACCTGGATTTTTCTCTTACTTAAGAAGGATTTAATTATGTATTCATTCAGTTATTACTGATCTGATTTTCATGAGAAGATCATCGTGCCATACCCTGTCAAAGTCCTTAGATATATCTAGCTCTCCTGCTTTATCCAGTGCAGAGATTACATTCATAGATTAGTTAGGATATCTGCAGTAGAACGTTCAGAGATTACAGTTAGGATATCTGCAGTAAAATGGGTTTATCTATGGGTGGTGGACTAGAGCTTGATTAATTATGGACTCAAATATGTTGGCGAAAAGAGGGTGGCGGCTAATGGGGCGATAATTTAATGGGTCAGTTTTTTTGCCAGAATTCTTGTAAACTGGTACCTTAAAAGTGGTTTTACATCAGTAAGGAAAGCAAGATTCATCAAGGCATTTATTAAAAAGTTTGGAGAGACCTGGAGCAACCTCAGCGGAGCATTTTTTAATAGTACAGCTGGGATGAGATCAGGTCCACATGCTTTTGAGGTGTCTAGGTTTTTCAAGATATCATGTACTTGAGAAGGAATGATTTTCAGATCCTCTAGTGTAGTTTCTGTCTGCAGAGGAAAATCTGGGAGGGGGTGGTTTGCTGAGTTCAAAGTAGAGTTGTAGGCAAACCGATGGGCAAGCAGATTAGCCTTCCTGGTTGCCGTGCAAGCAACCCCATGATTGTTGAATAGTGGGGGAATTGTTGATTGCTTATTATTTTCTACAGTGTTATAGATTTTCCAGAAGTCCCGAGTTCCGAATTTCGGTGTTTCAATGCGTTTTCTGTGGTTTCGGTATATTCTCTCTTGGCTGTGGCTATTTCCTTCTTAAAATTACTTCTAGGTTCTATAAAATTTTGTCTATTTGTACTGGATTTATGTCGGATAAATATGTGTTATGCATGTGGCCTTTAAGCAATGGCAGCTGTGCAAGTAGAAGTAAACCATTAGGGAGAGTGACGTTTGCTGTGGAACTTAAATGTGAGAACATGTTCTTTAATTACAGCTTTGAACCATTCAGTGGTCTCATTTCCACACTGTTCATCAGGAAAAGAAGCGATATTTCCCATGGAGCATCTTTGATGTAATCCCTGATGGCACTGCAGTCAGCCTTATTGTAGAACCTTGTCCTTGTGAGCAATGGCTCTTTAACTTCGGGTCCAGAGTTTAAGGTGATGTTTATCATTATCTCAGTGTGATCAGCATTCTCGAGAGGGCAATAGGCATTTGTTATACAATCCCCAGGAACTGTGGTCAGAAATAAGTAAAAGAGTGAGGATTGCTGGTCTTGACAATCTGAAAGACGGGTTCGGAACATTACTGTCTGTGTCAAGGAATGGGATATAGAAAAGTTATGTGTGGTGCTACCAGCTGTGTCAGTGTAGTTAGAGAAGCCAAGCCAACAACTCTGGTAGACATTAAAGTCACCAAATACATGTATTTAGGCGCTAGTCTCTAGAGAGAATGCTACATCTATGCTGTCAGTCTTGATTCGAGGAGAGCCATGAGAAAAAATATAAATAGCTACCGCTATGTTGTAAAATTAGTCTAAAACACATGAACACCTGGTCGTCTGAATATCGTTTAAATTCTGTAGTCATGAGGTGGGTTAGGGTTGGTGTTAGGTGGGTGTTAGGGCTAGGGTTGGTGTTGGGTGGGTGTTAGGGTTAGGGTTGGTGTTAGGTGGGTGTTAGGGTTAGGGTTGGGTGGGTGTTACGAATATAGACCCCAAGTCTGTGTATGGGTCTGTCAGAGACTTTGCAACAAAGTGGAAGATAACCAGACATATTAAATTGGTTTCACTTAGTGCTTAGATATCCAAGGAGTTTGCTAGGAAAAATGATTTTACTTCATCCAAGATGAAGTCCACAGATATTTGTAAATACAAACCTTAAGAGAGAAGGTGAAATGTTAAATTGTGTGCCTGGTTTGATCGTTATTTTGGATATAGCTGTCATTTTTATAGTTTAATTTTAGTGTGAGAGATGCAAGGCAAAGTGAATGTGCATTTCCACCATCATGCATCACAGCTTAATCCGCGGAGTTTCGAAGAAATACTTTCCTTCTCATCAGAGGGCAGGAATTAGCAAAATGCAGGATCTGATTTTGCATGCAAAAGTATTTGATGAAACAAGTAAGTCAAAGATCTTACTTGATAACAAAAAAGTGAAGCAGAGGGAATATGGTGAAGAAAAAGGTGATTACACGTGAAAAGATAGTCTGGTGGAAGATAAATAATCCAGCGACGGTAAAATCCAAATATATAGCTTCAAGAAAGTTAATTGAATTTCCATTTGCACAAGTAAACCCCAAGGAAACCCCGTAATTGGAAGATGGTCCAAAATAATCCTAAGGCAGATATCCATGGAATAATTCACAAAAATGTGTACAAGGGAAAAAGGGGAAAAATTTCCAATAATATTAATAAAAGAAAAATAAGATATGCTTTTCACTCTACTGCCGGGACATAAATATAAATAAGAAAGATAAGGGAAGAAGAAGAGGAAAAAAATTAAATAGTGATAGAATTAAATATAAAATAGAAAAACAAATGTCAAAATGACCCAGACAGGAAATGTTAAAAGGCGCGAAAAAATATAGGGCAAAATAATTTAGGTTAACTGAAATGTACAGGTCATCACTTAAAAAAATGTCAGCAAGAGTTGTTAGACGACACTAAATGGAAAATAAATTAATAAATAAATATAAAATAATAAATAAACAATAAATAAAAAATAAAATATAAAATATAAAAAATAAAAAAATAAAAATTATTTAAGGGAAGAGGATGGTCGGTATCTGCAAATTCAGGAAAAAGCAAGAAAGAAAGTAAGTAAAAGCATATAGTAAAATATCAGTAAATATACATACAAGATATGAAAATGTGGGTAGATTGATATATTAGATAGATAGGAAAGTTTAAAGAATAAAGCAGAAATTGCAGATAAAAAACCGGCCATGCAAAGAAGAAATAAAGGATTAAAATAAAGGATTATTAAATTATAAAGTATTAAGAAGTATGTAGAAAAAAACGATAAAGTGGAAGAAAAAATTACATATCTATATAAAAGGTAAAAGTAATAACTATGTAATTTCAAAATTGCTATAATTAAATTTGGACTTATGTTTACAGAAAGAGATCAGTTCATTTTTAGAATTTATTATATTGTTACTTTGAGGGGAAGTAATTATAGTTATAGCTTCGGTTATGCAGAGGCGACATGACTTAGACCCTGGAGTATAAGGTATAAGCTCTTTATTTTTTATGATAGTCCATTTGATTGAGAAGGGGGTATTATTAGAGTTAAGTTTTTTAATTAAAGTGGTTAGAGAAGTTCCTTGGTTATTATTAGAATTATGGTTGTTAAAAGATGAAATGTGGTTTGATATTCTTTTCTTAATTAATGTTGAAGTAGCGCCGATATATGTATGTACTTTATTAAAAGCTTGAGGTCTGGTATTAATATTAATTTGCTGATTTGTTATTTGTTAAATAGTTTGAATTTTGTTCATAGTGTTCAACAAATGGTGGGACAATGTCTGTATGAGGACTATTTTGGAGGTGATAATGAGTGTTGTTAGTGTTAGGATGGCTGTTAGGAGAAATATTATTATTATTATTATTATTATTATTATTATTATTACTAGTTGTATGATTGTAGATGGAGAGGCTGCTCGAATGGTGTATTGGATTAGTAACTATATCAGATGGAGGATGGGAAGAAGGATAACTTGAAGACGAAATATTAGTGTCTGTTATGGGAGGATTGCGTGGGAGCTCAGTAATTGTGCAAGAATATATAACATCTTTATGGATGCAATCATTATTAAGTGGGCAAAGATGTTTGTTATTACAATTACAGTTAGTTTTGGGTTTTATTGGGAAAGGGATTTTTTTGGCTGATTTAATTTTTTTGTTATTAGATGTTAAGATTCTTTGTGATAAATTAGGCATTGTTGAATAAGAAATCCTGATTGAATTTTTATTGAAAATAGAACTATATCTGTGTGGGTATTTGAAAGAGTTTTGTACAATGTTGAAGAATTCCTTAGGTATATTAGTTTTGACATTTAGGCTAAATGGAGGATTAAACTAAATATTTTTCTTTCTTCTGATGCGACTGGGTGGGTTAGAGGTATTGCGATTAGTATTTTGGTTTGGATTATTAATGTAGACTGGCTCTTTGTTATTGATAGCGGCAGATCTAGTTATTTGAACTGGTTTCTTATGAGTCATATTGTGTGTGATTACAGATTTAAGGTGGCCTGCAGGAGGAGCATAATGGTTGTATTTAATCTTTTCCTTGTGTCCTGAGTTCCATAAGACATTATTGAAGAAAGTAGCATTTTGATTAAAAGTTTTTTTATCAGCAGAAAGAGCAGAAATTCTTCTAGAGACGGATGGTACAATAGATTTTATAATTGAGTTGGGTTGGTTAGAGGATTTATGGACGTATAAAAGCGTAAGATTAGGTTTATGATAGGGGCTATGAGTTTCGGTGTTAAGATTAAGTGTAACATCTAGAAAATTATAAGCTTTTTTGCTTGGTTCTTAAAATTTCTAATTATAGAAAGGCCAAAGTTATTGAAGAAGTTATGTAATTTTTTGATTGTTTTGTTGTACTCTCTTGGCCTGGCTGTTGTAGTAAAAAGGGCATCGTCTCTATAAAGACCCCATTGGATATGTTTAAAGTGGTATTTAAGTTCTTTCAGTAAGAAGAGTCCCACTAAATCAGTAACTTCTGTAGAGTCAGAAGCACCCATCAAGATGTCAAAATTATCAGGGGTGTCCTTTCTAGTCCAAAGCTTATTGTTAAATTGTATAAGGGACTTTCTCGCTAGGAGAATTAATTTTATCTCTAAATTAGTTAAGTCAGAATTTCTTTTAGCAAAGATAAAAACCTTATTTAAAAGGATCAGATAAATTGATTGATAATAATTTTGGATGTCAAAGGTTATGAAGTTAAGGAGGTGTTTATTTTTAAGGGAGACAATCCAATTAATTACGGAATCTGAATTCAGCCAAAGAGGGAAACTTACTTTTTCTTTAATAGAAGGGATGCTTCTATCTAAGATATTTTTGCTCCTAAGTCAGAGTTAGATGGGCAGATCAATCTGATGGAGGGGTTGTCGTAGAAATTAGGTTTATGATCTTTGAGGGTGAAAATTATTTCAGTGAAGTTATGAATATTCATAGAAGTCAGTAAAAGTTTAGCTTCAGAATTAATGGAATCTAAAGTCTTAGGATGGACTATTTTATAAGATTTATTAAGTTCTTTATACAAAAGTTTTTTATATGTAGGATAGTCAAGTTTATAATAATTTTTGTCTTATCAGCAGGGACGAATATATGTTTATTCTTTTTAACTTTTTCGGCAAAATTATTTATTTTTCGAGTAACCTGATTATAATGGTGTTTTTGTTTCTTAAATTTAATTTTTTTGATTAAATTTAACTTGGAATTCAAAAACTCCTCGAGGTAAGGGTTATATTTGGGGTGGGCAATGGTTTTTAATCCATAAAATTTGGCAGCAATTCTTTCGAATTTCTTTTGTTCTCTGAGAGTTGATAGGGAGTTCATTTATTGAGATTTCTGGGTGAAGTTGGTCTTCAGAGGAAATAGCGCTTTAAGTTTATTTTTAATGCTTAAGTATATATATATATATATATAGAGAGAGAGAGAGAGAGAAATATATATATATATATATATATATATATATATATATATATATATATATATAGTGGCGGCTTACGACTAAAACTATTGGGGGCGCTGTTTCAAAAAATACCTATTGTTTTAATATTGTGTAAAAATAAAACAAACATAAAAAAATATAATTTATACGTATGC